>NC_046661.1:20532194-20548383 GCF_010883055.1 Belonocnema kinseyi
TGAAAAAAACAACATAATTTTCATTTCATTAAAATTTGTTTTTATTCCCAATAGAAAAAACCAGTACATTATACTTAAAAATAAATAGATTATAATTTTATATATATATATATTACCAACTTTTTCACGACATTACTTATTAGTTTATACTCAAGTATACGATCATGCAAAATCAAGCAATATGCCGTTGTTTGAGCGGGAAATTTTACACTAGTTTAAAATTCCAATCGAACATCAACTGGTCCGTATTTCAAGGACTCATTTTGCTTAGAACAGTCAATTACTACTAGAGGTGCATACTCTATAAATTCTCCTCTCGACAGCAATGGTTGCGGTTGTTTACCAGAGTAATTAGCTTGCAAGTTCGTATACATTTCATAAATAAGAGCATACCGATTTCGATTAATATCAAGATTCAAATTACTATAAGGATAGCACTGATCATTTAAAAGGAGTTTTACATTAGTCAAATTGCAATGATCCAAGTTGCTAGAGCTTCTAATAGTATTATTTTTTCTGTTTGTTTGAAACGCAAGTACAACAAATCTTGGTTTCTCCAATTGTGTTGATGTTTTTACAGTCCAAACATGGTTTGAAATAGTTCGCAGTAGAGGATATTCATACAGTTCCCAAGTTCGGACACTTATTGGAATAGGTGGATCTTTTTCAATATATTTTAGTAACTGAAGTATGCGTGAATCTGACAATCTAACACTACACGGAGAAAACTGGATACAGGCAGTTTGTATCTGGATACTAAGCCGTAACATATCTGTAAGTTAACTATAGGACAACGATCTAGATACTTAGATTTAATATCCGCAGATATTAAGTCTTTAACATCCGTAGATATTAAGTCTTTAATATCCAAGATACTTATTCTAAATATAAGAGATACTTATTATAAATGTCTTCGATGTTTATTTTAAGTATGTATGATATTAAAGCAAGAAGCGAAAAATTTGAAAAAAAGATCTTTGATATTACTGTTAAGTATCTGAGATGTTAAATTTAAATATTCCAGATATTACAGTGAATTATCTAACATGCTACTGTTTATTATATATGATGTTGAATAGTAATATCCAGTGAATATTACTAATAATTATATGGAATACTAAGATTTATTAGGAAATAAATTATTAATCTGAATGAGTCAATTTGAATGTAAAAACGATATATTATCGACCAAAATTAATAAAATAATTTATTTTGGTCAATATTACATTCATGTACTAGGCAAGGCAATTCATTCAGATTTATAAAAAATAATAAGCACACAAATGTAGGTTTGAAATACTTAGATTAAAAAGTGATCGTGAATTATTTTTTATGTTAGTTGAATTTACAAAACAATTTGTTATTTAAATTATAATACAATCTTATTTTACGCAGTCCGTAATGACATATATTTTTCCATTATAATGTTTGTGCATAAGTACAGGATGGTACTTGTGCAAATCTATTTGCTTAACAAACTGACCTTCCTTACACTTCACAGCCTCATAAGTGAAATAATTTTTGTAGCATAATATTATTTTATACATATCACAAGAAAATATCACATTGTCTGTTCGATGATAAATTAAAATTTCGGTGATTTTCGCAAACGTAGGGAGCTCATCGCTAACACTAATTTCAACCGTAGAAAGTAAACGGCATTTTTAGTAAAAAATTATAAGATTTCGAAGAGGTTTAAAAAATATATATCTCGTAGAATCTGCGGTAGGCTGGTGGTGTTCACTATAGTATGTTGTGTCAGATTCTTTTTAAATTATCAGTATTTCCAACAAAAATTATTAAACAATGAAGACCATGTACCATTTTTTAACAAAAATGTAGATCGCCTGATATCGGTATCTTTAAACAAAAATAATTAAATTTAACTCCAATGATTTTTAATTTACAATAATAGAATGTACAAGTTTGAAAAATTTGGAATTATGTCTGTGCCTTTATTTGGAAATTGGTATTTTAAATTAAATATGTTGGGCGTTTCCACCAGAAATCGGTATTTTTAGTTAAACAATAATGAGATGAGACCATAATGACATTTGTTAGTTAGTTTGAAGTTTTTAATCTCAGGTCGATATTTTAAAAGCAAAATCATTTTAATTAAATGTAATTAATTTGGTGTAAAATTCCTAAATTTACAATCTTAATCAATTTCAGATTATGTCTTGTTTTTAGTGGGAAATTTATAGTATTATTCAAAAATCTTTAGACATTAAAATAGGGTTGATTTCTTTCTGAGTTATGTAATGAAAAGAAGAAGAAAACAAGAAAGAAAAACTCGAAGAAAAAAAATAAGAAAAGGTTAATTATTTTCCAAACTAGTGTGATTATGGAGAAAGAAAACGAAAACAAGAATCAACAAAGAACACAAGAGAAGAAATACAAGAAGAAAAATATACAGTATTTTCCGAGCTATAAGCGTTCTTCAAAAAGGTGTAAATTGTGCTATTAAGAAGAAAAATGTAAAATTTTAAAGAATATTTCATTAAGAACAACAAAATTTAATGTTGATTATTTTTCGAATTATTGACATTGAAGAAGTAGAATAAAACAATAAACAACAATGAAAACATAGAAAAATTGTAAAAAATTCGTTATTTTTCGAGTTATTGGCATTTTGTAAAAAGCGGAATTTTACCTTAATAACGGGAAGAAGACAAGGAATTAAAAAGGTTGATTATTTTATAAGCTATCATCATTGAAGTAAAAGAAGAAAACTAAAAACTACAAATAAGAAGAGAAATATTAATTATTTTTGGAGCAATTACAGGTTATGTTAACTTTTTTTGCATGAAATCAGTTATTTCAAACAAAAATCATTACACTTGAAACATGATTAACTATTTATAACAATTGATCTTTAGGTTATGTCAATATTTCTCATCGTTAATTATTGGTATTACCAAAAAATTAGATTTTAAAGAACAGTTGAAATTTTATGATTCTTGGTTATTTTGGTGTAGTTAACCTCAGATCGATATTTCAAAAGCAAAACCATTTAAATTAAATTAATTTCTTTTAAAATTCTCAAATTTACAATCTTAACCAATTCCAGATATGTTAGTGTTTTTAGTTGGAAATTTACGTTTTTATTCAAAAATCATTAGGTTTCAGACATGCTTACGGATTCTTACCTTAAAAATGTGTGTGAAAACTTTAAAACCAGTTAAATATTTTTTTAGAGATATTGATACTTTTCAAAAGCTTAAAACTAGAAAAATTTTGCAAAGATTAAAATAAGGTTGATTACTTTGTGAGTTCTTGCAATTAAAAATGAAGAAAAAACAGAAATCAGAAAATTTTAGTCATTTTCCGATTATGTTAACTTTTTCGCATAAAATCTGTTATTTCAAACAAAAATGATTATATTTGGAACAATATGAACTATTTAAAACAACTGATTATCACGTTATGTTAGTGTTTTTCAAAAACTAAACTGTTGAAAAGTAATGATAATTAAATATCACTTTTCAGTTGTTGAAAACTCAAAAACAAAGCGAATTTGAGGTTAAAAAGGAGTGTTAAAAATGTAATATTCACAACATTTAACATGCGTATTTAATAAATAAATATATCAAACTATCCAGCAATTTTATAACCTCGATTTTTCGAAAATGATATAATAATAAGACAATTTTTTGTTGTAGTGCTCATTTTTTATTTTAATTGAAAAATTGTGAGAGATAAAGAAGCAATAATCGCACTGCATTTGTTTTCTATTTGAGATAAAGAACAGAAATTAAAATACACCGAACCTTACATTCGGAAAAATCGGTGGCTCTTCATAGTTACTCACATCGCTTCCAAAAGGCTGATCATTTCTTATCAGAAATGGTTTCAAAATGCTGTTCGATCTCGATAAAAATTGATTAGGTTCTGGACATTTCGGTACCTCAGAGATGGCTTCCGATTCCACGCTTCCAAAGTCATCTTTAGGATTAGAGAACCTGGAAAAGAAATAATCTTATGTTGTACGACAATTTATTTGAAGATTAATGCCTTTTTTATTCAGAGGTTAGGTTTCCTTAGCTATGAATTTTAAAGAAATGTAAGAAGAAGATCCACACTCACTGATAAACAAATCTGAATGGTTCACGCTTCACACACTTTAAACACGCCAAAAATTCCATTTCACAAATCTGATCAACAATATTATACGATTTACAAAAGTACACGAAAACGTCGTTTTAAAATTTCTTTTGCTTCTTCGGATGTCTTCCGACAAGAAGATGAAATACGTGCGACGTGGCGTCCCAATGTTGGCAGTTTTCCTTGCGCTTAGGTTATGGCAGTGTGCGCCTATTGGTCGCGTGCTAACTGCGACCAATCAAGTAGCGCGTGCGTGCGCAAACACTGGAAATATATTTCTATAGTATCTCGGATACTTACGATTCAAATCTCGAATACTTAAATTTAACATCTCAGATTATTATAACCTTAAAATCTTGTGTTACTAGCCTGTAATATCTCGTATATTAACCAAAAAGTTAAAGATGCTGTCTGATAACATCTAGATATTAAGTGTTAGTATATACATTTCTAATATCTATTTGCTAGTATCTAGTTTTCACCGTGTAGGCAATAACCATTCTATGTTATTAATTTCAATTTTATACTGCTCAATGGGGACTGCTTGCAAGATGGCATTTGCATCACTTTTTGATCTTGTCAAAATAAGTTCATGTTTAACTACATCACAGTATCCAGTGGCGATGGTTTAGTGATTGATTATTATCATTTATTTCAAGCCAGCAAGTATTCTGTATATAATGTGATTTTCCAGGATTTAGAGATACATAATTTTAATTTCAATTTCTATTGCATTGATTTCATATCTTGCTTCTTCAAACAAATGGCATATGGCATTAGAAACTAAAATTGTGTTTGTTACAGGTGCTCCATCAGTTCTTACGATTCTTCCATGTGCGTGTAGTGAACTTTTACTCGGTAGGAGACAATAATCTTGATTCTGAAATGCAATTCCAATCTCATCACTGTTATTGAAGCTTGATGAAGCAAATGATTGGTGTGCGTGCACTTCACAATGAGCGATAGATTCGTGGAAAATAATGGGAGTTTCAATATTTAAAATTTCCATCTCCATGACAAACAGTTAAACGTCGATATACAAAAATACAGATGCAAGCAAAAAAATCTTGAATCTTTTTATTCTCCTCTTTTTGCGAGAGGTGTGACCTCGAAACCCAGCCTTTTCAGCAGCAGTACGTTTTGAGGTGTTATCCCTTTGACAGTCTGTTGTAGACTGATGCTCTTGCTCCATGGTACTAAAGTAATATAGCTGAATCCAACCTTTTTATTGAAAACAATACCCATTATCGTAAAGACTTGATGTGCAGTCTGAGTGTTATAATTTCTCCACGAAAATTAACCAAATGTCCGTCTTGATCAACAATACGGAGCTGTATATGATCTATTGTCTTTATGGCGATCGAAAAGTGAATGTGCATAATGTTTATTAGATTCCAATATTCTTTGTGTAAATCGCAATAAACTTGCAATTGACTCTGATTTTTCAAAATTTATATCTCGATTGCAATATATTTCACTTCGTAATGTATTATTATTAAGTTTAATATGAATTTCAATACCCTTTTTTACTAAAACATTCTGTAGTTAGCGCTGTATATCACCTATTTCATAACTTCCTGTAGGTATTTCAATAATTTCTTTACCCAAATAGAATTTATTTTGAAGGTATGTTAAGCTGGCACAGCACTATGAAGGTATAGACATGTGACCTATTTCCTAATTTAGTGCTCATTTAGGGCTAATTTGGGCCCACGTTCCTAAATTTTGGGCTCTTTTATTTTTTGAAAAAACTAGTGTTTGCGCTGGCTTAATGTTAAGCTGGCCGAACATTGCTGTAAAACGTGCTAAAAATTATTTCACGGAAGATTCACCTTATACAATAATTTAGGGCTCATTTAGGGCTCTGGAAATATGATAATGAAAAATTTTTTAAATTGTTTAAACAATTTTTGTTTAAACAATTCTGGTAAAAATGAATTAAACCATTTTCTCCCCTTACCCTGTAAGGCTCACTTGGGGCTCCATAAATGTGATATTTGAATTGAACAATAAATTGTTTAAACAACTATCGTTTAAACAAATTTGCAAAACAAATATTTTCTTTTCTCCTGCATACTTTCAGGCTCATTTAAGGCTCTTGAAAAATCATCACCCGAAGGTCGCGCGATATTTTGTTTGCCCTTTTTTTGTTATGTATGGTGTTGTGCCACCGTAACGTTATAAAAAATACATTAACAAAACCATAGAACCCATTTTTACTCCTCGCGTAATCTAGGGATCATTGATAACTGATTTGGGCCCGTAGTCCTAAATTTTGGGCTCCAGTATTTTTTGTAAAAAATAGTGTTTGCGCTAGCTTAACGTTAAGCTGGCCGAACATAGCTCTAAAACGTGTAAAAAATAATTTAACGGAAAATTCACCTTATATAATAATTTAGGGATCGTTTAGGGCTCTTGGAATATGATTAAAAATTATTTTTTACATGTTTGAACAATATTTGCTTAAACAAATTTGCCAAAACAAAATATTTTCTTTTCTTTTCTCCTGCATAATTACAGGCTCATTTAAGGCTCCTAAAAAATCATCGACCGATGGTCGCGCGATATTTCCTTTGCCATTTTTTGTTTGTTATATATGGTGTTGTGCCACCTTAACGTTATAAAAAATACATGAAGAAAACAATAAAACCCATTTTTACTCTTCGCATAATTTAGTGCTCATTGAGGACTAATTTGGGCCCGTACTCCCAAATTTCGGGCTCTCTTATTTTTTGTAAAAAATAGTGTTTGCAATAGCTTAACAATAAATTAATGTTATACAATAATTTAGGGCTCTGGGAATATGGTAATTGAAAATTAAAAAAAACTAAACAATTATTTTTAAAAAATGGGGTTTATGGTTTTGTTCATTTGTTTAAACAATAATTGTTTAAATATTAAAAAAATTTAATTATCTTATTCCCAGAGCCCTAAACGAGCCCTAAATTATTGTATGAGGTGAATTTTCAGTAAAATCTTTTTTATTACGTTTTGCAGCAATCTTGAACCAACTTATTGTTAAGCTATTGCAAACACTATTTTTTACAAAAAATACTAGAATCAAAAATTTGGGACTATGGACCCAAATTAGTCTTCAATGAGGCCTAAATTATGCGACGAGTAAAAATGGGTTTTGTTGTTTTCTTCATGTATTTTTTATAACGTTAAGGTGGCACAACACCATATATAACAAAAAAAAAGGCAAAGGAAGTATCGTGCGACCTTCGGTCGACGATTTTTCAGGAGCCTCAAATGAGCCTGAAATAATGCAAGAGAAAAGAAATGAAATAATTTTATTTTGGCAAATATGTTTAAACAAAAATTTTTTAAACATTTAAAAAATAATTTTTTATTATTATATTCCCAGAGCCCTAAATTATTGTATAAGGTAAATTTTCCGTGAAATCATTTTTGCACGTTTTGCAGCAATTTTCAGCCAGCTTAACGTTAAGCTAGCGCAAACAATATTTTTTTCAAAAAATAAAAGAGCCCAAAATTTAGGACCACGGGCCCAAATTAGCCCTGAATGAGCCCTCAATTATGAAATAGGTTACATCTCTATACATTCATAGTGTTGTGCCAGCTTAACATACCTTTATTTTGACCAATGTCTACATTGGGAATTGAGTTGAAGTTTAGAAATTCCACAAGACCAAGAGCGTAATTTTTGTATGGAGACAACTCAATTGGAGGAAAATACTGATTTTCTAGGATCGAAGAAGTGCCCAATAATGTTAACGTCAATGAATCATCCATGGTGACGGTTAGTCCTTGACTGGCTTGAAATCATTAGCTCCTACATTTATATAGATTATACATACTTTGAGATTTTAATTGATAGCATAAAAATTTAAGGCATAAATGTCGACATACAAATGTATCATAATTTTGATACCTTTCATAATTATAGTTTACGCTACCAATACCGAGATACTTAAAGAGATCCAAAGGTGGCCTGAGGTTACGAAAGCTATAAAAATAAATTATTTTACTTTTAAACTTTTTATACGCAACCCAATGAGTATCTAGATTGTTTTTATCATCAAGATTAACAATAGCACTTTCACATTTACGTGGCTCACAAATTGGTAATCCATTACGCATAAAAACACCTCTAAAATGTTTAATTTTTAAAGATTTTGCGAATTTAAGTAAATCTGCAACAGTTAATGCTCGGTGAGGTAACGTCACTTTAAGTTTTTTGATTTGCACTTAAGTCCTCCACCTTGATTATATGGTTTTAGATGAAGTCCTAATTTTCCTTTATATGGTTTCAAATAAAGACCTTTCCCCACAGTAATGGCTTCCATTGCTTCATTATGACGTTTTCTTTCTTCAAGCTTTCGTTTTGCATGATTTGAATCATTAACAGCTTTAGCTGTTCCCACAGCTCCACCAGCTAGCGCACCAGTAGGACTTAGACCGGCAAAGATGGGTATAAGAAAGGGTAGAAAGCCACCCAATTTCTTTGGAACTGGTAAAATTTGAGGTTTCTATACATTTCTTTTTCCACCAGTCTTTTTTACAGCTGCACGTGCACCTCTGAGAGCGGATTTGATAACAGTTTGTGCATCATTACCTGGTATCATTGCTTTTTCAGCTGCTGTACTATTTTTTGAGTTTGGTGGTAGACCTGTTATTTTTGAGACCCATACCAAATTTCGATTTAATTTTCATTGCATTAGTTATTCCCCAAGCAGCTGCCTTTTCACCCAAGCCTGCGTCCTGAGCATGGACACGTTTCCAAGCTTTTTCAGCTAGTACACTGTCAGCTGAGTTTCTAGCCTCTATATTTTCTCTATTTTGTGAGTAGGCTGTATCGTGCTCCTTACAAGCAGCGTCAAGAGGTTTGATTTCAGGATCACCTCGCACAATTTGTTTTGCCAATTTCGTGCCTGGTCCACAATACTGGTATCCAGGAATATGTAACTCTAAAGGAAGATTATTAAGAATTTTATTCAACAGACCTTCGCCACGTCTTGCCTCTTTCGAGGATCGCTTACGACTGACTGTAGGTTTGTCACCGTGAACGATCATATCTGTTTGAGAGATACTTTCAGACCAAAGACTGAACCAACATAAACCTGACATTAATAATTTTTCACTCAGTCATAGTCAAGATGCAATTTGAAGCACAACCTATAAAGCTACCTATCGATAATTTCGATTCGCTTGTACAACATGAGAAAAAAGAAAAACGGCATGGACATCTGGTACCAAGCAGTGTACGAGTAATATTTTGTGGACCTTCCAACTGTGGAAAGACAAATGCTTTGTAAGCTCTGTTAATACACCCAAATGGATTGAGATTTGAAAATGTTTATGTTTACTCTAAATCTTTAAATCAACCAAAATACAAATTTTTAGAAAAAGTTCTGAACTCAGTAGCTGGTGTTGAGTACTATCCTTTCAATGATGTCATACCAAATGAAGCTAATTCAAATTCAGTGTTTGTATTTGATAATGTAGCCTGTGAAAAGCAAGATAATATAAAAGTATTTTTTTCAATGGGCAGGCACAAGGATGTTGACTGTTTCTATTTGAGTCAGACATATGCTCGTATTCCGAAACATCTTTTACGTGATATGTTAATTTGCTTGTATTGTTTAAACAAGATGAGATGAATCTGAAGCATATGTATGATGATCATGTGACTAGTGACATGCCTTATTCACAATTTGAAAAGGTGTGTTTAGCTTGCTGGTATGATGATAAGAATGGATTTGTTTTAATTGATAAGGATAGAAATCTTAATCAAGGTAGATATAGAAAAGGTTTTGACTGTTTCGTTAATCTGGAAAAGCCATAAATATGTATGTAATGACTACATAGAGAAAGTTACACTTTAAACACTACGGTATTAATATATGTGCACGTGAAGAGGGCTTTCATAAGCAGAAACCTATTTTGCATGAAATTGCTCAAGCTAGTGAAGCGATTCGACGAAAGCATAGATTACTAAAGTTGGGTAAAGAAACAGTTGATCAGACAATAAATGATACCTTTAAGCCCATCATTACACCACTTGAGAAAATCGTTAATGGTTTTAAAACTGTTAAAAGAATTAATCCAATCGGAAGTGAAGCCAAAAATAAAATGAAAAATGGAATCAAGAGTGAATCTGAAGAAAATTGCAGCAAGAGTTTCAAAATGATGGTGAAGAGCAAAATGATCAAGATGATGATGAAACTTCATTCTTGTCAGCATACGATTCTGAGGCTTCAGAGGATTTAGAAACACCAGTTTCTTTTCCATCAAATAATATAGCAATTGATTATCTTCAAAAGTTGGGGGAGAGAAGGAGAGATATAGATAATGTTTATGGTGTACGAAAGTTATCGAAAGACAGACTAATGATTGGAGATTCTTCGATAAGTTTCAATAAAAATCTTATTAATATAGGCACTGTAAGCTATCCAAAGACTGTGGGGTTTGCTTGAACTTTTCTTTAGAAAGATATCAAATAGTACTGTTATAAATAATGAAGACCTTGAAAATTTTTAAAATATTGCAATTTCAACAAATTTGCATCGAAAACATTATAGAGTTGATGGGGATTTTCGTGATAATAAATCTTTCAAATATATAAATTTTATAAAATAACTAATTTCCCTTTCACCTTTGAAAACTAACAATAAACAAATTGAAAAACGTTCTTCAATGGGTAACGGTTTAATTCCAAAATATATGTTTGGTACAGAGACTAATAAATTAGACTACATTTATTGGGATGGTACAAACGAATTAGTTGATAGATTGCGTTTACTGTTAGCATCTCAAGCAGCGGGAAATCCAAGTCACACAATTGAAATTATGTCAATTATTGAAGAATTACGAGAGGTTGGAATTATTTATTAATCAATTTTTTAGATTAATTTATCAATTTATTATTGATAATTAATATTTATTAATCAATTCGACTATATTTTAGTCATTTGCAAAGGAGTATCGATGTGTTCGGACGTCATATTAAGCGAGCTAAGATGGCAAGTCGAGGTCCACCAGGAGTTGGATTCAAATTCACTACCGATGGGCATTATGATATCGGAAAGAAAAAGCTGTGCAATGTAGCTGATTCAAAAGATTTAGTTGATGCAGTAAATTTAAATATGATGCAACATGTGTTACAGCAAGAAATTCAGACACTGCATGATGTCATAGCTTCCTTGCGAACTAAAGTTGTTAACAATATCATAATCATTGAAACTCTAGAAACTTCCTCATATACGAGGTGTGTTTAAAAAATAAAGTGACTTTATTTTTTTCTCAAGAAATATTCATTTATTCCTCAATATTTATGTTGTAATCCCCCTCAGATATAAGACACTTGTTCCAACGCTTTTTCCAATCATCGAAGCACTTCTGATCATCATTTTGTGATATAGCCTTGAGTTCTTTCAGCGATGCAGTTTTTATCTCCACAATCGTTGAAAGTCGATGTCCTTTCATGGGTCTCTTCAGTTTTGGGAAAAGAAAAAAGTCACTGGGGAACAATTCCGGTGAATATGGAGGCTGAGGCATGACCGTGATGCTGTTTTTGGTCGGATCTTTTGATAAAAATTAAGCAGTTTTGGAACAAATTTCGCTGACATACGTCTCATGCCCAAAACGTCCGAAAAGATAGCATGGCATGAGCCAACCGATATGCCAACATCTTCAGCAACTTCTCTGATAGTAATTCGGCGATTTTTCAACACCATTTCTTCCACTTCTTGAACGTTTTCATCTGTTGTTGACGTGCTGGGACGTGCAGGGCGAGGTTCGTCTTCGACATCCTCTCGGCCTTCTTGGAACAGCTTTACCCCTTATACACATGCTTCTTACTCAGAGTAGACTCACCGTTTGCAAGTGTCAACATTTCAAGAGTTTTAGAGCACTGGATTCCATTTTTCACACAAAATTTGATGCAAACTCTTTGCTCCATTTTTTTCGAAAGAAAAAAATCGCCGAGCACACCAAACCCTTCTAACCTTTTACGCCTCTGCCAGAAAAACAACACGAGCTATATAGTCGCCACTGTGAATATATGATTGTGACGAGTGTACCAACACAAAGAAACAAAAAATTTTAAACTTGAATGTACGTATCCCGCGAAAATTGAAAAGTCACCTTACTTTTTGAACACACCTCGTAAAAGTTTAAATATTTTGAAAGTTGATGTGGATTCCATTCAAGAACTGGCGCATCGCAATTCAGAGCTCATTTCTCAGTTGAATGCCAAGCTGAACACACTAAAAAATGAATAACGAAAAGCTGCAACTAGTGAAGGAGCTACATAGGCCTGCTAGAAGAAACCATCACGTCGACACTTTGATATCCGTAACATCGATAAGACTTGGCAAGCGGATCTTGTTGAAATGCAACCTTATACAAAAGAAAACAAAGGATAAACGTACATTTTGACTGTAATTGATATATTCTCCAAATTTGCTTGGGCTATTCCAGCTAAATCCAAGAAGGTTGAAGATGTAGTTACAGCTATGGAATCAATACTTGACAAAGGACGCATACCGAAAAATTTACTAGTTGATAGAGGCAAAGAATTTTACAACTTACATTTTGAAAACCTTATGAAGCGATACAAGATAAATTTTACTCGTCGTTTAGCAATTTAAAAGCATCCATTTGCGAGCGATTTAATCGTATTTTAAAGAATAAAATGTAAATGCCATTTAGCTTACATGGGAATTACAAATGGATAGATATTTTGAAAGATTTAGTTTCACCTTACAACGATACTAGGCATCAGACTATTCGAATGAAATCAAAAGATGTTACTGAAGAAATTGAGAAAAAATTGTTGTTTGATGTATACAAAAATTACAGTGTAAAACATGCAGTTGAGAAAGCGAAATTTAATGTTGGACATAAAGTGCGTATAAGTAAATTTAAGCATGTTTTTGAGAAAGGCTACACACCGAATTTGACAATTGAAATATTTACCGTAAGCCATGTTAAGAATACTAAGCCAGTGACATATATGCTTAAAGATTGTCAGGGTAAAGCTATTGCAGGTAGTTTTTATGAACAAGAACTAAGTAAAGTTAGACATCCAGACATTTATCTGGTTGAAAAAGTACTGAAAAAGCGAGGAAATAAGCTATTTGTAAAATGGTTAGGTTTCAATGACTCACACAATAGTTGGGTAGATAAGTCTAGCTTGTAAGTATCTTTTGTATTAATTTTAAGTTTTTTCTGAATAAAGTTGATGATTTTCGGGTATATATGTCTTTTTTACTTACACATCTACCTACCCTTAATCTAGTAAATGAAAAAAAGCGAATTTAGTTTAATTTATATTTTTATTTAGATATTTCTTACAAAAAAAATGCATGGCATTTTTAATTTATAAAGCTATCATTCACGTATCTGTGTTCTGGTAATTTCTCAATTACTTCTTCACACATTCTGACTAAAAAAGTCATCATTTCAAGAAATAGAATTTCAAATCGCATAAGATTAGCAAATATAAGTTTTTTCATTGCGCTACTCTTCAAAGTCGTATAGTTTTTTGGTATATAAGATTTTACACTTTTCACAGATGGTGATTTCACGTTACGCCAGACACTTTCAGAGATGGTTTCAATAATGACATCTTTTGTACGTTGAAACGGCATAACACTGAGATCCAGAAGATACCGGTCGATACAAGGGCTGACTTCCTGAAGAACAGCAAACGTTATTTTTTGCAGTACAAATGTATAATACTTTTGTGTTTCTTAAATTTTCTCCAAAGCCACTATATACTTTCCAAAAGATATAGTCATGTGTACATCGAAATTTCCACATTCGATGCATTGTTGCTTCTCTTGGCCATCAAAGAAGAATGTCATGACGTTAAAGTAACTTTAAAATATTTTCCACTCTTCAAGATTTAGGGTTATAATTTCATGAGGATGACTGGCCTAAAGTTTCACAGCTGAGGCGGGCTTTCCGTCTTTTTTAAATTCAGCACCAACAATAATTTGTTTTATGAATGATGAATTCAGCTTGTATGTGGTCGCATGTAGCATTTGATTTTGTGGTGCGTAAGGCATGATGAATATCACACCGAAGCTTGTCATTGACTGTGCGATATTTGAAAAACTGCACACACTTATACATTTGTCTCCACAAATTCAATGGAGTTGAAGCGTCCACCCAAATATACCATTTCAAGATGCTGATCTTCACAGGCTTTCTTCATTTGCATAAACAGATTTTTATCATCTTCAAACAGGTTTGCTATTCTTTGAGGTAGGAAAAGGGTGAATTTGTTTTCTATGATTACGAGCTTTCTCGTTCCATATTTTGTTTTAACCTCCTTAATGTCCATTATTTCATATCCCTTGTTAACTTCTAGGTCTGTCAGCTTCTTTGTTGGAAGAAAATCTTCACTGCGAGCGGTTTTGTTTAATTTTAGGAAATCCATTCTTTTTTCTTCTCCTTAACTGCTTGTTATCTTCAAAATTCACACTTTTAAATTTCCTTGTTAGAGCTTGTATATCGGTTTGCACTTGAATGACTTTTTTTAGCGTTTGAATGTTCTTTAGGAATACGTTTAAATGACTTTTTGGCTCTTGTTGCTTTTCTTCTTTACAATCTGACATCCGACAACAAACTGAAGAAAGAGAAGAACCAGCCTCCTCTTATAGACGCTTACCCCCTCCATCAAATTTCTGTAGCCTTTTCGTAGTATTTTACCATATGATGCAATAATTACCATGAGAGTGAAAAAATAATACGTATTTAAACGTTTAATCAATTTAGTTCACATAGATAAGGATTCCAGGAATAGATGATGACCTCATCTGAATGGAATTTTGTTTACCCCAGAAATTGTTTAACA
The DNA here is from genome assembly GCF_010883055.1 of Belonocnema kinseyi. Lineage (NCBI taxonomy): Eukaryota > Metazoa > Arthropoda > Insecta > Hymenoptera > Cynipidae > Belonocnema > Belonocnema kinseyi. The sequence continues at coordinate 20,547,127 of NC_046661.1, forward strand.
TTATAAGAAATATGACGCCCCTGTTGGCAAATATCAAAGGCGAACGTTTAATTAATTTAGTTCACATAGATAAGGATTCCAGGAATCGATGATGACGTCATTAGAATGGAATTTTGTTTACCCCGGAAATTGTTTAACATTAGATAAAATATGACGCCCCTGTCGGCGAATATCAAAGGAGAACGTTCAATTAAATTATTTCACATAGATAGGAATTCCAGGAATCGATGATGACGTAATCAGAATGGAATGTTGTTTACTGAAAATTGTTATAATAGCACGACGGTGGTTGAAGATCTTGGAAATTTTCAATGACGCACCATTGCGATAAACATTTAATTCAGCAAAATTATATTATTTTCGTGTGAAAAACTTGAATTCCGGGAATAGCAGGTATTAAATAGTCTAATATTGCTATATTGTATATCATATAATCTCCTATTCTACATTTGTGGGGCTGAAAAGATCCATTTCCATGATTTTTAAGTATTGATTTACAATATGGATAGTATCGATCGGATACTCAAAAACTGTGATTCGTTAGTCAGCACAAGGAGCGAAACCAATCTTACAGCCTTCTGAACTCTAGTCGCAAGTTCGCTATTCATACGAAAAAAGTGGTCCAGAAGCCTCCCTACCTATCTACTTTTTTTGTCATTTCGTTCATTTGAACGTTCGGAACTTCAGGTACATAAATTCAGTTAAATCAGCCTAATTAAAAAATACGGCAGATTTTGACTGATACGGTTTTCAACTGATACCAAGAGAAAAGAAACAAAGTTTCATCCCCATATCTCATGTGGAACTCACCCCATTCATCCCTAAATAATTTAAAAATTCAATAAAATCAGCCTAATTAAAAAATATGCCAGGTTTTGCTATTATGGTTTACAGTTAAAGCGAAAAGAGCAGGAAAAAACATCAACAATAACCTGGCATATTTTTTAATTAAGTTGGTTTTATTGAATTTTCAAAATATTTAGGGTTGAGCGGGGAGAGTTCCACACGCGATACGGGGATGAAACTTTTCTTCTGCTTTTACTGGAAAACAGAGAAAATGACACAGTTTAATTATTGCTCGGGCATTTAAAGAGTATTTTAATATAAAGGCCTATCCAAACACCACTCTTGATCTAAAAGACCCTTGATATTACATAAAATTATCCAAAATGGAAAACGTTTGTTAAAAAATTTGTTTCAATTTTTACAATTGCAATTTAAAACAGTACAACGAACTATAAACCTTAACGCACTTCA
>NC_046661.1:20548483-20564891 GCF_010883055.1 Belonocnema kinseyi
TGTTGCAAGCATAATACAAATAATTGAACAATAAAAATAATAACTTAAAATTTCAAAACTTTCATAAACTTTTGATTCACTGATTTCCCGAGAAACATTGAATACTGAATATCCTGGAAGTTCTGAATATTTTTACTGATAACTTTGTAAACCAGAAAAAGTGCTTCAATGTTTGTTAATTTACATTGAAAATAATTTATTATTGAAACGAAATTATAACGCATACTTTAAGGGGGTATTCTGATGTAAACACGTAAAAATAAGCACAATGGTAACAGTTTTTGTTTTGAAAACTATTGCATATAATGGGGCAAACTTTTTTCCCTCGAAAGGCATAACCTAGGAAAAAAGAAAAATATTAATTTTTCTTTATAAAGGTTTATGGCCCGTACCTCAATTTTTATATGTCAATGTAAATTAAAAAAATGGCGGCGTTTGTTGTAACAGTAACAAAAAAAACATGTTTTTTCGCGCTATAAATCAAGAGAATTTATCGGTTATAATCAAAATTCGTAGATGATCGAGGTACGGGCCATAATTGTGCTTTGTATTTGGTTAAAATTTGAAGTCGATGGGTTTCGTTTTGAGAAAAACCCCGTTTAAAGTTTTTCGCACGAACCTGACTTGTTTACGTTTAGAGACTTACTATTTAAGTCCAAGGCAATTCAGACCATTCCTGAAACCGGACTTAAATCGGAAGAGCAGTGTACTTGTATATGGTTGATGTCGAGTTACGCGTGGGCCAGGAAAACACAGCGTGTGGTGCCTTCCCCCTCCACGCTACTACCTGCTCCGCTTCTCGTTCGTTTAAGAGCGGAAAGCGGAAGGAAAATTGTCGCAAGTTGACTTAATTAGTTCCAGTTCTTCCTTCCTTTTTAGCAGTTGTTCATTTGCTGAATTTTCTCATACAACGAAGCGCACAACAAACGGTTGTGAAGCCTATCATTCAAAATTAAATGCTGAATTTTAGACGCCTAATCCGAACATTTTTAATTGAATCAAGATTTTTAAAGAAATGCAGCTCGAAGTATACATCAAAATAAGGAGTGTAGAAACAAAGGGAAAAGAAATGATCGAAAAAGAACAATTCCTTATAGATGCAATGTTGACATTTTAAGTCGGATTCATAACTCGGTTTGAGTTCGTTCTTCGGGTTTGTCGCAAATGTATATGCGGGAAATATGTAGCTAATTTCAATATTTATTTCGCTTTATTCAGATAATATTTGGTTAAATAATATTTCATTATTATTATGTATAAACTCTAGCTGAGAAATTAATTAGATTAGTTTATTTATATTCTAGTATTATATTGTTGACAATACATATTTCCTGACACAGCCAAAACTCGACATCAGCCCTTGTATACATATATAGACGCAGGTATACACACGAAACAGCTGTCCCGAATGCCGTTTCCTTATACTTGGGTTCCAGTATTGTGAAAAAATTTGAGGGTGGGGCCCCTGCCGCTCCCTAGAAAGTGCATAAAAAGTTTGGGAATCGCTGCTCTACTCTATAATGACAAGATTTATTAGGGCCGGTTTGACCAGCGGCGCTTCCCAGCAGCGATTCCCAAACTTTTTTCGCTCTTTCTGGGGAGCAGTAGGGCCGCCACTGTCAAATTTTTTTCATAATACATAAACCCAAGGGGGGAGACTTGACAGCCTGTGATTCGGGCATATGCTGACTTGTCGCGTTTGACCTTCCCATTGTAGAAAAATTAGAGCCGATTAGTAAAAATGTAAAATTTAGTCAAATATTCATTAGCGAATTTTAATAGGCAGCGTTAGATTTTCTGGATTATGACGAGAACATTAGAAAAAGATAGAAAGAAATCGGTTAATAACTTCAAAAGTTATTACACTTTTGTTATGCTGCAAAGTGGTCCAGTAGTGTATTTTCTTGGACAAATTTAGTGCCATGCTCACAGCGGGGAGCCTGTCTTGGAGCCTACCGAGCTACCCGGCCCGGGGTGGCATTCCCATACCGCCTATCTAATGTTCTCGTCATAATTCAGAAAATCTAACGCTGCCTATTAAAATTCGCTAATAAATATTTTACTAAATTTTCCATTTTTCCTAATCGGCTCTAATTTTCTAATAATGGGAAGGTCGAACGCGACAAGCCAGCACATGCCCGCATCACAGGCTCTCAAGTGCCCTCCTTGGGTTTGAGTATTATAAAAAAAAATGAGGGTGGCGACCCTACCGCCCCCCAGAAAGAGCGAAAAAAGTTTGGGAATCGCTCCTCTAGAGTCTAGAGTCTAATATGAAGCGTTATTACTGGTCAACTCTAGGATATTAATTCTATGATCATAAACTATCGAAAAATGCACCCAAAAAAGTTGATTGTTTTACCCATTACATCAGAATACTCCCTTAAATTACAGTTGGAACAATATTTATGGATACAATAGAAAGGGGAAAAAATATTTCGTTCATTTGAACGTTCTGAACTTGAGGTACATGAATACTGGCTCTATACTAACAGGATTTTTTCTGAAATTTCAGTAGTTATCATTTGATTTAAATAATTTTAATCGTAAGGTTACAGTAAATTTAAGCCTAAAATGAAGAAATTAATTGAAAAGATTCGACGAATAAACACTTCTTTGATCGGGGATTCCATTTCGGACTCCAAAAAACGAAATTTCACCTCACGGATACTTTTTAATTTACACAAACTTACTCTCAACAGAGAGAAAATCTGCAAATACTCCGTTTCAAAACTATGGGTATTTTACTGTCAAATAAGTTTAATCAGGGGCCGTTAAAAATATCTAGCTTTTTGCTGGTCTTTTCGACCCCCCCCCCTTCGCAAATCATATAGGCGTTACGCTTTTTTGTGGTCCCGTTATTAATAGAATGATTGCATTTTTTATTTTCTTGTAGATATTGCTTTTTACTATAATTCAGATTTATAAAATAAATAGCTTAAGTTAAATTTAAAAAGTTAATTTACGTTGTTGAATTTTTATTTCGTTAACTTATATTTTTCATATACATTGTTTTTAAAAACGAATTATCTTTTCCAAAGGTGATGAAGAAACAGTAAGTAAGAAATGTGAGTTTATAGGAACACACTTTATACTTTATGGATGTCCCATCAATGATATTTTCTCCTCGCAGTTTCTGTTAACATATTTTTAAAAGCAAAAGCTTAGATATTATAAAAATTGTTATAAAAATGATTCACGTTTGCTCTGCACATTCTCCAAATGCTGAAGTGCAAACTCAAATTTTGAGGTTCTGTTCTGCTAAACCAGCGTTGATCGCCGATTAACTCCATTAACCGGCCGAAATCGGTCGGTTAAGTTAAACGGCGATAAACTATTTTTAATCATTCTTTAGAAGATGGTGGCTCGCACGGTACTGATTAAATTAGGCTAATCAAGGATTAACATCTTAATCAGAATTGGTAAATAGGCTCTAAAAAGAATTAAAAATTGATAAGCTAAAATTTGTTTCTTGATTTTTTTCAAGTTGTGTTTTTCAATAAATTTATTTAACACAATGTCATTCAATTTCCATTGAATTAACTGTAGCAATTTTTCTATAGTGAAATATAATTAGGCTGCGAGGATTAGTCAGCTTATGTGGAATTGGGTGGTGGGAGGTACGAGAGGTCTTAATTAATCCATTAAATTTATATTGAACCGAAAGAAATTGTTTTCAATGAATAAATCACCGTCATTATCAAAGTACATAGATAATGTGGTACAAATGCGTTATTGCATTGGTGTGTGAATGTGCATAAAAATTGCAAGTGGTCATCTCTTCTTTTTTGTGAATCGAGAATGGAACCCCCCTCACAGAAGTGACAATTCTATATAATTATTAACCAATTGAAAATAAAAATTTCAGTGTCTTCGATGTCAAGGTCAAGGTTAAGATCACATGTTTTGCAGCGGAAGAAGGAGTCAGAAGTCACGGGGTTTGTGACGGTAAGAAGAGGAGCAGTATTAGGAGGGATATGCAGAAGTTTTTACTGAGCTGGCTTACCCTGCGTTGGATTTAGGGGGCTGTATGGAGGCCGGTGGGCTTTTGCCCCGCCAGCCCCCACAAGGCCCCCCTGGATCAGTTTGCACGGGAATGGTCCAGGGTTCAAACAATTTAAGTAACTCTAATCAATCACCGGTGCATGATCTCAACCCTGTCGGCAACCAGTTGAACTTGACAAGTCAGCAGCTGCAGCTACAGCAACAAATGGGTCAAGCACCCGGCATGGGTGAGTCGCTCACCCCCAAAAGACAAGCTGTTGTTGATAGATTGAGACGCAGGATAGAGAGTTACAGAAGAAGGCAGACCGATTGTATCCCCAGGTTCGATCAAAGCTTTACCGGACAATGTGAGCAGAATATTCAAGATACTTTAGTGTTAAAGCAGCGCTTTCTCGAGAGTAAAGCGAAGAGACAGGCCAAGAAGAACGACAAGAAGCAAAGCGAATCCGTTGGCCTCTCCAGTATACATGTGGTGAGTCACAGACTTTCCTACTCTTACTTACCAGTACTTTTACTACTTTAGCACTCGCCTTGTCTCTTATCATATCATGCAGGCTTGAGTCTAGCGTTTTTTAATTTAAAAATAAAACTAATTAACACAAGATTAATAAAATTGTTTATTATTATTATAATAAAAATATTAATAATTCATCAAAATACTACTTTAAAAAAACAGAGATTGGTTTAGTAAATACAAAACTTATAGATATTTCGTCAAGTGAACAGTAATATATTTTTGGAAATTGGAATACAAAGTACACAAAGTAACTATAAAGTAACTAAAATTAAGTTACAAGTTACTGCAAAAATCGTAACTAAGTTAGGTTACAAGTTACTTTTAAAAAGTAACTAATTTACCCTAAAAGTTACAAATAACGTATGTTTTTAGTAACTTAGTTACTTGTAATAAGATACTACACAACACTGGTATACTATTCAATTATATTTCATCAATTTTCTCATAGTCCGCAATTTTAAGTATTCTTTTTTTCCTATAAATAAATAAATGATACGATTTTCATTATGATAGATGCAGCTTCCTCTCTCAGGATTCCACTGTTAACAAAAACTCATTTTTCAACAAAAAATGTCACGTATGTTTTGTCGTTCTTTGGCAGATCATTCCTGTTGACATTTTGGTTCTTACCGAAATGTACGGGCGCATGTTATGAATATGACTGTTTTATTTTTTCTTTGTAATAATACCATAAAGATTTAAAAACTGTTCGAGGAGTAGTCCCTTCTTTATTTTTTTATTTTTATTGTTTTTGTAAAAAAGGACTACTATATTTAACTAAAAATAGATTCATGCAACTACCGCCTGTAATTGTCTGTGTTTCGTGTCAACGACGTTTTACCAGATTTAGTTGTAATTCTTACTTTGAGGAAGGCCCAAAGTAGGGTTGAAAAGACGGTTTATTTCATTTTTTTTTGTTTTGCTAAATAAAAATATATTGAACATATGACCGAAATAATTTGACTTTCTTTAAATAAGACAAACCCTCATAAAAAAACTGAGAATGAAATAATTAAAATCTGAGACTGTTGGAGTAATATTCTGGATTTCCTGTATAAAAAACCAGCTTGATAGTAGCTGACTTTCCTAGCTTGGTAGATGATTGATGTTCTTCAGATCTACTGCATATATGTTGCATGATAAGCATGCCTGACTTGTGGATACGAGTACCTTTAAGTCGCGACGACCATCTAATTTGTTTACATTATCGGTTAGCAGAGTTATAATGATAAGTAATTGCGATCGTATAGAATTCTTCTGAGGCTTATTTTTGTTTTTTGAAAAGTGTTAATGAACTCATTCTGTGCTCTTTTTTTAAATTAAAAAATTTATATTAGCTTTCAAGCAAATAAAAAAAATACAATATCAACTTCAAGTTTTTTTCTTATAATAATATATAATAGAAAATTATGAATATCTTAAATTAATTATATTTTTCTTTCAGTTATATTTTTTGATGTTGGTAAAATTTATATATCATTAAACATTCTACTTCATGGGTCAGCCGAACAGTAACAGGAACTAATTTTTTGTCAAACAAATTATTGCATATAAACAATTAAAAATATAGATGTAGTAAATTTAGTTTTGCTCTGACAGATCCCCATTGGGCCATTTTTCAACAAATAGGCTCAATTTGTTTAAGGAATCAACAAAAATGTATTTTCAATAACTCTTTCCTATAGTCGGAGAGCCGAGGCCGTTTTTGGCGAGTTATTAGGTAACGATTCTTCCACTATTTTCCTGATTGTTGAGAATATACTGATCACGAAATGTGGCTTCTCCAGGGATTGTCCCGGGGAGAAGGTGTTTATTTACTCATTCGAAGTTGTAAAAAAAATGATTAAAATAAGTCATAAGTTAACGGCTGAATCTTTCTGCGTTGAATGTGGAGACAATTAGACAATGTTCCGTGCAATTGGCAGAACAATAGGCCGGTGCGGAAGGGGGGGGGGGGGGGGGGGGGGGGGGGGGGGGGGGGGGGGGGCAGAACGATCCAGAGGTGTAAAAGAATATGTCTTTTAAAGTTATTTTCTAACACCCAAATTTTTTATGTAACATTCTACTCATTATTCAAAACATATATTCGAAGAGGCAGAACAAAATCTCGGGGAGAACATCCTGGCAGAACATCGCAAACTGCCCGGTTTTGATATTGGTCATTGTGCGTCGGTTTACGGCCCTGAAACTGCGAGCAGAGCAGTCACTTGTGCTCTAAAGACGATCAGTAGCGTAACTGGAGACATAGTTAACGCCACTCTGCTGGCAGTATCAGGGCCGTCAACCGACGCACAATGACCAATGTCAAAACCGGGCAGTTCGCGATGTTCTGCCAGGATGTTATCCTCGAGATTTTGTTCTACCTCTTCGAATATATGTTTTGAATAATGAGTAGAATGTTATATAAAAAATTTGGGTTTTAGAAAATAACTTTAAAATGACATATTCTTTTACACCTCTAGATCGTTCTGCCCCCCCCCCCCCCCCCCCCCCCCCCCCCCCCCCTCTTCTGCACCGGCCTATTGATCTGCCAATTGCATGAAAAATTGTCTAAGTGTCTTGACATTCATCACAGAAAGATTAAGCCGTTACCCTATGACTTATTTTAATCATTTTTTTACAACTTTGAATGAGTAATTATACACCTTCTCCTCGAGACTACTCCTGGAGAAGCCACATTTGGTGATCAGTATATTCTCAACAATCAGGAAAATAGTGGCAGAATCTTTACCTAATACAAACCAAAAAAGGCCTCGGCTCTTAGACTACTACGATACATTGATACTTTTTTAACTCTTTCCTACGATACTTTGCAAATTTAACGTCATTATTAATTATGTAAATAATTTTCATAAACTTAATCAGAGTTTGGCTATTTTAAATGGAACAGGCATAATTTTTTTACAGAGTCAGCTAAGATTGTTTTTCGAATTTCTCTTTTTTTATATTGCTTTGTATATTTACAAGAACTATTAATTATTTAAACAATTTTCATTTTAAAAATCAGAGTTTAGCTACTTTTTAACGAGTAGGCTCCATTTTTGTACATAATTATGTAAGAATATCTTTCCGGTAACTTTTTTCTCTGATTTGCCAATTTCTGAGATTTATTAATTATTTAAACAGTTATCAGAAACAAATCAAGAGTTGGGCCATTTTTCAACGAATAGGCTTAGTATTCTCACGAAATCAACAAAGAATATATTTTCTACGGTACTTTGCAATTTTAGGATAATTAATAACCATTTAATCAATTTTCATAAATAAATTCAGAGTTCGGCTATTTTTTAGCTTACATAAAACATACATGCTGCTATAAACTTTTTAATAATACGGCACGTCTTAATATTAACCGATGTGGCTCAAACTTGGTGGGAATTTTTTTTCCGGCAACCTCACAAATCGGGGGCGGGGAGAGTGGCATACCACCTAATAAAAAAAAATTTTCAACGGGTATGATTTTGGACCACCCTAATATTCACAGTCATATGAGACAGGTGTATTGCGGCCTCTGAGGAACGAAGGGATTTTACATTTTTGAAAGTTAAGTTCCAGGTTATTTACAATACACCAGTCCTCAAATGTATTTAAATTATCTTCTAGTGCGTAACATGAGTTGAAATCTAATATTGGTAGAGACACGGAGAAAAAGATATCGCACAATGATATCACAAAACCTCTATATTGCAAGAAAGCACAATATGATAACGTACAATCAGGTCCCGGAGCTTTGTACGATATTATAATGCACTAATATCACAGAAAAAAATGAAGATAAATTTTTTTGCTGTCGTCTGCTACGGCGTTCTTAGCAGCAATGGGAAAAAGGCAGAGTATGAGTGAGTTCGAGCTATCAATCGGGACACCAGATTTACAACAATAACAGAAAAAAGTAAAAATTCGCTGCAGTTAAGACCTGCAACGGTTAATGATTAAATATATTTCGACGAAAGCTTCACTGAGGTTGGGAAAATAATTCTGAACTCGTCGACTGTGTCGCGCTGAAGTGAGCAAATTTCGGTAAAACATGTAGAATCAAGAACAAAAAACATCAAAAAAATTTGGTCTTATTGATATATTTCCTCCGAAATAAATCACATTATTGTAGATGAATTAGAACTTACTTAATGCCATTTAGCAAAAGCGCAAAATGTAACTAACAGATGGGAAACCCCATTTCTCTCAAATTGAAAGAAGTTAAGCAACGCTGGATAGCGCTGGCGTCGTAATTGTAGCTACACCTCGAATAAAAATGGAGTGATTATAAGATGAAAGATTATGCAGGCAAGGTTAAAAATAGGAAATTATCTTCCTTTCATGTAAAGTTTATCTGACAAGGTTAATTTTTGTTCTGGTGAATCTTTCAGGTATGTTAAGCTAGCACAACACTATGAAGGTATAGAGATGTAACCTATTTCATAATTTAGTGCTCATTTAGGGCTAATTTGGGCCCTTGGTCCTAAATTTCTGGCTTTTTTATTTTGTTTTAAATAGTGTTTGCGCTAGCTTAACGTTAAACTGGCCGAACATTGCTGTAAAAGGTGCTAAAAATGATTTCACGGAAAATTCACTTTATACAATAATTTAGGGCTCATTTAGGTATCTGGGAATATGATAATGAAAAATTTTTTAAATTGTTTAAACAATTTTTGTTTAAACAATTTTAGTAAAAATGAAGTAAACAATTTTCTTCCTTTACCCTATGTTAAGGCTCACTTGGTGCTCCATAAATATGGTATTTGAATTTTACAATAAATTCTTTAAACAATTATTTTTTAAACAAATTTACAACAAAAAATATTTTTTTCTCCTGCATAATTTCAGGCTCATTTAAGGCTCCTGAAAAATCATCGACCGAAGGTCGTGCGATATTTCCTTTGCCCTTTTTACATTCTCATCATTTATGATTGAGAAAGTATTAGAATTGTCGGAAATTTGACATCACACTTTTTCAACGGATCTCCACGTTTCGAGACCCCCTGAATCCGAAAATCAGGTTTTCACGATGGCGTCTGTCTGTCTGTCCGTCCGTCCGTCCGTGCGTAAACACGATAACTCTCGAAAAAAGGAACGAATCAAATACATCTTTGGCACACTTTTTCTAGGTCCTAAAAGAAAGGACGAGTTCGTTAACTAGCCATTTTTGATAAAAATTCAAAAAGTGAGCGCACTTTGAAAATTTTTGAGACCACTTTTTTCTGAATTTGAAAATTCTATGTACGGATATTTATGGTATTGAAAAGAACAAACAATTTATCCTCATGACTTTTTTCAATAAAAAGAAAATTCTCAGAGTTATAGCGTTTTCAAAATTTTTTTAATCAACCGAAAATAAAAATTTGAAGCCGAAAAACGCACGATATGAAAAAAAGTCAAGAGAAGAAAAACATTTCTTTTTGATATCCCTACAAGATTATCATAACCAATTTTTGGATTTTCTTCAAAAATCTAAAATTCAAATTTTGATTGCACAAAAAATAATGGAAAATAAAAAATTCCATTTTGTGGACAAACTATGTAGGATACAAAAAAAGATGAATTAACAAAAATGGTTATCCCAAAAAAGATATACAATTTTGTTAAGAATCACTTCTTGATAGGGCGCATACTTTTTGTTTTATTCGTGAAAAATAACGTTGAAAAAAGGAAAATAAAAAAAATATGTGGAAAAACGACGCAAGTTACGAGAAAAAAATCCAACAAAACCTGTTTACAAATGTCTGTCGGAAATCGAGCGCGCAGCGCGAGTGTCACGATGAGAATGTGTATCTCAAAGCCTACAAAGCTTTGAGAAACTTAATCTTTGACTATACTTAATTAAGAAGACAATTCAGAATATGAAGACGCATATAAATACTGCCATCTAAAAGAGATCTTTTTGATAAAGTTTTTTTCAAGCATTCCAAATGCAAAGAATAAGTATCCAAGCGCGAGGTGTAATTATGTTCGAGGTAACCTATTATCGAACGCGAAGCGCGAGATTCAACCGTCGCGCGCCCTAGGTGCGCTCAAACTTGCGAGCGCAGCGAGCCGCGTGCATAGCGCGCGATGAGAATGTGCCCGCGAAGCAGGCAGATTTTTTTTGGATATATGGTGTTGTGCCACCTTAACGTTATAGAAAATACATTAAGGGCTCCAGGAATATAATAATTAAAAATTAAAAAAAAGGTTTAAACAATTTTTGTTTAAACAATTTTTTTTATTTTTCATTATCATATTCCCAGAGCCCTAAATGAGCCCTAAATTATTGTATAAGGTGAATTTTCCGTGAAATCATTTTTAGCACGTTTTACAGCAATGTTCGATCAGCTTAACGTTAAGCTAGCGCAAAACACTTTTTTTTCAAAAAATAAAAGAGCCCAAAATTTAGAAGCACGGGCCCAAATTAGCCTCAAATGAGCCCTAAATTATGCGAGAAATAAAAACGGGTTTAATTGTTTTCTTCATGTATTTTTTATAACGTTAATGTAACACAACACCATACATAAAAAAAGGCAAAGGAAATATCGCGCGACCTTCGGTCGATGATTTTTCAGTAGCCTGAAATGAGCCTGAAATTATGCAAGAGAAAAGAAAAGATTTTGTTTTGGCAAATTTGTTTAAAAACAAAAATTATATAAATATATTTTTTTAAACTTTTAATTATTATATTCCCAAAGCCCTTAATGAGCCCTAAACTATTCTATACGGTGACTTTTTAGTAAAATCATTTTTATAACGTTTTACAGCAATCTTGAACCAACTTATTGTTAAGCTATTGCAAACACTGTTTTTTTACAAAAAATAAGAGAGCCCGAAATTTAGGACTACGGGCCCAAGTTAGTCCTCAATGAGCCCTAACTTCTGCGAGAAATTAAAATGGGTTTAATTATTTTCTTCATGTATTTTTTATAACGTTAAGGTGGCACAACACCATATATAACCAAAAAAAAGGGCAAAGGAAATATCAGGCGACCTTCGGTCGATGATTTTTCAAGAGCCTTAAATGAGCCTGAAATTATGCAGGATAAAAGAAAATATTTTTTGTTGCAAATTTGTTTAAAAAATAATTGTTTAAACAATTTATTGTAAAATTCAAATACCATATTTATGGAGCCCCAAGTGAGCCTTAACATAGGGTAAAGGAAGAAAATTGTTTACTTCATTTTTACTAGAATTGTTTAAACAAAAATTGTTTCAACAATTTTAAAAAATTTTTCATTATTATATTCCCAGAGCCCTAAATGAGCCCTAAATTATTGTATAAGGTGAATTTTTCGTGAAATCATTTTTAGCATCTTTTACTGTAATGTTCGGCCAGCTTAACGTTAAGCTAGCGCAAACGCTATTTAAAAAAAAAAATAAAAGAGCCCAAAATTTAGGACCACGGGCCCAAATTAGCCCTAAATGAGCACTAAATTATGAAATAGGTTACATCTCTATACTTCCATAGTGTTGTGCCAGCTTAACATACCTGATTCTTTCACCTGGAATCGATGTAAACTTTATCTTCAATTTTTTCTGTGATCGCTTGCTGACTACTCGAACCCTCGCGAGATTACAAAAGAAGAAATACAATGTGATAGCGTAATAAACTTAAATTCTTACGTTATAGATTGCACAATTATGCGGTATATAATATAAAATCTTGCAATGTACGATATCACGATTTTGCACTATTACGATATATAGCGCGAGAATTAGGATATATATTGTAATTTATGCGATATAGTTTTCTCAGTGCAATTTAACATTATCTGCATACATATAATGATGGCAAACCAGCTTAGTCGACAAATCATTAATGTAAACGAAAAAAATAATGGACCTAAGTTTGAGCCCTGCGGTACGCCAAATGTTGGCCTGAAAGTTTGAGAAGAGTGTCCACCATTTTGTACATACGTTTCCTTACCTGATAGATAAGAGAGCATAAGTCGAATTATATAAGACTCAAGATACAAGGCACTCAATTTGTGTAGTAATGCAACGTGATCTACTTTGTCAAAATCTTTGGACAGGTCTGTATATTTGACATCTACTTGAGTATGTACCTGTAGTTGTGTCCGGACTAGCTGGGTAAAACATACTAGGTTTGTAAGAGTAGTCCTTCGCGGAACAAATCCATTTTGCATTGGTGAGAGAACTTTAAAAACTGCTGTCGAAATGATGTCTTAAATACATACCTCAAATACTCATGACAGTCCGCATGAAATTGATATAAGCCTGTAATTTATTATTTCCGATTTATCTCTTTTTTTCCATGCTTGACATATTCGAGAACATTTCCAGCTTTTCGGGAAATAACCTGTTCATAGCGATAAGTTAAATATAATTCTAAGCAGTGTGACTAAAAAATTACTGCAACTCTTAATTAACGTACAGGCAATCTTGTCTGGATCACCAGAATCCTTGTTAGGAAGTTTATTAATAGATTTCGAACCATTTTTCGAAGTAATCTCAACACTTTGGCAAAGAAGGGAATCTCATCTCATTATACCTGGTATTCTAAAAACTTTTTTTAAATGATTTAAATTCATTGCAACTTTTTTCATTGCGACAAGGCAGTTCGAAGTTCGAATTAATTGAATGAAATATTTAACTAAATAATAGTGAATAGTAGGTCCCGGAAGCTAACATTGCAACATTGTCATATCGACATTGGCACAATGCCATCATTTAGTGTTTATTTAGTGCTAATTTATGCTGCAGAAGAAAAATGGTGTGCCCGGTAATTTTAGTCAAAAAATGTAGTAATGCTAGCTTCAGCTGAAGCCACAACTCCGGTATACGAAACTCTAAAATTATTAGTGATATCAAGTTCTGTTTTGCGCAGGAATTTAGTGCTAATTAAGTGCAATAAAAATGAAGTGATAATTCTGCACAAAAAAAATGTTATGTCTGATAATTTGGACCAAAAACATGTACTAATGGTAGCTTCATGTGACTGGTATATGATACTCGCAAACTATTCATCATTTCAAGTTTTCGTTTGTGCAGGAATTCAATGCTAATGAAGTGCTCTGGATTTGTGCTATGCAAAAAATCCGGGCCCCTTTTTTTACCAAAATCGTAGTAATGCTGGCTCCAGGTGATTCTGGCATATGAAACTCGGAAACTATTGTTGGCATCCGATTCTCCTTCGTGCAGGAATTTACTGCTAATTAAGTGCTTGTATATACAGCAAAAACCAAATTTTTTGCCCGATAATTTTAATCAAAAACATGTAGTAATGGTGGCTCCATGTGACTCTGGTATGTTAAACTCAGAAACTATAAGTGATATCAAGCTCTGCTTTGCGCAGGAATTTAGTCCTAATTTTGTGCCCGGTAATTTAGACCAAAATATGTAGTAATGGTGGCTTCAGATGACTGGTATATGAAACTCGGAAATTTTCATGATATCAAGTTCTCCTTTGTGCAGGAATTTAGTGTTAATTAAGTGCTATGTAAAAAATCCGCGCACTTTTTTTAACAAAAAACTTGTGGTATGGCTGGCTTCAGGTGACTCTGGTATGTGAAACTCGGAAACTATTAGTGATATCAAGTTCTGCTTTGCGCAGGAATTTAGTGCTATTAATTGGCTTATATATTCTGCAAAAACTTTTTTTGGTGTCCGATAATTTTGACGAAAATATATAGTAATGATGGCTTCAGAAGCCAGCCTTACTACATGTTTTTGATCAAATTTACCTGGCACAAAATTTAATTTTTGCAGCATTTCTAAGCACTTAATTAGCTCTAAATTCTTGTGCAAATGAGAATTTGATACTACTAATATTTCCCGAGTTTCATTATGACATTCTCCTGAAGTCAGCATTACTACATGATTTTGGTTTAAAAAAAGTACCCGGATTTTGTGCATAGCAAAAATCCAGAGCACTTAATAAGCACTAAATTCCTTGCCAAAGGAGTATTTAATATCATGAATAGTTTTCGAGTTTCATATTCCAGTCATCTGAAGCCACCATTACTACATATTTTACTCAAAATTACCGGGCACAAAATTTTGTTTTTGCAGAGTATATGAGAACTTAATTAGCTCTAGATTCCTACGCAAAGGAAAACTGGATGTCAATAATAGTTTTCGAGTTTACATACCAGAGTCACCTGAAGCCCGGATCTTTTGCATTGCACAAATCCAGGGCACTTAATTAGCACTAAATTCCTGCGCAAAGCAGAACTTGATATCACAAATAGTTTCCTAATTTCAAATACCATTCACATGAAGCCACCATTAGTACATGTTTTTGGTCAAAATTATCGAGCACAAAATTTAGTTTTTGCAGTACATATTAGCACTTAATTCGCACTAAATTCCTGCGCAAAAGAGAATTCGATGCCAGCAATAGTTTCCGAGATTTGCATACTGTAGTCACCTAAAGCCAGTATTACTACACGTTTTTTGTAAAGAAAAAAGTGCCCGGATTTTTCGCAAAGCACAAATCCAGAGCTCTTAATTACCACAAAATTCCTGCGCAAAGTAGAACTTGATATTAATAATAGTTTCTGGGTTTCACATACCAGAGTCATCTAATGCTAGCATTACTACATGTTTTTGTCCAAAATTACCTGGCACAATATTTTTTTTCTGCAGCATAAATTAGCACGAAATAAGCACTAAATTATGGCATAGTGTCCATATCGATATGACAATGTTGTAATTCCAGCTTCCGAGACCTGTGAATAGTGTAATTAACATGAAACGGATCACGCAAGTGCCTTTTTTCTTAGTCTTCTAATTCATTCACCTTCTTATATCCTGCTTTTGCCTTTCGAATAATTTTATCAAAATTTATCCTGGATGAGTATATACCTATGTATTTGGTACATATAAGAATAATGAACGGCTAGGTCAATCGGTGACGTTTGGAACACGCAAATAAGCTACTTTCGCTTATTCATAGTCATGGCCAGCTCGAGCCACGAACAATGGAAACTAGGAACGAGATTTGAAGGTATTGCCAACGGGAGAAAGCTGTGGGAATCGCAATTTCCGGTGAGAAGCATTGCGGTGAACCAGATTCGTTCTACCTCTTATTCTCCTCGAATTTTGCATCTCTCCGATTTGTTCAGCTAAGGTTTTGTCCTGTGTGTGCTAATCGATTTATGCCGCAAGGATATCTCTGTCTAAACATTTGAATTTATATCTTGTCGATCGAAGAAGGTCCATGAAGCTAGCACCTCCAGAAACGAAATTCCCCAATTTCTTTTTATCAGAATTTTGAGCTTATTTGGGCTATATTGCCGATTATTTACAAAGTTATATGACTTTGTCAAAAAAAAATTCTTTTCAGAATTTTACAGTGTAAATAGTATCACTGATTTTTGGGCTCCAACCCTTAACGTTAAAAAAACAGCCCCTTGTTACCAGGCTCATATGACTACTAAAAAATAATCATTTTCAGAATTTTACAGTGTAAATAGGATCACTAATTTTTGGGCTCTTCAAAAATACTGACGCTGATTTTTAGGCTCCAACCCTTAACGTTGAAAAGCAGCCCCTATTTACCAGTCACATATGACTTTGTCAAAAAATAATCCTTTTCAGAATTTTGCAGTGTAAATAGTATCACTGACTTTTGGGCTCCAACTCTTAATGTCAAAAAGCAGCCCCTTGCTACCAGTCACATATGACTGTCAAAACATAATCCTTTCCAGAATTTTACAGTATTACTAAAGTCTCTGATTTTTGGGCTCTTCAAAAATACCAACGCCTATTTTTGGGCTCCACCCCTTTACGTTGAATGACGACCCCTTTGTACAATGTCAGTGTTTTTGGTCTAATTGAAAAATCGAATTCGTGTTTATAGATGGGTGTTTGCTTTTTCAGAAGTAGGGGCGGTTTTTCCAAAAAAATGCAAGCATTGGAGAGCCCGAGAATGGGAGTAGTTTTTTTTATATAGAGGTCATT
>NC_046661.1:20564991-20565617 GCF_010883055.1 Belonocnema kinseyi
AATTAGTTCCTCTTGTACCATATCTACATCACAACGCTGGATCCGAGGCTACAGTCTAATCTGCCCTCCTCAGTTATCCCCCTCGCCATGGCACTGTCATGGATTTGTCTCGTCTCTACGAATTAAGAAACTTATCCATTCTGAAAACATTCGAAATTCCAGTCTCTCCGATGTCAGAAGCCCGAACCCAAGATCTGCATAAATGGCATCTGATATCAAAGGAATTTGCTTCTTCGTGGAGAAAGAGTTCGAATTAAAATAATAATAAAATAATATTAAAAAAACTTTTAAAAAATATATGTCTTCAATTGGTCATTAAGGATTTGTGAACACTAAATAGTTCAATCAATAATTTTTGTAACGAGGAATACATTGACCAGCTAATCTTTGCTTTAAATGGCATAAACATTAAAGCCTGAATCAACAAGTAGGAAAAAACAACTGGAAAACACTAGACTATTAACAAAAAAATTGTCACTGAAAACCTGAAGTATTAATTGAAACAGTGAAAATTTGACTCGCGCCAGTTTTATACATAACAATATATTATTGTTTGATTTCTGGCATGGATCAATATGTAAAAATGATAAGAACTAAGGGGCCATTCAAAAAATAAGTAAGTTTTT
>NC_046661.1:20565627-20581871 GCF_010883055.1 Belonocnema kinseyi
CCCTCCCCCTACACACAGACACATTGGCACGCGAGTAACGCTTTTTCTATAGTGATTATGCGTGAATTTAATATTAGCGTGGTCGATTTGCACCTATTGAAATCATGATAAAGGTTTAGTGCCTATAAGAACTGCTTTTGAATACAGAATCAGAAAAGAATTATTTTTGTGTATAGAAAAACTTAAAAAGGTTGTCATTTTTCATCAAAATGATAGATTAGGTGGATTATTTCAATTAATGGAAAATAGCATTGGCTTTATGAGTAATACAAATAGTTTTGCACAGTTTTTAAGTGTCGAAAATCTGCCATCTAACACGTCTTTTTAAACAGTCCAATATGTAGAGGTAGTAACCATGTGTGATCCTTGGTCACTATTTGGAAGTGCCGAATTTTGGAATTTTTCATGGCTCAGGATTTTGGGGTTTTTTTGGGCACCAATTAAAATTTTTGGGCTCCTTTCCTTTTTTCAATCACAAACTAAACAAAAAACCACCCACAGACAGACAGACTGACAAACACATTCGTAAAAACCTGTTATTCGGATTCAGGGGTCTGAAAACGTGGACTTTTGACAAAAACTGGGGATGAGGGTCAAATTTTACACATTGACGCTGTAAAATTCTGAAAAAAGTTTATTTTTGCCAAAGTCGTATGTATGTGGTAGAGAGGGGTTGATTTTTGACGTTAATGGCTGGGACCCCAAAATCAGAGATTCTATTGACAGTTTAAAATTCTTAAAAATGTTTTTTTTTTTTTGACAAAGTCGTATCTACGTGGTAGAGAGAGGTTGATTTTTGGCGTTAAGGGTTATTTTGGGGAAACTTGTTTTGTGGATTTCAAGAGCCCAAAAAAAGCCAACAATTCTGATGGTATTGAATTTTTGTTATTTAGTGATTTTAAGAAGTGGAGGTGCTGGATTAATGTAGGCTAGCACCTACACAAGAAAATAGATTTTTTGAAAGTAAAGTAGCCCAAAATTATAATCTATGAAAAATCCCACAATTCGATTCTGGAGGTGCTAGCTTAATTGACCTGCGATGCATGGTACTGCTAGCTTCACTTCAAGCAGGCAGAGCGCCACTCAAGGAATCAGTCAAAAATGATTATATCAAATTCCCCTTTTTACAGGAATTTCTGGCTCATTTTCGGCCCCAGGAATCCCTTTAAACCACTGTCCTATTTTCATATTTAAAAAGGGCCGCGAAGCGCAAAGGAACAAAAATTTAATATTCGATTTTTCTTCCTAACATTAAGAAGGGCCTATTTAGGGCTCACTTTCTATCCAACTATGGATTTTACTACTTAGCTTTTTTCATAAAATGTGCCACAGTGTTGCCAGCTTTACTTCAAACCAGCAGCACCATTCGAGGAATCGGTCAAAAAATGATTATATCAAATTCCCCTTTTCGCAAGAGTTTTCGACTCATTTCCGGCTCGAGGTATCCCTTCGAACCACTGCCCTCCATTAAAAATCTAAAAAGGACCAAGAAGAGTAAAGATAAAAAATATACATTTTTGAATTTTCTTCCTAGCATTAATAAGGGATAAAATATACATATTTTAAATATATTGTTGACTGGAAGCAGTCAGATTTTTCCATTGCCCCTTTTTTCTTATATATGTTGTTAGCAGATAGGTAGGGCGCGTTCTGGACACAGATTTTCCGTATGAATAGCAAACTTGCAGCTAGAGCGTAGAATGCTATAAGATTGCTTTCGCTCCTTGTGCTGACTATCGAATCACAGTTTTTAAGTATCCACACTATCGATATTGGAAATCAATAATTAAAAGTCATGGAAATGAATCTTTTCAGCCCCAAAAATATGAAATATATGATATACGATATCGCAATATTAGACTATTTAATACCTGCTATTCCCGGAATTCAAGTTTTTCACCCCAAAATAATTTAATTTTGATGTATTAAATGTTTATCACAATGGTGCGTCATTGAAAATTTCCAAGATCTGCAACCACTCTCGTGATATTATAACAATTCTGTGTAAACAAAATTCCATTCTCATTATATCATCGTCGATTCCTAGAGTCCTTATCTATGTGAAATAAATTAATTAAACGTTCTCCTTTGATATTTGCCAACAGGGGCGTCATATTTCATATAATGTTAAACAATTCTCGGTAAACAAAATTCCATTCTGGTGATGTCATCATCGATTCCTGGAATCCTTATCTATGTGAAGTAAATTAATTAAAGATTCTCCTTTGATATTTGCCGACAGGAGCGTCATATTTCATATAATGATAACAATTCTCGATAAACAAAATTCCATTATGATGACGTCATCCTCATTCCCAGAATCCTTATCTGCGCGAACTAAATTAATTCTGTAGGAATAGCAATAAGTAAGACGGAGTCTGGTTCGCTATGGGTGAGTGCATATCCGTGTTAGTTATAAGGTGTGCATCCGTGTGAGACAGGTTAAGAGCGCTAGTTGGCGCTAGGCGATGAGTGATCATCCCCTGATAAGTGAGCCGCCAGAAGATATGATGATATAAGTGGTGTCATATTTCCTGTATATCGATGAATTTATCGTTGAATATAATTGCTTGTTAATGTCAATATAATTCTGAGAAATAGTCGGTGTCTTTTATGTAGAGTGTGCGATATGATTATTTTTAGGGTCATTTCTGAGAAATGTATTTTGCAAGTTTAAACAGGTTTGAGTCGAAGAGTACAGAGGGGTGAATTATCATCCCCTTTGATAGCTGAGCTGCCGCTGGGGAGATAAGATGATGACGTAGATGGTTTATTTCACATGCACATGAGAGGGTGGCAATTCGAAGAAATATTTGTTGAAAACTTCAACAGAACTTTAACTAAAAACTTCTACCTTTATTGTTTTTAATGTGCAAAAGATGCATGTGTATAGCTGACATTTGATATGGGGGTTATGCATGGCATCCTGTTTTTGACTATTAATTTTATTTACTGCTTCCTGATAGATGAAACATTATTCTGTAGTCTGGAATCAACTAGAAAATTAAAGTAAAGAAATATTCAAAGTCAATTGAGTGGTTTAGGCGCAAGAAAGATATCTAAATTCATAATAATAGGATTCCATAAGGTAGATCAAATTCTCAGGGAATCTTGTCGCTTTATTCTCGTATCAAGTAGCAAGCGAGCGAGAACTAGAGATACGTTAAAGATTTAAAATAAAAGTTTAAAAAATACAAAATATAATAAAATATTTGATAATTTTTTCAATCATCCACTTAAGATACTGTATAGTCTTTATGGAAATTAAGAATGATCTAATTTAGCGTTAAAATTCTTTTTCTATAATGTTGAATCTTCTGAAACAAAAAAGGTAAATATATATTACTATCAGAGATTATAGAAACCTAGCTTGCCGATATTCTACAGCTGTGGTGGGTCGTGCTATGTTTCCACAATATTCTAAATGGCTTCATCAAATTATACTACGCAAATTTTTTTGTAAACAACTTCAAGGTTATTTTTAGTGACGCATTACATTTTTTAAACTGCAAAAACGTTATATTTCAAACGTGTCTAGATGTGTCGATTATAATTTAGAACCTTGTAGAATATTTCGAGAAAGAGGGGATATATTAATAGATAGAGATAGTAAATCATCTGCAGCATGTATACCTTAGAGAGAAAAATAGATGGAGAGAGAGAGCCATGTATTAAAAAATGTTTGAATTCAAAAAATAATGTTGTAAAATTTGTAATATTGCAGAAGGCTTTACGATTGAGCGACTCGAAAAATACCAGCAGATTCTTAAGAAGTCCTTTTACATACAGTGGATCACTGCAACAGATGTAGAATTTATTGATGTAGCTAGGATGCGAAATAAACTATTAGCCACGAAGAAAGACGTTATATTTCAAACGTGTCTAGAAGTGTCGATTATAATTTAGTACCTTGTAGAATATTTCGACAAAGAGGGGATATATTAATAGATAAAGATGCTAAATAATATGCAGCATGTACAGTTTAGGGAGAAAGAGAGATGGAGAGTGAGAGAGAGAGAGAGAGAGAGAGCTATGTATTACAAAATATTTAAAATCAGAAATAATTTTGTAAGATTACAGAAGGCTTTGCTATTAAGTGACTTGAAAAATACAAACAGATTCTTAATAGGTTCGATTACATACAGTTGATCGCTGTAGCAGATTTAGAATTTTGTATGGATATAGCTAAGATGCCAAATCAGCCATTTGAGATGAAGAAAATACAGTTTGAAAGCGCTTGCTAGAATTTATAAAATAAATCAGCTACATAAATATTGGAATTGACTAAGAATCTTTGAAATCATCTTTCATATAATAGAGTAATCTGCTGAAAAAGATTCAATTTATTTAATTCAAACATTAAAATAAAGCATCATAAATAACAAAAGTAAATTCAGCAGTATTAAAATTCAATGCAAGGAAACTGTGAATCAAACATTATAAAAAATGACACAGTGAATGTCTGCTTTCTGGAACTTTTTAAATCCAAAGTTAATACAGTTTATAGAAATTAAACAATCCAAAGTTAATATAGTTTTTATAGAAATCGAGGATGGTACATTGCTTTCTAGATAACTAATTTAATTCAGAGATCATAAAAGCCAGTCCATAGAAATCTACCTTATCGATATTCTACAGATGTAGTGATTCGTGCTATGTTTCCAGAATCTTCTAAAACTAATGACATCATCATTAAATTTTACTGTGCAATTTTTCGTAAACAACTTTAAGGTTATTGTAAATGACGCATTACATTTCGTGATGTTAAAAAACTGTATCCGCACGTATTGATTATAACTTAGAACCTTGTAGAACAATTAGACAAAGAGGGAGATATATTAATAGATACATAGAGAGGTGTGTATTAAAAAATGTTTTAAATCAAAAATAATTTTGTAAGATTGCAGAATACTTTGCTATTGAGTAACTCGAAAAATACCAACAGATTCCTAAGAGATCCCTTTGCATACAGTAGGTCACTGTAATAGATTTAGAAGTTTATATTGAAATAGCTAGGATGCAAAATATACTATTAGCAATTAAGACCAGGTAGGTTCCCCTGTAATAATAATATTACATCAACTATTTGGAATAAATAAAAATTCGGTTACTGACAAGAAGGTTAAGGAAACTTTCGAGCAATTTTAGTTGGTAAATGTAACGAGCACCATGGTATTTTATATAAGAAGACTATGGTTTCCGTGTCTTCTCATGAAATTACGTATCACGTTTGAGGTTAGTTTAAAGGGACAAGTACCGTGCGGTACCGACGGTATAGTACCTCACCACCAACTCCAAACCGCGCCCAGAAAGTAAGGAAAACATACTCGTGTTACATAAAGTTATTTTTTTTAAGCCCATGTGAAAAGTGGATCACGTGGCCAGATTCTTACTTTATCAACACTTTTTATTTCCTAACTTATTTCCACACAAAACCTCACATCGAGTTGAAAATTAGGGATAATAAATAAGAAGTACTAAGAAACGTGAGTCTGATCCTAAGTTTTTTTTAATTATGAAAAAAGCAAGAACAAAAATATTTGCAAAAAAACTTTTTTCATAATTATACAAGTTTAGGACCAGACACACCTTTCTTGTTGCTTCTTGTTTATTATCGGCCATTCCAAAGTTACGGATGGGACATTTGCACACATAAAAACTTGAAAAATCCTTAGTTAAAACAACTGTATCTTGGTTAAGCTACACTATCTGTACAAAGATGCATGAACTTGTTAGTTTTGAGATTCTTAAATTCTATTAAATTGGATAATTTTCATGTTATAAAACGAAAACGAGGGTAACGGATGGCACTCACTTCCGGACTTACTTTTCCTTTCAATCAGAACTCTGCGAATTGAGAATAGTTATAATACCATTTTTTTTGTAATGGATTTGTCTGTTAAGTTTTCTTTTTATATATGTCAAGTTCGAAAATATGTGAATTAGAATTTTGAATAAAATTCTTCTTTTGGGTAACGGATGGGACATGTACGATCAGGAAGTTAGTTTGGAGGCTTTACAGATAATATATCTTCAATATGAACTAAGAATTAAAAGGAGTAGGATTTAAATAAGTTATCAAAGTTTTAAATAAGTGGAAAACAAAATTCTATTGCCAAAAACTCAGGGTTAAAAGTTTAATCTACGTACATTCTTATCAACATCTATATATATAAAATTAATACTGATATCACACTGCTTTTTTACTTAATCTTCAAAATCACTTTCGGAGTATACATCGCTGTATTTTAAACGTATATGTGTTGTTAGGTGCTTAAAATATACTTCAGGTGGTCCGCAGGGGAAAATTGTCAGTTCATGCAGCGTAGACTTCGAAGTTTGCCCAACAACAATACGATAATTGTCAAATTTTTTGAAATGATGGAATGCGCTTAAGCCTAAGACAGTCTTGCATTCTTTGAGTGTCACTTGCACTTTTAAAACATTATTCCACCTCGCATTAAGACATTTTTGATTCTCTAAGGTATCTTCAGTCGTTACATAAAAAACGGTCGTTTTTACAACATTTTTTCGCAACAAGATAATCTTTGGCGGATTTGGCCATCTGCTCTTTTTTTAGGAACTGATGCCATTATCTGTAAAAAAGTCCACAAATTATATTTTAAGTTTCAGTGAAATAGTCTATTCAGAAAATTATATGATAACATGTTTACATTAATGTAAATCACAGTATGATAAATGTGTTTATAACTTACCAAAATATGGATGAAGTAAGGTCAGAACAACGAACAATAATAATTTCACAACTTCACTGAGTTCAAAAAGAAACTAGATAGTTTGTATCAGCTCACTAACAGAGTTATGGCATTCGTAAACTTAAGATGTACTCTTAAATCGGTTTCAATCCCTTTGCAAATAGATTAACTTATTAGGAATTGTGTATTTAATTTAATACGTACGATGGTCCTTGAATCCTGTAAGTAGAATCTGACCAAATTATAATAGTTAAGAATATCCCTGTCATTCAAGTTCTTAAACATTTATAAACCACTTTAAATACAAAAGGATTGAAGTTATTTCAAAATTCTTTCGCTTTTCTTCTGCAGAATTCACCATGCAATTTTAGAATCTCTTAAGCGCCGTCATTAAGGTAATGGTCAGACGAAAGGTTTTGAAATGCCAAATGTCACATCCGTTACCACCCTCCTATGTCCCATCCGTTACCACTTTTTCATATTCTCCAAGTATTATAAACATTTATAAATTAACTATGATGGGTATTATCTTAAACTAACTTTAGATCTCAAATTTTTCATTTTTTTGTACATACTAAAGAAAATAAAATAAACTTTTCTATGATTTTGATAACGGATGGGACCACTCATACCGAATCTTTGAAGTTCATAAAAAAGGAATTGCAAAGCAAACAATTTTTCTGTATTCTATATAAATAAGCAGATAAATAATTGTATGTTTCATTGAATTTTTTACATTAATAATCCAGTACTTTTACTAGTTAAGACAAGTCCAAAAAAATTCCATAAAAATCATAGGTACTTTGGGTCACTTGATGCCCTGAACAAACATTGTTGAAAAATAACCTAAAAACAAATATTTTGACCAAATTTTTTCTGTTCTGCAAGTAATGGAATATATAGTAAATATCTGAATTGTTAAATATTGCTATTTTTGACATTTTTATTTTAACAGTTTGGGTTATCTTATTTTGGAATGGCCGTTATCCCAAATTTTCAAGTCTATGTAGCACTTCGTGTGAAAATAAGTAAGGGAATAAAAAAGTGTGCGTAAGGTAGGAATCTAGTCACGTGACCCACTCATCACATGGCCAAGCCGATGTTCTACAAACTAGCTAAAATGTGCGACTTGCTGAGTTCGTGAAAAAATGCGAGTCGAAACAAAATACAACTCGTCTGTCCCTCTCCTTGTTAGTCGTAAAATTATAGACAAATCGGTTTCTTCTGAATTCTTAGAATAAAACGAATATTTGACAAGTACTTTTGTTGGGAAAAGGAAAGAGGCTGTGCGTATGTAATAAAATGATGCAGGCCACTCTTTGATCCCACCTACGGACTGGGCAAGAGACGAGTCTGGTCACTGGCATTGGTGACTGACGCGCGTCCTCCGCCAAATAGGTTGGCTCACCTTGGACGACAAGTTGACAGGTATGGTAAAATTGGTGGAATGGAAGAGCGAGTAAAGCAGGACATCATACAAAAGTTTCAAGCTTCTACAATCTACACGCACAAATTTGTATCCCACAACATGTATTATGGATCTGGTTCGCCGATCGGTTAAACATATGCAGTGGTTCTCAATTCAATTAATAATTTTCCCTTCTTTCCATACACTGCCGTGTAAATGAAAATAAACGCATCTGCTATAGGTTCGTTTATTTTACTTCCGTTTACTCATATGTATATGAAAAACCTAAAAATTCACAAAAAATAGTTTACCATATCGGCGAATACCACAGCGCCTGTAGTTATTAATAAGATTGGCTCCAAATTAGAATATAACCGAAAAGTTTTTGCCTCGTGTATTTGATGGTAAATAAATTAAATTATTTCCAAAAATAATCAATTTAACTTTTTTCGATGTATGCAAATATTGAGTATCCTGTTTTACCGACTATGATGACAAATAAATTTCGTTTTTTTAGGTTTTGTAATACATGTACATGTTATAATCTATGAAAAATCCCTATGTATAATCCCTACGTAATTTTTAATCATTTGCACCTTATATATGCGTTTCCACAATACTTAAAAAATTTCAGCTGATACAGTATGTACGAAAGAATGTAATTGCAAATGTAAATGCTTATACATTATAAATTAATTAATTAATAAAAAATCTGCGACTGTTGGTTCTCATATTTCGCTCTCAGTCTTTGCATTTCTCCCACATTCGTGCACAGATGTTTTAAAATCAAAGGTCAACGGATCGACAACTGTAATTTGATTTTTTCGAAAATACTAACTTTTCTACATTATGCTCAATACTTTTATATCAAATATAATACATTTTTACGTAACTCTGCCTGAAATGTATTATTCAGATATTGCAAAATAAAGCACAAATTGTATTTATCATGATTATTTTCATATTTATTTCTTATTTTGCATTAAATTATATTCTTAGCTCAGAGAAACATGTATCATTCCAACAAATTTATATCATTACAATTCATAATATGCATGAAAATTGAAACATACTTATTCTGACTGCCTTGTTTTAATTTATTTTTAAATTTTTAATCTTGTTTTTTTAAGGTTAAAGAAAAACTACGCTTCCTATCAAAAAAATATTTGTGAAAAATTTCTAAATCTTTTTTCGTTGAATAAATGTTGTCTCATTTATTCTCGTATCGTTTAGACACAAATTTAATTTTCTTTATTTTCAATGTTGTTTTTCATCAGTAGTGCAAAGAAACTGAAATTTTACGGCGGAAAGCGACAGCAGCCTTAAGAGACATCTGTTGGTTGCAGTACGTATTTGTGTGTATGGATAGGTTACAGTTACTGGCGGAAGAGCGGGAGATGGGCAGCGCGAGTACTGGCAGTGCTGGTAGTGATTAGACGGGGAGGAAATTTCGAGAAAAACACGACGGCCAGTTCTGCGTAGCCCGGTGTCGAGTGGCGCGTCAGGGAGGGGGAAGAAGCGCAGGAAGCGATAAGGCAAGGGAGAGAGCGTCCAGTGCAAGTGAGGGGGAGGATTTCTTGAAGATGAAAAGGGAAAGCAAAGAGAGTACCGAGAAAAGAGCGCCAGAGAGTTCCTTTAAAAAAAGCGTACGAACACGTAGGTTACCCCCTCCCCCCCACCCTAAAAATAGAGTGGCAGGCGGAGGAGGCCCTCGGGGTGCTGATAGGCGGAATCAGAGGGTTGAGGGAGGACGTAAGGTGGGCTATGGAGCAGATGGAAAGTATGAGGGAGGACCTGAGGGTAAGAGATGAGAGATGGGAAAAGCAAGTAAAAGAGCTGAGGCGTAAAGTAGAAGGATTGCAGAGGGCTTGGGCGTCGGTCAGTAAGGAAAAAGAGGATAAAATATAGGAGATGGAAGAAGATGTTAGGGTGTGAAAGGGAAGGGCGGGAAATAGGCTGGAGGAGGTGTAGGGAAGGTCCGGAATGGGAGAGCTGGGAAGAAAAATTGGGGGTAATGCGTAACAAAAATAGGAGTTTTAAAGGTCCTGTACTGGAACGTAGCTGGGGTAAAGAAGAAAGAGTAAGATTTATGAAGGTATATTAAGGAATTTGATGTGATTGGGCTGGTAGACGTGGGTAGAGAGAAAGGAATAGTGTAGAGTAGAGCGAAAGTTGCCAAGGGGGCATAGGTGGGGCGTGCAAATGAGGGCTGTAAAGATTGGAGGGGTAATGTTAAGTTTGTGACTGTGTACAATAAGGATAGGATGGAAAGGATTAAAGAAAGGGTGGAAAACTTTCTAGAAGAGAGGGATGAGGTTATGGTGGTACTGGGGGGGGGGGGCTTTAATGCGAGAATAGGAGCGGGTCTGTACCGGGTACGGGAGAGCTTCGAAAGAAAATCGAAGGATAAGATAATGAATAAAGAGAGGGAGATTCGAAGAGACTGGATCGAGAACAGAGGCAGTAGAAGCAGAGGAAGGCAGGGTGGAATCAGATCATCAGCCACTAAGTTTGTGGCTACAGGGAGAGGCTGGCGAAAGGCAGGGTGGGCAAGAAGGTTCGTTGGGGGAGAGAGAGTCATGGACGAGAGAGGTGATAGAGAAGTATCAGGAGCAGTTGGCCAACGTAAGCTTTAAGGGGAAGACGGTGGACGATGTATAGGAGGATCTAAAAGAGAAAGTGAAAGGTTGTGTGCAAAAGAAGGTATTTAGGAAGAAGAAAGGAATGGTGAAGCCGTGGTGGGATAGGGAATGTAAAATGATGAAGAGAAAGGTGAAAAAAGATGTTTAGGTGTAGGAAACGTAGGGTGGGGATAAGTGAGAAGATAGGCAGCTACTAATGGAACAAATTTTTTAAGGATTCATTTCAGGGGTCAGATACACGGAAGAGAGATGAGGGGGTTAGAAGAATGAGGGAGGTAGATGAAGAGGAGCTGAATGACGAGGAGATAGAAAAGCAGATAAGGAAGTTGAAAATATCTAAGGCAGCAGGGCTGTATGAGGTAGAGAACGAAGCATGGCTGTTTTTGCACACAAGAAGTAAGAGGCAGGAAAATTATAGAGGAATTACGCTAATGAATACTGCGTATCAAATATACGCGATGGTGTTGAGAAATAGGCTTCGCAGGATGTTGAGGGGAAAGGAATATTGCCGGAGACGCAGGCGGGCTTTAGGGAGGGAAGGAGTACTATTGACAATATTTACGTCTTGCAGCACGTGGTGGATAGAGAACTAACCAAAAAGGGTGCCAAAGTGTACGCGTTTTTTGTAGATCTAAAGCGCGCATTCCCTTCGGTGTATAGCTGGAGGTTGTTGTAGGCAATGGAAGATAGGGGAGTGAAGAGGAGCCTGATCGAGAGGGTGAGGGAGGTATATAATTAGACGAAAGATAGAGTGAGAGTAGGGGAGGGAGTCTCTGAGGGGATTCTGGATGGATAGGGGGTTAAGGCAAGGGTGCCCGCTTAGCCCAACGCTTTTTGCAATTTTGATCGCAAGTCTGGAAAGTAACCTAGCGGCCGGAGTGGTAGGAGGAGTTAGGGTAAGAGGAGTCAGAATATGGTCACTCGCATATGCAGTTGACATAGTGCTGCTAGCAAAGAGCGAAGAGGCTTTAAAGTAGATGATGAAAAGGTTGTAACTTTTTCACTTTTTGGAAAGTAAATTAGACTGTTGCTACCCTGCTTAGTCTTCGCTCATTTTCAAAAGCAATAGTTTTTTTAAAAACTTCGTCGTTCAATCTAAGTAGCTTCTTGAAAGTCTTAGAAGATTATTATAAGAACTTTTTGAATTTTTGAAAGAAATTGAAAATTCCAAATTTTACCACACAAAAAATAACTATAAATTAAACGTTCCAGTTTGTCGTCAAACTATTCAAGATCTAACAAAAAATGAATCAACAAAAATTGTTCACGCGAAAAAGATTTACAAATTAGTTATTAATCACTTTTTTATAGGATACGTAGATTCGGTTTTATTCGTAAAAAATATTTGAAATACAAAATTTAATTTGTGGACAATCGATACAATCTATGGAAAAATCAATAGAAAAAAATTGTTCTTTCAAAAAAGCGCTTAACATTTGTCAATTTGTTCGAAAATTTTCTGATTTTCATACACTAGGGGTGGATTTAAATATTCTTTCCGGCGGCTCTTACCCCCCTGAAAAAACTTGTTCTATAACAAGGTAAATTAAAAGTATTTTTAACTCGAAAAAAAACTGTATAAAGGCATTCATGTTAACGATTTTCTGATTTTGATACACTAGGGGTGGTTTTAAATATTCTTTCCAGCGGCTCTTACCCCACTGAAAAAACTTGTTCTATAACAAGGTAAATAAACAGTATTTTTAACTCGAAAAAAACTGTATAAAGGCGCTCATTTTGACGATATTCTGATTTTCATACACTAGAGGTGGTTGTAAATATTCTTTCGGCGGCGCTTATCACCCTGAAAAAACTTTTTCTATAACAAGGTAAATTAAAAGTTTTTTTAATTCGAAAAAAAACTGTATAAAGGCGGTCATTTCGACTATTTTTTTATTTTCATACACTAGGGGTGGTTTTAAATATTCTTTCCGGCGGCTCTTATCCCCCTGAAAAAACTTGTTCTATAACAAGGTAAATTAAAACTATTTTTAACAAGAAAAAACTGTATAAAGGCGGTCAATTCGAAAATTTTCTGATTTTCATACACTAGGGGTGGATTTAAATATTCTTTCCGGCGGCTCTTACCCCCCTGAAAAAACTTGTTCTATAACAAGGTAAATTAAAAGTATTTTTAACTCGAAAAAAAACTGTATAAAGGCATTCATGTTAACGATTTTCTGATTTTGATACACTAGGGGTGGTTTTAAATATTCTTTCCAGCGGCTCTTACCCCACTGAAAAAACTTGTTCTATAACAAGGTAAATAAACAGTATTTTTAACTCAAAAAAAACTGTATAAAGGCGTTCATTTTGACGATATTCTGATTTTCATACACTAGGGGTGGTTTTAAATATTCTTTCGGCGGCGCTTACCACCCTGAAAAAACTTGTTCTATAACAAGGTAAATTAAAAGTATTTTTAATTCGAAAAAAAATGTATAAAGGCGGTCATTTTGACGATTTTTTTATTTTCATACACTAGGGGTGGTTTTAAATATTCTTTCCGGCGGCTCTTACCACCCCGAAATAACTTGTTCTATAACAAGGTAAATTAAAAGTATTTTTAACTCGACAAAAACTGTATAAATTCGCTCATTTTAACGATTTTCTGATTATAATACACTAGGGGTGGTTTTAAATATTCTTTCCGGCGGCTCTTACTCCCCTGAAAAAACTTGTTCTATAACAAGGTAAATTAAAAGTATTTTTAACTCGAAAAAAACTGTATAAAGGTGGTCATTTCGACGATTTTCTGATTTTCATACACTAGGGGTGGTTTTAAATCTTCTTTCCGGCAGCTCTTACCCCCCTGAAAAAAGTCCTTCTATAAAAAGGTGAATTAAAAGTGTTTTTGAGTCGAAAAAAAAACTGAATAAAGGCGTTCATTTTAACGTTTTTCTGATTTTTATGCACTAGGGGTGGTTTTAAATATTCTTTACGGCGGCTCATACCCCCCCCCCCCCCCCCCCCCCCCCCACCCGAAAAA
Source organism: Belonocnema kinseyi (assembly GCF_010883055.1). Taxonomy (NCBI): domain Eukaryota; kingdom Metazoa; phylum Arthropoda; class Insecta; order Hymenoptera; family Cynipidae; genus Belonocnema; species Belonocnema kinseyi. The sequence goes on from NC_046661.1 coordinate 20,579,383, forward strand.
ACTTGTTCTATAAGAAGGTAAACTAACACTATCTTTTATTGGATAAAAAAGTGTATAAAGGTGGTCATTCGGCACATTCTGTGTTGCTTAGCTGAACTATTTCCGCTAGGCTAATTTCAGAAAAAAAAAATTTTTTTTCATTTCGTTCATTTGAACGTTCGGAACTTCAGGTACATAAGACCCCGTGCGTTTCTATCTCAGTTGTCAATGTTGCTTGCTTCGATGCTCAACCGACAATCCCCTATTGTAGACGCTACCCGCACAACAACCCCACGATGCCCAACACCTCCCACTCTTCAGGTCCCATTTTCATGAAGTGTTAAACCTCTTGTGCGTACCAATGCTTTTCAAATTACGGGAGTTTTCTAACTCCCAGGCTCTCTCAAAATTAGGGCGTACTTTCTTTCATTATACACATATTCAACATCCTCCCCCGCAAATAGGGTGTATGTAGGCGTTACTCATACATGGAATTTAAGATCTAATTACGTAGCATGAAAAACGCAAACTGCACATTATCACATTTCTTTAAAAAATCTTAATCTAAACATATCACTTCAATAAAAGCAAAGAAATTGAAGCAGGTAGTCCGAACCATAAAAGAGATTTTAAAAAACTGACAAATTTCAGTTATACGTCAAGGGTTTAGATATTTTTGAAATTCTTCCACTTCTAGTTTTTGCTTCTTTTGCTTGCCTTTCAATATACTTATCTATTTGTTCAATTGACGGCTTATCATTTTCTATCGACGGTTTAGCTACTCTTAATTTCTTTATTACACTCTGTACTGCATTCTCGCTTTCACTGTCAGCGCTCTACTCGAGCGGATAAAGCCGTTGAATCGGTCTCGTAAGCTCGCCTGTCGTTGTGATTAGCCATGCAACGCGTATGAGGCCATCTTTTCCGATGTACAATTCTTTTACTTTCGCTAAGGGCCAATCTGTACGCTTTGCATGATCGTTATCTACTAAAACTACATCGCCAACTTTCAACTCTACAAATTGGACCTTTACGTTTTTAATGTGTCAACGTGCCGAAATACTCATTTCTAAAACGTTGTCGTAAATTTTGTTTAATTTTTTGTCTGTACTTGAACCGTTTGTTCATTTCTGCTCTTTCTAGTTTGTCTAAATCTATTACGCCAATTTCTTTCACTTCTTCTAAAAACATAGATGGAGTCAATGGTACAATCTCATCATGACTATCGGGTAAATAAGTAATCGGTCGCGAATTGATGACTGCTTCACAATCGGTTAATGTCGTCAACATTTCCTGGTAAGTCAAAACTATTTTTTAAGTGTGCGCCGAAGCAATTTTTCCAATAAGACGTTCCCAGAAGCCTCCCCACTAAGGTGCTTATGGAGGGTTAAACTTCCACTCTATTTGCTATATCAAGAGAGTCTTTACGATTTTCTTATAATCTAGTGCTTTCAACTGATTACTTAACCCTACGAAATTGGTGCTATTGTCACTGAAAATCACGCTCGGTCTGCCTCGCCTAGCTACGTGCCGTCGTAATGCCATTAAAAACGAAGTTACACTCAACGAATTAACTAGCTCTAAGTGAACTGCTCTACACACCGCACATGTAAAAATGTGCGGTATGTGCATTAATCGGTTTAGAATCATGTCGGCGACAATCTACACATTTTTAAATCACTTCTCTAACGACTTTTCGCCCTTTCATGCTTCAAAACTTTTCTCTTAAAATATTCAGTGTCATCGCGGCTCCCGCATGCACAAGCTCCGTGTGCTTTTCTCTGATTAATAATTCGACGAAATACTCTTTGCTCGGCAAAATAACTGGGCATCGAAAATTGAAACTATCATCACGATATAAAAGCTTAGATTTGGTTCTGATGAGTCCGTCACTATCGATGAACGGTAAGAGGTCTTTAATGCTTTCATCTTCTAAACTTTTGAAATGTCTACTTTGAATCATTTTGATTAGACTAATCTCTGCCTTGTAATACTCATCAGTCGTCAAAAAATTTATTTTAATTAGATTAATCTCTGCGGTCAAAGAATTTGCTTTTCTTGCCTGTCTTTTCTCTTTGCAATTATAAATAAACCTCTTAATCCAATCAATAACTCGAATCACTTTAGAATACGAGGGTAGTTCAATAAGTCCTTAGAATGAAGTATAAAAACAATTTTTTTTGGGTAAATTTTTTTTTATTTATCAACATAATCTCCTTGGAGCTCTATACACTTGGTCAATCGCTTTTCAAGTTTTTTTAATCCTTCAGAAAAGTGCGTTTTCGGAAGTTCCTCAAAATAAGCACTTACAGAGGCAATGACGTCTTCGTTGTCTGGAAATCTCTGTCCATCGAGCCATTTTTTTAAATTTGGAAAGTTTAGAAAGTTTGGAAAGCTGACTTTACGGGCTTTGCCTTCTTTGGAGCTGGTTCGCCTGTGGAAATCCACTGTTTGGATTGTTCCTTTGTCTCAGGAGTATAATGGTGTATCCATGTTTCATCCATAGTCAC
>NC_046661.1:20581971-20587111 GCF_010883055.1 Belonocnema kinseyi
TTGCTAATAAATCTGATAAAGTAGGACATTTTTACTTCTTTCATGATCACAAACCTAATAAAGTATAAAAATGAGCCCTATTTTGAAGGCTAAGTACCTCGAAAAAACTGATGGCTTTAACATATGTTGTAACGCATATACGTGCGCAGTTTTTGGCAAAGTATGATCTTGCGTGAGCAATACTAACAATGTGAAACTTATCATGATTTGAATGAAAGTGCGAAAACCCATGTAAAATACGAACTTAAAAATGACTATATCTTGAAATCAGATCACTCTTAGGAAAAATCCTTTTAAGGGGTTATGAGACCTAGTTAGATGAATAAAGTAAAACATATTTGAGGCCAATCTGTAGATGGCCCAAAAACCGGCCTTGTTGACTCTCCTCTTTTCGATTAGAAATTTTCAACAAAAGTTGTAGATCTCATAAATACTCATTTTTGGTTACATGTATTATTTTCCACGTGTGATAGTTATCGAGAAAATTAGTGATACATTTAACCGTCCACAATAGGTCCTAAGTGACGACGATGGACAGTAAGTAACGGCAGCAACCAATGTTTCCGACGTCTCGTGAGAGCGGACGGCACCCCTTTGACTGGTTACAGAAATAATGTTGGTCAAACCCTTACCCTTTTCCAACGTTTCGGAGGGGGGGGGGGCATCCCTGTGACTGGGAACAGAAATAATGTTGTGGTCAAAACCACACAAAAACCTTGATTTTTATGGTTTTTTTCATGATAATCGATGTGTCACTAATTTTCGTATCACTCGTAGATAAAAATGTTACAAACAAAATATACGTGTAACTCTATTTGATTTACAAATTTTGTTTAGAATATTTGGTGATATTGTGCGCATTGGTTTAGATAAACGCAAAAACGCCATTGTTTTTATAGGTTTTTCATGAAAATCGATTAATCACTCATTCTCGCGAAAACTATCACTCGCATAAAACAAAGTGTGTTACAAAAAATATGTACCTCGATGATATCTATCGAAATTTGAATTTTTTATTTTCCGAAAAAGTAAAAAAAGTTATGATAATCTTGTAAGGTGTTTAAAAGGCTATGTTTTTCTATTATTGACTTTTTTCAGACCATGCGTTTTTTGGCTTAAAAGTTTTATTTTCGATAATTTTTTTTTAATTTTGTAAATGCAATCATTCGGGTAATTTTTTTGATAAAAAAGTCGTTTTTAGTACTATGAACAGCCGTACATAGGATTTTTAATTATTAAAAAATGTAGGATAAAAAATTCTGCAAATGCTCTTTTTGAATATTTCTCCAAAACAGCTGGCAAGGAACTTGACCTTCAGTTTAGGAGACTCAAAGAGTATACCAAAAGCGAATTCAGCTGACGATTCTTTTCAAAGTTATCGCCCTAAAAGAAATAAACATCTGCAGCACGCACATGCAGGCATAGAGGCAGACACATTCACGAAAACCTGCTTTTCGGTTTCAGAAGGTCTCCAAACTTGGGCATTTTACAAAAACGGGAGGGGGTAACATTTTATACAAATCTAATGCCTTCTCTGATTTCATTTTTTCACACATTATTTTTTATTTTATTCTTTTTTCAACGTTATTTTTCACAAATAAAACAAAAAGTACGCTTCCTATCAAGAAGTGATTTTTAACGAAATTGTAGATCTTTTTTGGGATAACCATTTTTGTTAATTCATCTTTTTTCGTATCCCATATAGTTTGTCCACAAAATGGATTTTTTTATTTTCCATTATTTTTTGTGCAATCAAAATTTGAATTTTCGATTTTTTAAGAAAATCCAAAAATTGGTTATTATGATCTTGTAGGGCTTTCTAAAAGAAATGTTTTTCTTCTCTTGGCTTTTCTTGATATCGTGCGATTTTCGGCTTCAAATTTTGATTTTCGTTTGATTAAAAAAATTTTGAAAACGCTATAACTCTGATAATTTTTTTGTTACCGAAAAAAGTCATGAGGATAAATTGTTTGTTCTTTTTAATACTATAAATATCCGTACATAGAATTTTCAAATTCAGAAAAAAGTTGTATTACAAATTTTCAAAATTCGCTCACTTTTTGAATTTTTATCAAAAATGGATGGTTCACGAACTCGTCCTTTCTTTTAGGACCTAAAATAAGTCTGCCAAAGATGAATTTCATTCGTTTATTTTTTCGAGAGTTATCGTTTTTACGGACGGACGGCCGGACGGACAGACAGACGCCATCGTGAAAACCTGATTTCCGGATTCAGGGGGTCTCGAAACGTGGAGATCCGTTGAAAAAGTGTGATGCTAAATTTCCGACAATTCTAATACTTTCTCAATCATAAATGATGAGAATGTAAAACAAGAACTTTTAAGAAAGTAGTTAAACTTCCAACCAAAGAGATGAATTTTCAACCTAAAAAGATAAGTCTTCAAAGAAACATGTAATTATGGATATTTCATAAAACAAATTTATTAAAAAAAAACATCAGTTAAACTTAACCAACAAAAACAAATTTTCAATAATATACTTAAATCTTGAACAAACTATATTAATTTACTACTAAGCAATGGCACTTTTAGCGCAAGAAATTGATTTTCTATAAAAATCGGCGATTTTTTATAAAAAATAGGTATATTTTCTTAGTTCGTCTGATGTGCCCAAGACGCGGTTGAATAAGCTGATAGTTTCCTGGAGTCCGAAGTGCAAAATGAATTAAGGATCTCCATGGCTGTGCAAGGTTTCAGCTTCAAAGAAGAGAATGAGCTAGAACGCACGAAGAAATCGAAAAATCAGCATGCAGGAAGGGATGTTTCAGGTGCGCGCAATTTGCTGGCTTTAAAGCTAAGAATATGTCGTCTTCTGAGAGGCAAGAGGTTTTGAAGAGAAAGGCGCGTGTTTTATCTGCTTAAAGATCGGGCATAATAGCAGATTTTGCCGTGTAAATGTAAAATGTTCGAAGTGCGCGCGATGGCATGTGGACATTATGTGTTTTAAAGAAAACCGCGCGGATGCGTTAAACGACAAGCCAAAAAATTCAGTGAGTGCAGTGAATATACACTGATTAACGGCAGTAGAGACTTACTTCGTTTGGACACTGATGGGTAAAATACCATAGAAAGAGCCCAGAACAAACTGGTGAGGAAATGTAGCAGTGACCGCTATTTCTATGTTTACTCAGAATGCGGATATTAAAGATCTATGGTCTTTGGACGTTTTAGGGATTAAAGACCCTATAGGCCATAAAACCCAAAGGCAGCACAACATAGAGGTGGAAGAAGCGTTCAGGGAAAGTGTCGTTAAGAATGGTGAAGGCCACTATGAAGTGAAGTTACCCTGGCTTGAGTGTCATCCAGAACTTAAAGACAGTAAAATGATGGCTGTGCAGAGATTAGAGCCTATGGTGAAAAAGTTGCAGGTAGCCGAAAAATATGAAGAGTATGACGGCATTTTTTAGGAATGGCTGAGAGAAGGGATTATCGAACGGGTCCCTCCGGAAGAAGAGGCTCACTGGGGTAATTATCTACCTCATCGTCCCATTTTTAAGGATTATTCGACGACCAGCACGTGGCCAATATACGACGCGTCGGCAGACGTCAACAGATGTCTGGAAAAAGGACCGAATCTCATCGAATAAGTCGGAGATATTTTATTGCGCTTCAGATTAGGGAGTATTGGTGTGATGGCGGATATAAAGAAGCCTTTTCTGCAGATTAGTGTAAACCCGAGGAAACGAGATTTTTTGAGATTTTTATGGTACGACGCTGGAGGTGAAATGATTATTTATCGGCACTGCCGAGTAGTTTTTGGTGTATGCAGTAGTCCATTTATTTCAGGTGCAACGATTAATGTACACTTAGATCATTATTTAAGATAGATTGAGTGTGACGATAGGTTCGAAAACTCTAATTATGCAAATGTTTTAAAGCTCAAACATAGTTTTTATGTAGATAACTGTGTAACAAGCGTGAATAATGTTAAGGATTTGTATAGTTCTATGCACGATGCAAAAACAGTGATGGTGTCAGGTCTTTTTTATTTCCGCGGTTGAGAGCACACCAATGATGGCAATTCTCAGAATTTATTTGGAGTTCTCGGAATATTGTGGGATAAACAGCAGGACACGCTATCACTTAATGTGTCAGGTTTAGAAAAATTAAAGTTCGAGATGGTTACAAAGAAAAAAAATTTAGCCCATGGCTCACTATACTTTTGATCCGCTTGGATTTGTTTGACCGGTCTCGCTTGGCCCAAAAATTTTATTTCAAGCTTGGGCAGCTATATTAACGTGGGATGAAGAGGTCAGCGAGAATATTAAAAAAAAGTTCGCGAATTGGAATGAGGAATTAAAAAACCTCGATAAGGTTAAGGTGCCGCGCTGTATGATAGGATTGATTGACGCAGACGCAGATGTGACTATTCATACATTTGTTGACGCGAGTAAATTAGCTTATGCCGCAGTGATTTTTATAAGAGTACAAAGAGGCTCGGACATTCGAGTGTATTTTTTCCAAGCAAAGACTAGAGGTTCACTTGCGGTTAAGAGTAATACGAATAAATCGACGAGTATTCCACGACTAGAATTATTAGCAGAAATGATACGCCCGAGATTAACGAGTCAAGTTTTAAAGGCGTTAGATTTTAAAGGCGCGAAAACTTATTATTGGACCAATTCGTCGACAGTAGTCGCGTGGATTAATAGACAAGATAATTGGAGTATTTTTGTTTCGAATAGAGTAAAAGATATTAGGGGTATTTCTGAATCGAAACAGTGGCGACATTTACCTGAACATTTGAATCCAGTTGATTTACCGTCGAGAGGTTGCATGGTCAATCAGCTGTTAGCTTCTCGGTGGTGGGAGGGTCCGGATTGGCTTAGAGAATGTAAGAACAAATGGCCTACTGCTAATGAGAATGTCATTGACGAGGCAGAGGTCAATTTAGAATTAAAGAAGTCAGCCCAAGTACAAAGTGCCGCATTGATTAGTGTTGAAAATCGAGAGATAAAAGAAGAGGATAATTTGTTTTATAAGCTGTCTAGTTACGAGGGTAGTTCAATAAGTCCTTAAAATGACCAACAGATGGCGCGCGAATCGCTCCAAATCATCTGTTTTCAGTCAGCACCACTCACGACTAGATATATGGTGCAGTCACAGTCCACATCTTCTGAG
>NC_046661.1:20587211-20588954 GCF_010883055.1 Belonocnema kinseyi
TGCAAAAGAGATGAGTTCTTCTGAAAATGATTTACCAAATGTTTTAGAACCAGGTAAGAGTCAGATTTATAAAAATTCAGAATCTTCCAGTGAAGATGGAACATCAGATTCTGACTGTAGGAAAATCAAACTTCCAATAAGAAGATGAATGCTTTCTCAATCCAGATGCATTATTTCATCATAAGAATAATCGTATCAGAATCAAACCTTTTGCTGCATTGAGGGTTTACGTCGATACTGGTATTTTGATTCCTGCAAAAGCGAGATGCTGTGCTTCTCATTTGGTTGATAATGGTTTTCTTAAGAAAGAGGCTGTTGCGTCTATACAAGCCACCTCTGATTTTATTCACATGAACGCTGAGTCGATTTCTAAGCTTCTGAATGATTTGCGTAAGGAGGCAAAAAAAAACAGGGTTGAATTTTGATGATCCATCTGCGCTTGAGGATAAAGATTATTATAGGCTCACCGGTTTGACGAAAAATCAATTTAGTGACGTTGCACAGTACTTGTCAATTGAAGTGCGTTCGACAAAAGATCGATCTGTGCGTTTGTGCCTTGAATTATTGTTGATCAAGTTGCGCACAGGTCTTTCCAATGCGATTTTATCAACTATTTTTGGCGTAGAAAAACGAAGAGTAGGCAGAGGAATTACGGCAGCAAGGAAAGCTCTGATGTCCTCCTTTGTACCTCATCATCTTGGTATAGGTCACATATCACTCGAGTCAGTCATTAAGGACCATACTACATCAACGGCAAAAACGCTATTCGCAAATGGAGAAGATGTATGTATCCTTGTAGCTGATAGTACATACATGTTTATCCAAAAGAGTAGCAATTACTCTTTTCAAAGGCGGACTTATTTTGTGCATAAAGGAAGGAATCTGGTCAAGCCCATGATGTTAGTAACGACGACAGGATATATAGTGGATGTTTTCGGTCCGTATTTTGTTGATGGCAAGAACAACGACGCTAGTATCTTTGAAAGTCTTTTAAAACAAGATTCAATAAAACTGCGTACATAGATGCCCTCAAACTCTGTTATCGTTGTCGATCGCGGTTTTCGGGACTCCCTGAAGTTTTTAGAAGATCTTGGATTCGTTTCCAAAATGCCTCATTTTCTTCAAAAAGGATCACAGCACACTACGATTGAAGCCAACGAATCAAGTCTCGTTACTAAAGTCCGATGGGTGGTTGAAGCAGTCAATGGGTTGATAAAAACTTGGAGAGCCTTAAGTGATGTTTTTCCAAATAGTCAAATCCCGTACATCGGCGATTACGTCAGAATAGTCTGTGCCCTTTGTAATGCTTTCCGACCTCCTAGAATGCATGATAATTCCGATGATCATCTGATCGCTGAACGAATGTTGCGATTGGCTTCGCAGCCTAATCGCCTGCAAGAGCGAGCAGAAAAGGAAAACTGGGCAAAAAGGAGGGCATCGTGGCTTCCTATAACGCAAGAGAAACTACCTGATTTTCCTAGGTTAACTCTTGATGAATTCCGATATATCACACTCGGAGTATATCAGCTGAAGCAAGCCCAATCGTACACCGAGAAACATTTATCTGATGATGGAATGTACTACCTTCTTGTCCACAAACAGGAGGAAGGCATTCTAAGAGTACAAATCCAGTCTCGGCACACATCTTCTAAAGTGTATAACTTATGGATAGAAACTAATCCTGGACCAAATCCGATAAGTGGTTGGTACTGTCAGTGCAAAAGTGGTGCAAGAGTGGTAGGA
>NC_046661.1:20589054-20594562 GCF_010883055.1 Belonocnema kinseyi
GGGTGCACAAAAAATAAGCAAAAAAGTCCCTTACATTTTTTTGGTCAGATACTTATTCTGGACAGAACAGAGGGTAGAAATTGTATGTACATGTGAGCATGTGTGGCTTCAAACTTTTGTTATTATGAGATTGTTGCAACAAATAAGAACAATAAAATATGTTTAGAAAAATTGAGATAAATGGAAGTTATAAAATCATTAATTGCAAAGGCAAGAAAATACAAAAAATTACAACTACGAAAAATGTGTAAGTTTAAACAATTAAACTTCATATTCACGTCGCTTTTCGACTAAAAAATGCACCCAAGGAACACGCCTTAACTTGAGAGGATGTCATAATGATTTTTCACCATAATGGAACATTTTTTAATTACAATATGAAATTATTAAATTTTAACAAGTGAAATATCACATACATAAAACAGGAATAAAACAGTGTTTCATATACAAATTTAAAATTTTCAAATGTATTAATTTATTTCAAACGAAAAAGAAGTTTTTCTACTTTAAAGGATAAGTCTTTGACGAAATACTGGAATTTTCAACAAAATAATTAAGCTTTTAGCATAATAGTTGAATATTCAACCTAAAAAGACATTTTAACGCAAAAAAAAAACAGACATAAGCCTTCAATAAAAAAATTGTACAATGTAGCTTAATTTTGATCCAAGTAGTTTAATTTTCAATAAGATAATTAAACTTTTAACCAACGATATAACTTTTCAACCTAAAATATAAATCTTGAACAAAAAAAGTGATTTCTTAACAAAGCGATTCTACCAAACGTTTTAAACAAATAAGTTGAATTATCAAGCAAAGAAGAACGATTTTTAACCAAAAAGTTGTTTTTTCATACAACAAAGAAAATTTCTTCTATAAGAGATGAAGTTTTAAATCAAAAAGATAAATTTTCCCAAAAATAGTTCATTTTCTGTTGTAACAGACTATAGTCCAGTTTTGACGATCAAACTACGAATTTTTTAACAAGAAATAATTTCCTACCCGAAAAATTTATTTTTAATCCAAAAAGGCCAATTTTTAACCAAAAATGATGACTTTTTAAGAAAATTGTTGAATTCTCTAGGAAATAGTTGCACTTCTTCTAAAAAAATATGAAATTCATCGTAAAGCAGAAGAATTTTTTATTACAAAAAGAGTTCAGTTTTCATCCAAAAAAGATTTCAGTTAACTCAGTAACATCGAAAATTGAATTTTCGTAACAAAAAAAAAGTTTTTACAACAAAAATTAAATTTTGAATCCAAAAAGACAAATTTTTTAACCAAATAGGATGCATTTTTAACAAAATAGTTAAATTCTGTACCAAATAGTTGCATTTTTATCCAAAAAATATTAAATTTTGTACTAAAACTGATGATATTGTATTAAGAATGTCAAATTTTTTTATAACTGGTACTTTCATCCAGAAAATTTTTCAGTTCATTTTTCAACAACAAAATATAAATTTTAAACAAAAAGTAAATTTTCTACAATATAGTTAAGTTTTCAAGAAAATAGTATAATAGCTTACAGGGTGGCCGCTCGATCGGGAAACCGGGAAACGACTAGGAATGTTTTGAGACCGGGAAAAACCGGGAAATGACAGTAATTTTTGTTTTTGACCAGGAATTTTACAAACTCGTAGAAGAAAAATCTGTCCACGTTCCATTTCGACAGTGTTCAAATAATTAGTGGGATTATTACCTTGTTCAATTATGCTATTATTTAGCTTACGATGCGTAATTCACAATTTTTTTACTTTAAAAATTTTCCATTTAAAATTTTTATTTCTAAGCTTACATTTTTAATTTAAAGAATTTTTAAATGCTTTCTTAAAGACTTGAAGAAATAAAAAATAAAAGCCTTTGATGTTGAAATGATTTGACAACACGATTTTAAACCAGTTCAAAATTTAAGAATTTTCAGATTTTAACGTTAAAACTTAAACGGTTTCAATTTGAAAGTCTTAGTCATTAAACAAATGTGAACGTCTGACTGTAAGTTCATAAACTATTTTCAACTTAAGAATAACTTCATAATAATATATTCCCAATTAAAGGATTTTATCAAATTTAAAATATTGATTCAGTCTAATATATTCCATTTTTAACCCATTCAATTTGAAATTTTTAATTAAAAAGAAGATTAATTATAGAATATTTAGCAATATTTAAATTTTTATTTAAGACAAGTAATTTGAAATCAAATATTTAAAAGTAAAGAATCTTTAACTGTATTGTTTGACATAGAAAACCTGGAATCGTTAAAATTTCGAAGTGCTTAATTTGTAAGTGAAATTTTTAAATTTTGATGTATAATTTACAAATGAATATTTGTAGAAAAATTCGAGTAATTTTAAGAGATATTTAGCAGTTTTAAAAAAGTTCCAAATTATTTTGCAAAGTTAAGAAATTTTTCTTAAAATCTTCTAGAATCTTTTTTGAAAATTTTGTTTAAATCTTTGAAACACTTTTTGAATATTATCTTAAAATAATTTTTCATAATTACAAGTTATTTCTAATTTTCCTAGGAATCTTAAGAAAATGTTATTATTACTTTGAAGCCTTTCACAATTCTTGAAAAGAATCTAATTTTTTTGTTTAAAATCTGCGAAAATCTACATTTTTTTTTTTATATTAGGCTATCATTTCAAGTTTGAATCTTTTCTAAACTTCTACATATCTCCTAAAATTACTCAAATTTCACCTAGAAATGATAAATATTCAATTGTTATTTATACATCCAAATTGTAAAGAAATTTTCTACAATTTGCAGGATTTTCTGAAAATGTTAGAAAAAATTTAATTCATTTTGACTGGTATTCAGAAATTCCGAAAAAATTTCTAAAATAATTTTAAATTTAAAAGAATTTCTAAATTTCTCAAGATTTCGTAATAAAATTTTGAAGCTTTGCAAGTATGTTTAAAATATTTAAAAAGAAAATAATAGAATTTCTAATTTAAGTAGTGTTCAGTTAAAATTTTTTAATTTTTCAATATTTGATGTTTCTAGCTTAAAATTCCTCAAAATTATATAATTTTGACAATTTTAGAGTCCATTGATTGATTTTTTAATTCAGAGCATTGAAAATGATAAGGTGGATTTATATTTTTTTATATTAAAAATATGTTAGTACTTTCAATTTTATATGCGTAAATTATTGTATTCTGAGTGTATAACTGTAAAGAAATAATTAGAGGTCTTTCGAAAAACGAAACGAAAAATTTTAATACGCATAACTCTGTGAACATTTTTTCACACTAATCGCAAAAATATGCATCGCCTAATTTCTTTTAAAAAATTAAAATATTTTTTCCCTAAGAGATTCTGCGACTTTAACTTTAGGATCTGCGACCTTTGAAATAGATTCGGTCTACTACTAATCATTAAAAATCAAATGTTAAAAGATTGCTGGAAAATATATACTTACAGAAGTAGGCTCATCTACTCTCCTCCTCGTCTTTCGAGTTTCAGGGCAAGGTACGAGCCTCTTATTCTGATCCTCTGTAAGCGCCTCAGAGGATGCGTCAGTTATTGAGGACTCTGGAATCTCTGTAAATTCTGAAGTTTCCGCACCCAGAATTACTTCCTCATCTACCACATCAACAATCACCTGCAAGAACAAAAATTCATTAAAAAAAAAATAAGCGTATTCGTTTAGTGTACATTGTAATAAACATTTCTTCTTATACATACCTCTCTATCCCTCTTAAAATCTTCAAGTCTACCCAAAAATTTCAGCCTATCCCCTATTGGAGGAATAAAGACGCTCAGTGCCTCAAAGTTTAATAAATAAAGAGTGGGCACTTCAATTTTATTATCTGCAAATCAGAAAAATAATATTTTATTATATTATAACAAATTACATTAGTTGTATACTAGCGAACTCACGAAAACACTGCAGAAGGCTTTACATTCCTAAATTCCTATAATTCTGTTATCTAATTATAAAGTTTCAAGAATATACAAACGTTCTTTACTGCCCCCTATTGGAGCTAAACAAGTTTTAAATATACATACAGAGGAATTCGTGTGAACGTGAGTTGGGCAAAAAAAGATATGAAACAAATTTTGAGGTTAGCATAACGAGCGCGTCACCTTGCTGTTTATTTTATCTGCAGTTGTAACTTACCTTCAAACACTTTCACATACTAAGAAAAACCCCAGCTTGATATGAGCGTGTCCATCCCCATTCACTTTACACAGAACTCGGTCACGCAAAAAACTCCACACAACGTTTGGAACACTATATACTTCGAAGCGTACGGTAATATGTTTGCACTACACACGCGTCCAACCAACACAAGCAAGCACTGTTCATAGAAAGAGCTGGGGGTAGAGGGAGGGGATGAAACTGAGTAGTTCCTTTTACTAAACGGCGAGGTAGAGTAGTTGTATTTACTAAACGATGATCCAGAGAAGTTGCTTTTACTATACAGGTAGTCAAGGCCCGTACTACGCTGTTTAGTAAAAGCAACCCAATGAAACTAAACAGCGTGTAGTAGATTTTAACCATCACTTAGTTACTATTACGATACTTTAGCTTACTAAACGGAAATAGTAGCATATACTATAACAGTTCTCTCCGTGAGCAAGAATGCACAACACGAAATTAAATTTAGTATACCAGCGTACATTAGATTTAGTATATGCATATACTGAATTTAGTATACGCATATATTAAAGTCAGTTAACATGTATACGAAATTCAGTATACGCATATACCAAATTTAGAACACGCGTATACTAAATTGAGTACACGCTTATAATAATTTTAGTTTACGTGTAGGTGAGGCTCGTTTTCTTTATAGATTAGGCGATTATGGTTTCGTTCTGATTATGATGGGTTGTTTTTGAATCCTGTTTTGCTGGATAAGCTCTCGTTTACTAGCAAAAGCACCTTCTTTTTACTTTCTCGTAAACCAACAGGTGAATTAGCTGCTCCAAATGATCCATTCAATATGAATATATTTAGCATCAAAATATCACAAGAAATACGCATCCAATCAAAAAAATATTCTTACTTCAAACTTTTTATTTTCTAGGGGGAAAAGCGACTCCGCAAAAATGTACCCCGCACCCCACCTCCTGAGGGATGGATTTAGTATTTATTTTTATTTTTGTGGTCTGCAATTTATATGGGTTCTTTAGGCTTTTCGTCTTATCTAGTTCTCGTATGTATTTTCCATTTCCTAATTATTATATAGTCCAACACTTTTATAAAAATATAATTATAATTCCAAGTGGTAGGAAAATTATGAGTCTGAAGTTCCCAACGTTTACAAAAAACGAAAAAAACGAAAAATAAAATATTTCAAAAGTCAAAATGTTTTCATTGTTTATGACAGTATTATGTGCCAAAAGTCCCATCTTAAAGTTTCAGCCCTCTAGCGTATGTGGAACCCACACCAAATCAACCCCTAGATATAATAAAATTCGTTAAAAATACACAATTTCGAAAAGTCAAAATGTTTTTAATGATTATTGCTGCATTTAGTGCCGAAAATGCC
>NC_046661.1:20594662-20605569 GCF_010883055.1 Belonocnema kinseyi
GTCGAAACGTGGAAGAAGAATGAATGAGAATATAGCTAAAAGCATTGACAACAAACGCGAATACCATGTGGAGGGGGAAAACAGTTGAACGTAGCGAAGCGGCAGTCGCACATGAACGATAGCGTTTTGTTTCCTATTCCACTGGCTTTGGTTGATTTTAATCTCACTCCTCTTTGCCCAAGGGCGTCAAAGTGGCTAAAGCCGGCAGTAAATGTTTCTTAATAAAAATAACTTAAAAATAATAAATTAATAACAATAAATTAATACCTTAAAATAATACGCTCGGTTTTTCATAAAGTATAAAAATAAGCCCTATTTTGAAGGCTAAGTACCTCGAGAAAAATGATGGCTTTAACATATGTTGTAACGCATATACGTGCGCAGTTTTTGGCCAAGTATGATCTTGCGTGAGCAATACTAACAATGTGAAACTTAGCATGATTTGAATGAAAGTGCGAAAACCCATGTAAAATACGAACTTAAAAATGACTATATCTTGAAATCAGATCACTCTCAGGAAAAATCCTTTTAAGGGGTTATGAGATCTAGTTAGATAAATAAAATGAAACATGTTTGAGGCCAATCTGTAGATGGCCCAAAAACCGGCCTTATTGACCCTCCTCCTTTTTCATGTTGGTATAGATAAACGCAAAAAAACCCTGTTTTTATGGGGTTTTTTCATTTATTCACATAATGGGTTTTATGATTTTCTTCACGTATTTTTTATGACGTTAAGGTGGCACAACACCATGCGAGTCAACAGGTCTGCGAGTGAGTGTCCCATCGATGCGAAAAGGTGATAGTTGGACGGGGCGAGATCTGGAAAGTACGGCGGGTGTGATAATATTTCCCAATCCAATGCTTTTAATGTGTTCTTCGCCACTTTAGCGGTATGAGACGGTGCGTTGTCATGTTGTAGGATAACTCAGTGTCTCCAAAACGTGGGATTTTTCGGCCCCCACCGCTCTCCCATCTGGGAGCGACACATTCAAACGTAGTGTGTCGGTGAGTCGGCTCTGTTAAATGCTGCGAAGCCCACCCTCGTGTAAAGCCGAAAATGCACGAGCAGGAACCCGAGCTCTCCCGACCTCACGAATGACGATCTAGTTGCTCCTCAAATTTATTCAGGTTTTGAAATCCAGGGTTACCTTAGAACCATTAGGTTTATTGCGAAGAAGCAAATATAATTGACTTTCTGTAAATATATATAGGAGACAAGACTTCTGGGTCTAAAATGTTTCAAATTTAGTGCTGCATTCCTTAGTCATATTTTTAGTAAACAATGGATTTTTAACAAATAAAAAACAAATTTTCGACAAAATAGTTAAATTTTTAACCTAAGAAATTACTTTTAAAAATACATTTTTTAACTTAAACATTGTAGTTTATACTGAAGTTTGCAGTTGAAAAAAATTAATTTTTAAACCCAAATAAACACATGCGATTTTATCAACAAATGAAATGAATTTTTATCTAAAACAAATTAATTTGTAAAGAAGAATAATTCGCCAACAAAGAAGATAAAAATTATAACTAAAAAGACAATTTTTCGAGAAAAAAAATGTTCAACAAAATAGTTCAATTTTCATCTATAGAAACGAATTTTAAACGAAAAAAAATAAGTATTCGATCAAAAATGGACTAGTTAAATTTTCAGACAAAAAATGGAATTTTCAACGAAAGAAATTAATTTTCAACTACAATTATAATGTTTCAACGAAAAATTGAATAGATAAATTTTCAGTTGAAATATAATTATCAACCCCAAAAAATCTAAGTTTCAAAAAAATATTAAAATTCCCAAGCAAAAAATTAAATTTGCAAATATTTTAATTTTCAAAACAATAACTTTCTACCGAAAACAGAGTTTCAAAATTTTCAAAATCAATTTTAAAACAACGAAAATTTTTGTTAACAAAATAGATAAATTTTCAACGAAAAACTGTTACATTATCAGTTTAAAAAATCAATTTACAACCAACAATTTTTTAGCAAAGTAGTTTAATTTCCAAAAAAATAGATGAACTTTTCACCATTTAATACCAAAATAAAAGAAGTTTCAACAAAAAATGCATTTTCATCCAAAGAAATGAATTCTTGATTAAAATAGATGAATTTTTAAACAAGAAGAATAATTTTCTACCAAAATATATAAATTTTTTACTGAGAAAGGTCAATTTCCTACCAAAAAAAATTCAACCAAAAATCATACAATTAAATGTGTAGTATAAGAAAATGTTTTTTCAACAACAACAAAATCGAATTTTCAACAAAACAGTTCAATTATCAACCAAAATAGTTATTTTAAAAACTTTCAATTTTAAAATAGTTTAATTTTCGATGGAAGAAATGAATTTTCAACTGAAAATTGTTTTTAAAAAAACACACAATCGAAGTTACAACAGAATAGTTCAATTTTTAAACATATAGTTAGATTTCCATTTAAAAAGTATTTTTCAACCAAAAATGGAATGGAATGAATTCTGAGAGAAAATTTAAAAAAATATCACAATTTTTTACAAATTATTCCGTAATTTTTCTATATTATATAATTTTAGAAAAAAATAAGGAATTTAATTCTTATTAAGAATAATTCTTAAAAATTAGAAGATTAGAAGGTCTGAAAATATTAGACAAAAGAATTATTTTCCTAATAATCGTTTGAAAATTTTTAATACTTTTTATTTACAAAAATGTACTTTACAAAAAAATTCAAAAATATTTTGAAACACATCAAACTATTTCCTAAAATTTAAATGGAGAGTGTAGAAGATTTTAAAGCAAAATGTTTCAATTTGATAATATTAAAAAGTTTTAAAAAACGTAAATAATCCAGTAAATTCAAGAAATATTTAGAAGAATGGAAGAGATTTAAATCTAATTTTAAACTTAAATTTTCTAGAAATGTAGATTTTAAAAAATTTCGAAAAAAAAACTTTAGAAGCTTTAAGGGAATTCAGAAAGATTTCAAGGAGATAAAATTATTTTTCTTAACATTCCTGTGAAAAATTTAGAAGATTATATAAGTCAGGTTTTTGACATCTTGAATGCTTTTTTAAAATTTTCAGAAAAATGTAGTAAGTTAAAAATATTTTTTCGGAATTTATTTTGTTTTAAACGTATTAGAAATATTTATAAACTTAAAAAAATTTCTCAAAATTTATTAATTATTCGTTGATATCTTCCAAACTTCTAAATGTCCTAAGCATCTTTTAAAAAGACTCGAATTTTTCTAATATTTTTTTAAATCCAATAAAAAAAATTTTAAGTCCTCTAGGTTCCTTTTTGATACATCTCTTTTCATGCCATTTTAGGCTATAATCACAATTTTGAGGATTTAAAGAGAAAAAGCCAAAAAGTTATTAACTAGACCTCATTCAAAAGACTAATCATTTGACCAAAATTTTGTAAAATTTTCCTTTGAATGTTGTTGTGGAAAGGAATTTCATTAAAAAATATGTGCGATTTTCTGAACAGAAAACAGCATGCATTTCTGAACTTTCTTCTTTTTATTTTTTAAGTGTATTTTAATCTGCTTTACCTTTAGTGAAAAATCATATGCTGAAAAAGCGACAAGAGAAATATCTATTTCTTCAATTTCAACTATAATTTGAAAGGCGATTCTTCAAGTATTTTACTAACTAATGGAGATATTTTTTTAATTTTATTCCTGAAATCTATTCCCTAAGGTCAAACATGGTACACAAATATCTTAAAATTTAAAAAACACCAACTATTTACAGGAATTTTTTCAATAAAAATCAATGTGTATCATATTCAAACAAACTTTGGCAATATTTATAAAAGTATTATTATTTTTAATTTAAAAAAATTAATGTATAGAGAGTACAGTTTTTATTTAAAATTTCACGAGGGTTTTTTGTACCATGTTTGAACCTCGGTCAGAATCAACGAAAAATAATATAAAAATATGTTCATTAGTTATTAAAATTTTAGAAACACTTACCTTAACAATTTTTTGCTCTTTTTAAAATTATGAGATATTTCTTCATAAAATAAATTTTATTGCATTTGTTTTACAATTATTTACAATCAATTTCGAATTACAATGATTTTATAATTCAAATAAAATCATAAAAGCTAAATTTTGTAATTCTGAAATAAGTATTTTAAGGCATTAAAGATTTTGTAAAGATTTCATATACAATAAAATAAGTATTATCAGTTTGTTTATAAATTTATGTGTAAATAATTATTATAACATTCTTAAGAAAATTAAAAAAAGATTTTCGAATATATCAGATGTGCCAGAAAAGATTTTGAATTCTTCAAGATAGTGGTAACTCTCTCGAGTCTTTATCAAAAATTAAAAAAATCATTCAAATTGTAGAAAACAATTTTCTTACAATCTTCTAATTTTTCCTCAGCATTTTAAGAGACTATGTTTATTTTCCTAAAACCTTTCGAGATTCTTATAAAGTTCCTAAAGTTTATCTTGCGTTTCTAAAACACTTCTAAAGTTTAAATTTTTTGAATCTCATCAAGTCTACTAAATACTTCCTGAATTCACTTGATTATTTACTTTTTTTTTTTTACTTTTTAATCTTATCAAATTAAAGCATTTTGTATGAAAATTTTCTACACTCTTCTTTTAAATTGTAGGAAATCTTTTGATGTGTTTGAAAATCTTCTTGATTTTTTTAAAAAGTACCTACATTTTTTAAAATAAAAAATCATTAAAAACTTTCACACGATTATTAGAAAAAGAATTAATTTTTCTAAAGTTAAGTAGTATGGAAAAATCACAACATTTTGCTTCAAAATGTTTTACGTACTTTTTAGACATTTTAGGCAACAATAAAAAATGTTTTGTAATCTTTTTTCAATTTTCTGTTAGAATTTATTCCAAAAAAATTATTTAGATTTTTCCCGAGGAGTTTCTTTCATTATCTGAAAGTCCTTCGTTTATCGACTTTTATTATTATTTTTTCATTTTACATACGCATCTATTATATCTTGTCAAAATTTAATATAAAAGTCTGAAATGTTAAGTGTATTTAAATACTACAATTTTTAATGTTTCCATATTTTAATAAATAATTCAACAAATTTTATGTGTAATTAAAATAAACTTTTTTTAAATCTCATTGAACTTATTCCAAGTAACCTTTTTTGAATTTTCAAAATTTATGTAATTACTTATTCTGATTGGAAATAATTGAACCTCTTGCGATTAAAATCGGGAATTCAGCTTAAGAAGAAATGTGTTGAAAGTAATTAAAAAAAAATTCGAATTTCAATTTTAAAGACTGATAATTGTACACAATTTCTAGGTGCATCTTTCTTATTCTTCTACAAGAATTCTTAAGTTTTTCAGTTTTTTAGATCAGTTTATCCTACGTTTCTAAAACTCCTCTGAACTTTAAATTCTTTTTTAATCTCATCAATTCTACTCAATATTTACTGAATTTATTCGATTATTTGCACTTCTAAAAAATTTGTAATGTTATCGAATTAAAAAATGTTGATTTTAAAACCTTTTACACTCTTTTTCGAAATTTTAGAACATTGTTTGATGTGTTTAAAAATCTTCTTTAATTTTCTTTTAAAGCACATTTTACGAAATAAAAAATCATTAAAAATTTTCACGCGATAATTAGGAAAATAATCCTTTTTTTCTAATCTTGTCGGGTTTTCTAATCTTTAAAAACTATTCAAATTTTTCCTTTTTTTGATTTTGCAAAATTAAAAATACATTGCCTTTAAAATTTTTCAGATACTTTGACAATTTTTGACGTATTTTTGAATGTTTTGAAAATTAATTTTTCGAAATAAAAAATTATTTTAATTATTTCTGGGAACCTAAAATAATATTTTTCATTTTTGTAAAAACTTACAAAATTCTTGAAAAATCTTTACAATTTTTAATTTTATTTCAATTATTTCAAAATTTCTAAATATCTCTTAAACTTTCTCAAATTTGAAAGTAGATTTGTAAAGCAACATATAATATAAAAAATTTTGTAATAAAATTGCACAAAAGTCTAATAAGAATTATGTTTCTTAATTCAAGATGTCAAAAAATTGACTCATCATATTTTAAATTTTTCCTAGGATTTATAAGAAAAATAGTTTTACCTCCTTGAAATCTTTCGGAATTCCTGTAAAGTTTCTAAAGTTTATGTTTGAATTCTTTAAAAATCTAATTTTCTAACAGAATTTAAGTTTAAAATTCGATTTGAATCTCTTTAGTTCTTCTTGATATTTCTTGCATTTGCTCGATTTTGATCTATTTATTATAATCTTACCAAATTGAAACATTTTGCTTTAAAATCTTCTGCAGTCTTCTTTTAAATTTTAGGAAATCCTTTCACATGTTTAAAATCCTTTTTTAATATTCTCATAAAGTACGTTTTCTTAAATAAAAATTAATTACAAATTTTCCAACCAATCTTGAAAAGTTCTGTTTCTAATCTTCTCGGACCTTCTAAGCCTTCTAATCATTAAAAACTATTTAAATTTTTCCTGATTTTCTTTGAAATTCGGCAAAATGAAAAAGATTACTTAAAATCTTCAAATTCTTTATTGGTCATTTTAAACATAGTTTAAAATGTATCAGAATTTTTAAAAATTAATTTTTCGAAATAAAATATTATATTAATTATTCGTAGAAACCAAAAAGAATATTTTTCATTTTCATGAAACCTTACAAAATTATTTAATAAATCTTTACAGATTTTAATTATTTTCTAATCGTTTCAAAATTCCTGAATATCTCTTAAACTTACGCAAACTTGAAAGCACAATGTTTAAAACAAAATAAATTTAAGGAAAAATGTACAACAAAATTGTACAAGAAGGTTTGATACGAATTAATGTCCTTCTTTTTTTCTAAAATTATAGAACCTAGCAAAATTGCCTGAGCTTAACTTAAATTCTCTTGACACTCTGCAAAATTCAGTTTGCTTAAAAATTCTTCCAAATAGCCAGTTAGCCACCGAAAACGAATCGTGAAGTTGGGGGAGGGGGGCTCGGGTTCGTGCTCGTGCATTTTCGGCTCTACAGGAGGCTGGCCTACGCAAGATGTAGCAGAGCCATCTCACGGACACGCTACGTTTGAATGTGTCGCTCCCAGATGGGAGAGAGGTGGAGGCCGAAAAATCCCACGTTCTGGAGACACTGGGATAACTTTGCCATGTCTTCGGGCCCATTGCGGCCGTTTTTCGACTAACGCATGGTCTTACGGCCAAAGCGATTTGGCCTTTGAGTCTATGGGTCGACCTCATCAGGTGAAAGCCATGATTTTTTCCGCTTCGGGATCTCGAAATAAATCCATTTTTCGTCCCCCGTGACAATTCGATGCAGAAAAGATTTCCTTTCGAACCGTTCAAGCAGCATTTCACAAATAGTTTTTCGATTTTCCATTTGTCTATCGTTCAGTTGGTGTGGTACACATTTTCCATACATTTGGATTTTTCCAATGGCTTTTAAACGTTGGCAAATTGCTCATCGGGTCACATTTAGTGTTTGTGCCAATTGTTCTTGCGGTTAGTTAGGTCTTCATCCAATAACGCCTGCAATTCCTCGTTTTCGAACTTTTTCGCTGCATCAGGATGTTCATTGTCTGTTATATCGAAATCCCCACTTTTAAATTGACGAAACCATGTCTCACATGTTCTAATCACTGGAGCATATTCACCATAAGTTTCTACCAGCAATCGATGAGCTCCAAACGCTTTTTTCTTTTCATGAAATAAGAAAAGCAACGAATGCCGCAAATGCGATTTCCTTGGAACGAAACTCGACATATTCACTGAGGTAAACAACTATAATGCTATTATTTTGTCAGAATGGAATTGTGTCTTTTTGAAGGTTATTGTCCATAGAAAAATACGACATACATACCAAATCATAGAAATGTATGCACATCTCTAGCGACATCTATGAGTAAAATGGGCAAACTTCAACTAACACCCCTGGTATATATTGGGTCTCGCAATCATTTTTAGACGATTTCCTAATGCTGATTCACCTCACAGTGGAATTTTCAGTTTGTAATTATGGTTTTTTACAATTTAATAGAAAAAGGTGTGGCAGGGAGCAGTTCGGGCTTCGGATTCGATTTGAGCACGTCAATATACCTAAGAATGTATTGGTCTAGTTTTTAGTACAGTCGAATACGTTTCTTTTGTGTCCTGTGTAAATATTTAGAACTGAATAACTATTGAAAGGTTTTGTAGTCAGTTTTATTGTAGCTTGAAAATACAGCATTCCTCTCAACATAACCAGATGTTCGTGTAAACTGAACTGATTTTTCAGTCCAACTGAAAATGGACCAGGTTGTCGCTTTGAAGACACATAGCCACATCAATTTCCGATATTTTAGATCCGGAATAAAACATCCAATTTGAAAAATAAGGCACCAGGCCACGTTTGAAGTTGAATCTTTGAAAACCGCTTTTCGAATGAAGCGCATGTAAAGTTGGCGAATTCCAGAAGCGCACGTATTATATTTTTTCCTGAAGCATACAATTTACCCACTTCCGGGGCATCAGTATAATGTCGCCAGGTGCATGCACCCTGAAGTATAGTTTCCAATAAAGAACCTAAAATTGGCAATTCCGACCTTAATTCACAAAAACGATAATAACGCCTAAAATAAATGCAACAATCTTCTGCATAAATTACGTAACGCAATTTTCCGACAATTGCGACCCCTAACCCTTATGTGACGCTTTTTCCTAGTTTACTCTGTGGTTTTCCGCCATTGTATAAGACTCCACCCCCACCTCCTCTAAATAGATATTCTGGTAATCATCGAATTTGAACTACCGACTTTTGAGTCGAATTTCGATATTTTTCTACCTCCGTAGACTCTTCCTAATCTGCCTTCCAAACTAAAACGAAACAGAAGTTACGTTTTTATTAAGAAAAAGTTTTTGGTGCCGATGGATTCGTAAAAGAAAGCTGCGTCTAACTGTGTTAATAAAAATGATTGTTTATAAATTAGGAAAGTCGAGAAAGTTAAAAAAATACAGCATAAAAAGATACGTAAAGCACTTTGCGTGTTCTAAAATTTTTAGAAGGCATGTAATACTTCAGTAGCATACAAAAAAAGGACCTAAAGTACTTTTTGTCTTTTTTGCCTTGTAAAAGTGACCTATTACGGAGCGAATTTACCAGCGAAAAGAATTGCTTGCCCTCGCGTATGTTTAGACTTGTGATGCAAGGGAAATAACGGGAAATAAGTCCCGGCTAGATTCGGTTATACTTTAACGAAAATCGGTCTGATAAGTTCGAGACAGACGCTAAACAGTGAACACACAGTCTCCCTTACGTATGTTTTGTTGTTATATTTTGAGTCCGAGCTCTTCGACAAAGGCATCAAAAAGCACAATATTTTACATGAAATAGTGTATCTACGTTATTCAAAATTGAATTCAATATTACAGTTCTTTGCGAAAACAATTTTTCTCGATTTACTCAGTTCGAGGGAGATTATACTTTTACATCTTTTTAGTTTGTACAGCAGTTATCCTCTCTGAAATTACATTGACTGTCCCGAAGACAGTAATCTAATAACAACACGGAGAAAAATGTTTGGTAGCTCTCACCCCAGCAAGGGTGAGATTTACTAAACGGAGTAGTATATAATGGACAGACTAAGCTAGCGGTTGAATTTACTAAACGCTTGTCTAGTCCGTATTACTACTCACAGTACCGTTGTGCATACTACGCATGCGGTCGGTTGGACGATTCTCGTATAGTAGAATATATGAAGAGGAAACGTAGTGTCTACTACGCATGCGGTGGCACGGACTATTCTCGTTTAGTAGAAATTACGCAGGGCAAACGTAGTGTCTACTACGCATGCAGTCGAATGGACGATTCTCGTTTAGTAGAATATACGAAGAGGAAACGTCGTCCCTACTGCGCATGCGGTCGGATGGACGATTCTCGTTTAGTAGAATATATGACGCGGCAATGTAGTTTCTATTGAGCAAGAGGTCGCTTGAAAGATACTTGTTTAGTAGTATGTACGAAGTGGGAATGTAGTTCCTACTGCGAAAGCGAAACTTATTTAGTAAAATCCACTTAGGGGCAAAGTAAATGTCACCTCTGTGGATCGTATTTTATAACTGAAGTCTAGCGATTGAATTAAATAAATGTAAATTATTGTTAATTGCGTCTTACTTAATAATTAATAAATTATTGATTAATAATCCAATTAAAAATAATTATAATCATTAATTAAGTCATTAGCAAGGTATCAAAGAAAATTAATAACTAATTCATTGTTACACAATTTGCTGTCCAATTTGCTATAAAATTTAAAATAAAAATACAATAAAGTTATTAAACGATGAAATATATTTCTATTGTTTCGAATAAATATTTAACAATTAACTAAGTATTAAGTGAGTTAGCAATTAATAATTAATAATAATTAATTATTCCCTTATTAATTGTTGAGTATGCTATGAAACTTATATTTAAAATAAGATACATTTTGGAAACAATTACGCATACTTATTATATAAAAATATACACAGATATATTTACAATGACTACAATGCATGCCTGAGTGACAAAACATCTCGTCCATCGTTTAAGCAATGATGTATCGCTAAATACGGAGATACCAAATTCTCAGCCAAACAACATGTCTTTTCAAGAGAGTTAATTACTTCATCTGCATGTAACTCTTCAATGAAAGATTTTACTATGATTTTCTCGCAGGCAAAAAGAACTCGCTCCTCTTCATTGGCGAAAATATTTTTAAAAAATTTCCAAATTCTACAAAGCCTTCCAAAACAGGATTCTATATAAAAGAAAAAATGCTCTATGACTTACAGGAAATTAACTGTGATGAAATTTAAAAACATGCGCGAATCCTTGGATGTAAACATTTTAGATAATGACCTAATCCATTTCAAATATCTCGG
>NC_046661.1:20605669-20609995 GCF_010883055.1 Belonocnema kinseyi
CATGTGGAACACACCCCAAATCAACCCCTGCACACTATAAAATTCGTTAAAAATACACAATTTCTAAAAGTCAAAATGTTTTTAATGATTATCCCTGCATTTGCAGCCAAAAGTACCACAAAAAAGTTCTAAGCCACATTACGTTTCGCATTGGCAAGAAGAACATAGAATAAAAGAATATCACTGGCGTATTCATAAGAAATGTCATGTTCCATAAAATATAATTAAAAATAAACTGTAATTTATTATAATTGATACAGCTTACTCGAAATATTTACGTAGGTTATATGGTATACAATTTAAAATATAATTACAGTAGACTCTACGAGACTTCTCGTTTTCGGGGCTGTAGGGAGAAGCGAACATGAAGTGTCAGAATACCCTCTCTCTTGCGACACATGAGAGCCACGTGACGCGCGCGCGAATTCTAACGCTTTCAACCTCCGTATAGCTTTGTCGAGTATGTTCGGTGAAAGGAAACCTTCCCTTCAGTGGTGCCGGAACGAAAATCTTTTTGGGGAACATTCTAAAATTTGGAAATTTTCAATTTCAGTTAGATTTTTAACTGTAGAAGTTTCAGTGAAACTTATCGAATTTATGATTATTTCTGGAGAAGAAAAATGTTTTATTTGGTAAACAGTTTGACAAAACAAAAGGCATGTCGCCATGTTCGGAATATTTTAATATTTAGACTTATCTCTTCACGATGAATTTATAATTTCCAACAATTACGAGTAATCAACAATATTAAAAATGCCACTGTGAAGCACAAAAGTTCACACGAGGCTATATAAAGTTTTGCTCTAGAATTGTCGAGAGTCGAGCCGCATTCGGCCGCGCATGTGTGTGTGTGAAATGAGGCAAGGAGTGGGGGCGAGCTGGAAGAGGAAGTTAGACGTGCCAAGGGTAGCAGGAAGCGTTCAAGTTCGACATCGTCCAGCTCATCGACGGGATCTCCGATCTGCTCAAAGTCCAGGTCTCCTCGAAAAAAGTGTGCCAACGGCGGTGCGCGTCGCTCGAGAAACAGGTCACGCCATCGTTCAAGCTCCGAATCTAGAACGAGAAGCAAATCGAGCTCCGCTAGAGAACTCAGTCGGTAAGTCTGCAAAAAGCAACAAAGCTGGCGATAAGAAAACTGAACAGGCTGTTGATAAAGTAGATCCTCTAGTTGACCGAATGAAAAAGAATACCTTCAAAGAAGCAGTGCTGTATCCGCTAATTGTTGACTCAGTTGCAGATTTATGGACAAAAATCCTCAAATCGGGCTTGCCAAAAGATTCACTTAAAGAACTGATGAAAAATATCCACCAGCAAAAAATTGCGCTATGATGGGTGCTCTGTCCCTTAATCCAGAAATTCGGCTAAAACCAACGGCAAAGAAAAAAGATGACTTTAGTGTCGCAGATCAAAAACAACTAACAACGGGTATAAGTGCCATTGGACAAGTACTCACTGAAATTCTAAAAGGGGAAAGACTATCAAGAGACATTCTCTTTGATATCGTGAGTGAAGCTGAAAAGATCCTTACAGATTTACACTATGAATTATCGATGGAAAGACGGGCCTTTATAACTGCTGCTTTAGACCCGGTCCTGAAAACAGTGTCTGAACAAACGGAAGTCAATACTTTGCTGTTTGGAAATTCACTCGCAGAAAAGCTAAAAACAGCTAACGAAGTCCTAGATCTTTGGGCTCAAATTTAAACTGGAAGGGCCCTCCCAAGAACAATTCATCGAGCAGGAGGGGAGGGCAGAAGCCTCAGTATTCAAGAACCAGCGACAGGAGATACAACACGAGGAGATAGAGGTAAGTTTTTCAGGTCGTCTAAAGTATTATGAAAAGTCTTGGGAAGAAATGACTTCGGACCGATTCATTTTAGAATCAATAAAAGCATATAGGTTGCCTTTTTCCAGCAAACCGCACCAAAACAAAAAACCGTCCGAACCTCTCCTGGCAGTGGAAGAGAAACGCAAAACTCAAAGAGCGATTGAGTTGCTAATAGAGAAAAATGCAATTTCTTTATGCGTTTCCACTGAGGAGGAATTCTTATCTCCTTATTTTTTAAGGCAAAAACCTGATGGAAGTGACAGGTTCATACTTAACCTAAAAGCAGTCAATAAGTTTATTGAGACACCTCATTTCAAAATCGAGAACATAAAAACAGCCCTTCGACTTGTGATGAAAGACTGTTATGTGGTCTCTTTGGACTTAAAAGATGCATATTTTTTAATAGTCATAGCAGAAAATGATCGGAAATTCCTCAGATTCTCTTTCGATAATAAGATCTATGAATTTAATTGTGTGCCCTTTGGGCTTTGTACTGCACCGCACACTTTCACAGAAATTCTGAAGCCAGTAGCCCAAGAACTAAGGCAGCAAGGGATTACTACTGTCATATATTCAGACGATACTCTTTTTATAGCGCAAACCTAATTCGAATGTAGGGAAAATGTTAAGATAGCTCAAAAAACACTCGAATCGCTAGGGTTTATCATGATTTTCAAAAAATGCCAACTTAGCCCTCACAATTATGTAATTTCTTAGGTTTCGATTTAGACAGCAGAAAATTCTGTATCAGATTATCTCAAAATAAAAGAATCTACCAGAAAGTTAGTACAAGTTTTCAGGCTAAAAGCAAATCTAAAATAAGAGAGCTAGCACAACTTATAGGCACTCTCGTCGCAGCATGTCCAGTAATAAAATACGGATGGCTGTATATTAAAAGGCTGGAAAGAGAAAAATATTTGGCACTTAAAAGGTCCAATGGAAATTTTAACTCGTCAGTGATACTCAGACAAGGCAAAAGAGGACCTCAGGTGGTGGCTTGATAATATACAAGATTCTACTATCGGCGAGAAAATTCGAGTCCTCTGGCTTTGACATTGAGTAAGTATGTGAAGAAAAAATGGTAGGTTAATGAAAGAGGTATCATTTTAAAGGTGCAAGTGTTGTACGTTAATAAGCCGAAAAGTAATATACCAAAAAATTATTTGTAGCTTACAGATCTAAAAATACGATGAAAAGTAAGGAAATTTGATAGCTTTTAAAAACAGTAACAGATTCCCGTCGAAAAATTTGCAAAATATAAATAATTCTTCGTTTTTTGTGAATAAATATGCGACCGCACTATCTTCAGTTCTAATGAAGATAATGAAGTGATTTAAATTGGAGGTAGTTAGTTGAACGATCTGTAATAATTTACAATTTGAAGGAAGTATGTGCTTCTTGTTGTCTTCGTACAAATTGCGATATTTTAAGTCAGTTTTTTATATAGGAAAGCAAGTGCGAGAGCCCGGCGTGGTGCCGTTTTTTTCAGGGGATCGTCCTCGGTTTTCCTCAGCTCGTCCTACCCAACTTGTGCCTCCGAGCCTCACTCCAGCCTTGAAACCCTTTCCCTGTGTTGAGGAAAACCGAGGCCGATCCCCCGAAAAAAACGGTTCCACGCTGGGCTCTCGCACTTGTTTTCCTATATAAAAAACTGACTTCAAATATCGCAATTTATACGAAGACAGCAAGAAGCACATACTTCCTTCAAATTGTAAATTATTACAGATAGTTCAACTAACCAGCTCTAATTTAAGTCGCTTCATTATCTTCATTAGAACTGAAGATAGTGCGCTCGCATATTTATTCACAAAAAACGAACAATTATTTATATTTTGCAAATTTTTCGACGGCAATCTGTTCAGAAATGCTTAATAGACCACCATGAATTTTTTCAGATTTTTCCTATTATTTTTTCTATGAAAAACTATGCTTCAAAGTTCACTGTTTTTAAAAGCTATCCTATTTTCCTTACTTATCATCAGATTTTCAGATCTGTAAGCTACAAATAATTTTTTGGATTATTACTTTTCGACTGATTAACGTACAACATTTGCACCTTAAAAACGAGATGTACTTGAAGTTACGAACGTTTATTTGAACGAAATTAAAAAAAATTATTTTTCAATTTTTTTTTTGCCTAAATCAATTAGAACGGCAAAAAGAATATTCTGTCGGAAAGAATTGTCGAATAAAAATTTTTTTAAGGGGTTACCTACCCTTACACATCTCCCATTATTTAAACCTGCCTAATGCAAGTTTGATTGTCGATATTTGAAAATATGAAAACGTCAAAAATTCTCTTTTTTTATCTCACTAATTATAGAGGGAGTGAGAACGTTCGGCAAAACCCTAAAAACCACCCTTAATATAACCACACCTAAAATGTTAAAAATGAAAATTGTCGATATTTGAAAATATGAAAACGTCAAAAATTCTCTTTTTTTATCTCACTAATTATAGAGGGAGTGAGAACGTTCGGCAAGACCCCTAAAAACCACC
>NC_046661.1:20610095-20612149 GCF_010883055.1 Belonocnema kinseyi
TAAGCAATAAAAATATATGGGTCTCAATTTTTTCTAGTGTCGAATAGTCTTAGTTATTGGCCGTTGAAAAGCAGTGTCCCGGTAGTGGCGTTTTGGCCGTTTGAGGGTTAAAACGAACCTTTTTAATTGAAAATTCAATCATTTTCTACAAATTTCTATATATTAAAAAAAAATTAATTTCTATAATGGTAAAATTTACTTATATTACTTTTTGTTGAAAAATGATATTTTCTAGATAAAAATCATATATTTGTTTGAAACTTCTACATTTGGTAGAAAATTCGTAATTTTTGGTAGAAAAGTAATACTCTTGGTAAAATAAAAAAATTTTCATTAAGGATTTAGTTATTTAAAAGAAATTCCTTTAAAGATTTTCAAGAACCAATTTCTTTAAAAGAAATTTTGATTCTACTATTTTTGTTGAAAATTGATATTTTAAATTGAAAATTGACCTTTTTTACTTAATAATTCAATTTTTTTTTAATTTTTCTGTTTTGGTAGAAAATCAATCCTTTTAGATTATAATCGATCTTTTTTTCGTTAAAAATTGAACTATTAGGAAATAAATTCATCTGTTTTCATACAGTATTTAGAAATTCAAAATTTTGTTGAAAATTTGTCATTCTTGGTAGAAAAATAAACTTCCTAATTGAAATTTTATCTTTTTTTCGAGAATTCTATTATTTTGTTAAAAATTTCTTTTTTTGCTAAAAATTAATTTATTTAAGAGAAAATTCGATTATACCATTTTTTATAGAAAAACAATATTTAGAAAAAAAACGGATCTTTTTTTGTTAAAAATTCAATTTTTTTTCAACCGTCTTTTTCGAGTAGGAAATTAATCTTCGCGGTTGAAAACTCATCTTTTTCATTGAGGGTTCAATTTTTTTTGAAAATTCCTTCATAGTTAGTTAAAAATTAATTTATGTAAGATAAAATTGCATTATACCATTTATGCTAGAGAATCGATATTTCGAAGTAAAAATTGATCTTTTTTAGTTGAAAATTCAATAATTTGTTTGAAAAAGCACATATTTCGATAAAAAATTAGGTTTTTGGTAGGAAATTAGTCTTCTTGGTTTGAAATTTATCTTTATGATTAAGAACAAAAACTATTAAGTTTCACATTCCTTTTTTTTTGTTAAAAATTAAATTCTTTAACTGAAACTTTAACAATCCCACTTTCGGTGAAAAATTGAAATTTCTAATTAAAAATTGATATTTTTGTGTTGAAAATTTAATTATTTGTTTCAAACATCGTCCTTTTTATATAAAATTAATTTTCTTGGTTGAAAATGTATCCGTTTGTTTGAAAGTTCAACTATGTATTATTAAATTCATCTATTTTGATCAATTTCAACTAATTTTTTGAAAATTTAATTGTTTGTTGTTAAATATCAATTCTTCTAACTAAAAAGAAATAATCCTATTTCTGGTTCTATATATTTATATTTTTAATTAAAAATTTATCTTTTTTAGTTAAAAACTCCACTATTTGTTTGAAATTTGGTCTTTTTGATTGAGGTTCAGCTATTTTAGTAAAAATTTTAATCCAGTTCCTGTTTTAATATGGACATGTCCAAATTCCATTTTTTTGTCTTATATCAGAAAAAACGTCTTGCATAATTTACTATAAAAAAATGTTAATCGCTAAGAGATTCTGCTATAAAATGTGTAGAACCTGCCTGATTTTAAGTTAACTCTATCTTAGTTTAAATACTTTTTATATTATTGTACTTGGATTGAAAATTAATTTAATTGAAAATTCTATTATTTGTTAAAAAAGATTTTTTTAAATAGAAAATTCATCTTTTTTGTTAAAACTTTTACTATTTCGAGGCGTCCTAACGATAGGATGCCAAAGCACGCGATCGACTAGATGATACTTGAACAAAAATATAAACAATAAAAAGCTAACCAAGACGTAAGCACTAGAAAGTTTTAGTTCGCGAAATTGAACAAGATGAAGCTAGAAGTTGGCCAAAACTAGAAGATGCTCGCTCGCTCCATCAAAACATTAAAGTGCTATCTCGGGCGAGCAAAGCATGAAGGTG
>NC_046661.1:20612249-20615739 GCF_010883055.1 Belonocnema kinseyi
AAGGGTGGTTTTTAGGGGTCTTGCCGAACGTTCTCAGTCCATCTATACTTAGTGAGATAAAAAAAGAGAATTTTCGACGTTTTTATATTTTCAAATATCGACCATCAAAATGGTCATTTTTAACATTTTATGTGTGGTTATTTTAAGGGTGGTTTTTAGGGGTCTTGCCGAACTTTCTCACTGACTCTAGAATTAGGTAGGTAAAAAAAGATAATTTTTCACGTTTTTATATTTTCAAATATCGACAATCAAAATGGTCATTTTTAACATTTTAGGTGTGGATATATTAAGGGTGGTTTTTAGGGGTCTTGCCGAACGTTCTCACTCCCTCTATAATTAGTGAGGTGAAAAAAGAAAATTTTTGACGTTTTAATATTTTCAAACATCGACAATCAAAATTGTGTTTGGCAGGTTTGAATAATGGGTGATTTGTAAGGGTATTCAACCCCTCAAAAAATAAAAATTTCGAAAACTTCTTCCGATGGAATATAATTTTTTGTCATCCTAAATGATTTAGGCAAAAAAAAATCTTTAATTTCGTTCATATGAACGTTCGTAACTTCAAGTACATAAAAACGAGACCTTTTTCATTAACCTACCATTTTTTCTTCACATACTTGTTCAACGTCAAAGCCAGAGGACTCGAATTTTCTCGCCGATAGTAGTGATCCTATCAGAGAGGAAATCTACGCGAAAGAAATATTTACTGATGCATCACTTACTGGATGGGTTGCTTTCTGTGAAGGTCATAAAGACCACGGATGGTGGGAACAGGCCAGGAAGAACAAAAGCACCACATAAATTATCTATAGCTCAAAGCAGCATTTTTGGGTTAAAATGCTTCGCAAAAGAAACTAAAAATTGTGAAATACTTCTCAGGATGGACAAGACGACAGGGATCTCATACGTGAACAGAATGGGGGGGGGGGGGTATTCAGCACCCAAAACTTACACAGCTCAGTAGAATCATATGGCAGTGGTGCGAGAGGCGACAGATTTGGGTTCACTCTTCGTATCTAAGGTCGGAAGAAAATGCAGAAGCTGATGAGCAATCAATTCGTACCGAGTGAAACAGAATGGGAGCTCGCAAACTGGGCATTCCAAGAAATCAAGAAAAAATTTGGTCCTATGGCAATAGACCTTTTTGCATTAAGGAATAATGTTAAGTGTCAAAAATTCGTATCGTGGCAAAGGGATCCATACTCTGTTGGAGTAGATGCTTTCACAATGAATTGGTCCAGTCATTTTTTCTACGCTTTCCCACCTTTTTCCACATTACTAAAAGTATTACCAAAAATTCAAGTAGATAAAGCAGAGGGGATTGTAGTTTCGCCACTCTGGCCAACCCAACCCTGGTATCCAACCTTTATCTCTTTGATGGTAACCGAGCCCGTAATATTTAGACCTAATATAAGTCTTTTGACATGTCCTTACCGAGACACACACCCGCTGTGGGCGATACTTTCCCTGGTAGCGGGACGATTATCAGGCAGGCGTTCAGAGTAGGAGGAGCAGCAGATGAGGCTGCAACGATAATGCTGACATCCATCTCCGAAGGGACACTAAAACAATATGACAAAGCCATACAATCATGGTGGGATTTTTGCCAGGAAAAAGAAGTCCCCTTGTTCCAAAAGTCAACAAAAACTGTTCTCCAATTTTTCACAAAAGTTTTTAGAAGTTCAAAATTTTACAGCACCTTAAACATTTATAGAGCAGCATTGTCCCTTCTGATAGGAAATGAACGTGGAAAAGATACAGCTGTATCGAGATTTTTCATTGGAGTTGCAGTTTTGAAGCCACAAAAGCCCAGGTATTCAACAACATGGGACACGGAGCCAGTTCTGGGGTTTTTCTCAAAATCAGACCTGAATGAAAACCTTCCCCCGGAAAGACTCGCTAAAAAAATAGCCACCCTACTGGCATTAGTAACGGCTCAGCGCGTTCAAACACACGCCAAAATAAAGTTAAATACTATAAACACAAGGGAAAAATTAATACAAATTTTAAATACCAGACAGAATAAAAAGCACAGGTCCTAACACAAACCAAACTGTGCTTAATATTCGCTTCTTCACGGAGAACCCACAGATACGTGTAGCTTCAGTACTCCAAACTTACATTCAAGGAACGTATGCCCTTCGCAAGAAAATATGAGCAAATTATTTCTCACTTTTAAAAACCTTATCACGAGGCAACCTCACAGTCCATAAGCCGTTGGATAAAGGAAAGCATGGAGAAAAGCGGTATCGACACGAACATATTTAAGAACCATAGCACAAGGCATGCGTCCACATCTGCTGCAGCTCGTAGAGGAACTTCCATCGAGGTAATTCGACAAGCAGCAAGCTGGTTAAAAAATTCGACAGTTTTTGCTCGATTTTATAATCTTCCCATTTCCCAAAAAAATGATTTCGCATCTGCAGTTCTTTTAGGTAGCGGACAACATGTAGTCTACAATAATGAGTTAACTCTGGTAAAAAAATAAAATCTAAAATTTTATATAAAAATCGCGACGACCTTTAGCTATAAACATCTACATGATGTGATCTATCCGGACGAGGCAGCGAAGTACAATTACGATTGATGTTCACTATAGGTAAGTTCGTTCAATCGTTCAATAAGTTTCTACCGCATTTTATATCAGCAATGAAATTTTCTAAAAAATGCCAAGCATCACAGGAATAATACTTAATGTTAATGTTTATATTGAATGCAAATAATAACTAAAACATTAACTTATAACTAAAAATACACCAATATTACACTAACTTTACTCAATATCAGAAAAGTATCATTAAACTCCTTGCATTTCACCTTCCACACAAAACAGCTGCATAAAATATATAGGATTCCAATGTTTTATATGCTTTTAAACAATATATGGTTTAGGAAATGTGGGATTGAATGAATTATGTTCAGGTTTATGGATGTATCGGGTCTTCATATCTGCCAACAATTTTGCCAAATACTCCATTTTTATTTTATAAAAACACAATTTTGAAAACCTCCAACAACAGATACATACTATAGGGATGTACGGCCACTTTCATTATCACCCAATGGTCGGCGAGAAATTAGTTTTTGACCCACTAAAAAGGAACTTGCAACAAAATAGTCGAATTCTCAATCAAAAAGATGAATTTTCAAGGGAGACGTTTTATATTTCTAACAAAAAACACAAGTTTTCAACAAAATACGGGAATTTTCAAACAAATAATTCCATTTTTAACTAAAAAAAGAATAAGTTTCAACAAAAATATCAAATTTCAAACAAAAATAGAATAATTCAGTTTTTAGTATATAAAAGTTAATATTCAATTTTAAAAAATGAAATTTTCGACACGTTATTTAAAATTTTAACCAAAACAGGCGAATTTGACACCAAATCGAGGCGTCCTAACGGTAGGATGCCAACGCACGCGACACGACTTGACGGTACTTAACCAAAAATTAAAACAATAAAAAACTAACCGAGAAGTTAGCGCCA
>NC_046661.1:20615839-20627061 GCF_010883055.1 Belonocnema kinseyi
TTTTTTTTTGTTTAAACTGCATTTTGGGATAATAAGAAATTTTTTTGAGGAATTTCATTGGCACCGTCGGAAAGAGGAGATCTTAAGCAATAAAAATATATGGGTCTCAATTTTTTCTAGTGTCGAATAGTCTTATTTATTGGCTGTTGAAAAGCAGTGTACCGGTAGTGGCGTTTTGGCCGTTTAAGGGTTAAACCGAAACAGATGAAGCTTCAATTAAGAATTTAATATTCAACGAAAAAATGGTATGGTTCAGTTTTTAGTTCAAAAAAATCATTTTCAGTTTAAAGAAGTGTAATTAAAAGAAAATATATGAGTTCTCTACCAAAACAGATTGCAATTAAAAATATTAATAAATTTTTAACCAAAAATGGAAAGTTAAATTTTCACTTCAATGAATTAATTTTGAAAAAATAAGAATTGTCCGAAAAATTGTTGAATCCTCAATCAGCAAGATGAATTTTCGAATAAGAAGATTAATTTTCTACTAAAAAAGACGAATTTCTAACAAAATCCATAACATTTTAATCAATTAGTTATATTTTTAATGAAAAAAGATAACACTTTATTTTTAAAATTTAATTTTCTACCAAAAATATCATAGTTGAATTTTCCATTTAAAAAATTAATTTTCAACAAAAAAAACGGTGTTTTGAAAATTATTTCAAAAGAGATCGAATCCATTTAACACGAATGAGGTAGGTTCTGCACTTCGAGTAGCTGAATCGATCAGGAAGGGAATTATGTTGTTTTTAGATTAAATTTTAAGAGAACTTTTTTTTCGTTGTAAAATAAATTCTATGTTCAAAAGATTAATTTTTAACCAATAAGATTAATGTTTCACAAAAAAGACGAATTTTCAACCAATGACTTTATTTTTAAACTATAAGGGAACAGTTTTTTGAAATTTTTTGTTGAAAATATTCAACAATTTAGTCGAATTTTCTTTCAGTCTTGACTGAAAATTGTTTCTTGGTTAAAAAATCATCTCTTCGGATAGAAACTTGAGCTTCTTACTGAAAATGAACACAATAAAAATGTATCCCTTTTGGTTTAAAATTTAACTATTTTTTTTAAAACTCTCCTTTTGGGGTTGAAAAATCAACAATTTTGTAGATATTTTTCTTTTTTCTTTGTTCGCTGTGCAGCTTTGCGCTCGATAATATATGCATCTCACGCTTCGCGTTCGGTCTTTGTATATCGCCCAAAGTTGTGCACAGACTTTTTAAAATTAAAGGTTAAAATATCTACAACTGGAATTTGGTAGTTGTGAATTATCTTTTGTTTAAGCTCCTTTCTTGAGGACTCAATTATTTTGTTCAAAATTTTTACTTAAATTTCCAACCTACAAAAATAAATTTTAAACTCAATGGCCAAATTTCCAATCAAAAAAGATTAATCTTTAACAAAAAAGAGTTGTATTAAAAAAAATAATTCTCAATGAAAACGTAGTGGTGAACATATTAAAAAAAAGAATTTCAACAAACTATTTAAATTTTTAACCAGAGTTGAATTTTCGAACAAGTATGTAAATTTTCAACAAATTAGTTGAATTTTTAACCTGCAAATATGGATTTTCGATAGAAAATGTAATGTTTGATACGTATTTTCAATCATAAAGATTAATTTTCCGTAAGAGATTCGAATTTGAACCAAAAGTAGAAAAGTTACTTTTTCGCACAAAACATTAATTTACTTCCGAAAAAAAAGAATTAGAAAAAATAGTACACTTTTTAACCAAAGAGATGAGTTTTTCACTAAAACTATGAATTTTTTATCTAAAAAAACGAATTTTCAACAAATAAAAAATTGTCAGTTAGGAAATCAAAAATGTGTCCTAATCCTTCAACTTTTAAGTCAAAAGAATGTTTTTGTGTAAAACAGTTATAACACCTTTCCCCTCCATCTACCTCCATAAACCACATTTTTCGCAACACCTTCACCCCACATAATAAGTTTTCAAGTATTTATTGGTTTAAAGTGTTATTTTTAATAAATAATTCCATTAATTTCAATTTAATTTGAAATTTAATAATTATTAGTTCAATTTTAAAGGGGAGACTTGAACAAGATTTTCAGGGGAGAGTTTACCAAGTGGCAACAAGCTTATTATGTGTGTTTTTCTACCTATAAGAAATTTGATTATTATAATGCGCGTGCAAAAATTTTGCTGAATTGGTCTATAAGAATTGTCGTTTAAAAATGCAAAATTCATTATTTAAAGAATATGATTATCATCAATGTGAGTTACAAAATTTTAATAAATGCTATTCATCAATATTAGGTGTAAATTAATTTTCAATAAAAAAAGCTCATTTGGAATAAAATAGTTCAATTTAATTTTCTACCAAAAAATATAAAATTGGTTAAAATCCGATTATAAAAGATTAATTACAGTTTTAGGTACAGAACTCGTCCCTTGGTGCCTTCTATTATTTTATACTAATATTTTGTAACATTAATTAAATATGTATAACATAGAAAATATAGGCTTTTGGCTTGTTCTTTTTCATAAAAAGATAAATAGGCGCGCGCAAGACTGCTAGTTTTTGATTAAAATAACTATCAATTTTTTAACTAGTTGCGTCTAGTAACTTTAACTAGAACTTTTTTAAGTGAATAAAAGAATTACAAACCTAATCTACATACAAGTTACACTTTGTATCTAAAAGACTCGTAAGATATGTGAAAAGATGATAAAGAGGTGTGATGGTGATTATGATCACATGAACGAGTCCGCGGTGCCAGTGATGCAATTATTTCATGCGTAGGATGGCAATGACTGTCGAGGTTTATTTCTCGTTTTTATTGCACTTTAAATATTAAAAAAAGCGCTGCGTATTAAATAAAGAACCAGCTGGGTATTCGTTATTTTAATTCGATTTCCTACGTA
The DNA here is from genome assembly GCF_010883055.1 of Belonocnema kinseyi. NCBI lineage: Eukaryota > Metazoa > Arthropoda > Insecta > Hymenoptera > Cynipidae > Belonocnema > Belonocnema kinseyi. The sequence goes on from NC_046661.1 coordinate 20,618,733, forward strand.
AACAAACTAGAATTCTGGTTGAATAAAAAAAAAATATGAACGCCATATTTTACCAGAATTATGGTTACCTAAACCATAAATATTTTGTTATTAAATTTTTTCGAGCGTTTAGTTATTTGATATATACAGGTAATGAATACTTTTCATTCGATGATTCTTGAAATTGAGATTCAAACTGAAATTTTACTCCTTTTTTTAAGCTTTAAATTTAAAATTATTTAACGCAAAAAGCTTCTAATATGATTTTATTTTATTTATTTGGTATGACCTCCTAGGCCGGGGCTCTTCAGCGAGGGCAAAGTCGGCCGTAAACAGCTTTTTTTTCTAATCGAATATAAATCAAAGTGACGTTATGTAGTGTATGAACGAACTCAAAAGCCCTGCTCCAGTGAAAATTTGTAATTTAGCCTGAAAATGTACATGGGTCCCAGTGAAGGGATAATCACGAAGAAAAAAAGGAAATTCGAGTTGCAAGCATCTTTCAGATCAAATTTATTCCGCTGCACTGTGTGCCGTTAAGTAAGGATGTGTGTAGGACTTGTTTTGTGTGAAGGGAAAGGTTCAGGTTGAGAGTCACTTCGTGCAAAAGCAGCTGAGCGGACAAAGAGCGAACGTTATTGCAGTTCTTGGCAAGCCATGTCATGCCGTCGCGCGTGGCTTCCGTAACGATATGTATGGCGTATGCTATAACCATAAAGACACAGTATAAGGGTATAAACTATAACGATATGCTAGCTATATATGTAGCTGCATCTATCTATTCTTATTCTAAAATGAAATTTAAAGAATCACATTCAACTGGACTTTTTAAATAGTACATATTCATGTCGTTGATGTTCTCTTGTAAATGTAAGAAAAGGTGACATTCAACGATTACAAGATTCGTTCAAGGTTTCTCTGTCATTGCAAGAACTCTCGGTGGACTCCAGACCACTGGCTTTAATATATAACCGTTTAATGCTAAAACCGTGCATTGAATTGGATGGATTTCCTGTGGTCAGTGGTGCACCAGATAATGAGAAGCTGATAGGGATGGTGAAGCAAGTCTTAGTGGGATTGTGAAATACACTGGCACGGAGGGTGGGGGGGGGGGAGATAAATTTCCATTTTGCCAAAACGTATTTATAGCATATATTTTATTGATTGCAATTATCCAACATGAATATGCAACATTCACATTTGCTTGGAATTTTTAGCCCAAGGAAAGGAACATTGCAGAAATTGTAGAAAATTGCCGGTTACCAGCAATCAAGTTTGGATAAAGACAGTTGTCATAATTATGTTCACACCCATCCTCTAAGACAAACCTGATGATGACAAGTAGTTAACACGGTAAAAACACAACTAAGCGAGAATCATGAACGATCACAGTACTGTCCGCCAGTAGTGATGCAGTATTGACAAGGCCTTGGCATGATAGGTATGTTCTGTACTGTTAGAAAGTACTTCACCAATACTGGACTTGCAGATTTGCCAGAGTTAAGCTGACGCTCAGTTAAAATTTTTTTTTTTTTATAAAATAATAATTGCTTTATAATTTGCACAATGTACCATATATTGAATCGCATATCTCACTTTTTTGCACTTTTGCGAGGAAAATCATTAGAATCTTTAAAATATTATAAAGTTTAGGTTGTATAAAAACACAAGAAATTCAAATTATTTTAATACATTGTTTACCCGATCACTCACTTCTGATTAATTTGCACTCACGTTTTGTTAAAAAATAAAAATTTGTTTTTCATTATATACTATTAAAACATTTGGATGATTCGTGAAAAGTAGAAAAACAGAACTTCCTCGAAAAGGGTGGCACTGAGCGAATTTAGAATAAGTATGGCACCAAAATGAAAATTTTGCTTTATGATATTAATTAATTTGTACATATGCTGCATAATTTCTGAAGTGTACCCACCCCTGAATAAAAAGTTGTCTAATCGGGCCAAAAATTGGGCCAGCTACAGTCCTGTTGGGTAGTACTTTTCACACAAAAAATTAATTTATTTCAGCAAATATTGATTAAAGTAGAGGAGGCAGAATTTTTGGGCTTTTGATGGAAAGTCTTTACTTTGAAACATGTCAAACTTTTTTCCTGATGCGTCAAACAAAATTTTTATCCTAATTAATTTGGATAGATTTTTTACTATTTTTCATATAGTAAAAAAAAATTTGAACAAAATTAAAATTGCACAATATTTTTTTAAATCAACAATAAATTAACTTTTTTTCTAATTTCGATTTTTTGTTATTGTTTTGATATTCTAGAATGGAAAGTTAATTCGTATTTGAGTAATGAAACGATGCATGTGATGGGGGTACAGTTTTTAGATTTTTGATAGAAAACCTTTTTTTCAAATATTTCTAACTTTCTTCCTAGTGCGTCAAGCAAAACTTTCCTTACAATGTTGAAGTTTAGATTTCTATAGATCTATACATTTCGACGTGCTGATTTCGAAAACGATATTGATTTTTCCGAAAAAAACTTGCATTTTTTTATAAACATTTTTTTATAAACAATTTCTCTAAATAAATAAAAACAAATTGTTATATTTTTCGAAGAAATTAAATAAAATCACATAAAAAAACGTATCTTGCTATTTTTTCTCACGAACAATGGTTTTCGAGTTATTAATTTTTTTTAAATCCCGTAAATACCAAAAGTGCAAAAGCAATATAGCTCCGAAAGTATAGTTCCTATGAATAATCACATCACATATTTTTTATCTATCAACGTATGGTTCACACGAATTCGATCTAAAAACTTTAGATTGTTTGTTAATACAAAGTTTTCAAATAACAAAATGATGAAAATTCCTTTTGCACAGTGTCTTTATTTTATATCGACATTTAACTTTACCTAGCTTAAGTATGGTCAATACGATACATTAAATTTCAACTATTATAAAAAATATCTTAGTTATGCAATTGATAAGTTTCTTATATCTGTAGTTAAAACGACCAGAATAATAACATTTCGTGTTCTTATCACTATTTATTATATCAGATGTTTTTGCACGTTCAAGCATAAAGAACTACTTATTTGTAGAATATTGATATAGTACTACTAACCTTGGCGGTTGTATCTATTTTTATGCAATACAAACAGAGATATCTAATTTTTTTTATTTTTACCAACAAAAAAAGGTTTTACTTATAAACTAATGATATTAATCAGGAATATTTTGAGGATAATTAATCTGGGGAAGGTTAAATGTCGATATGAAAAAAACGCTGTGAAAAATATTTTCGTCATTAATTTGTAGTAAAAGCTGTTGTTAACAAACAATTTAATGTTTTAGTACGAATTTTTTTAAACCATATGTTGATGGATAAAAATTATGTAACATCGTTTTTACACTTTTAGAATTTTCGGGATTTTTCGATTTAAAAAAATTTTAAGTACTTGTTTATAAACACTTTTTTATAACAAAATTCAAGCTTTTTCGGAAAAATCAATATCGTTTTGAAAATCATAGCCAGCGCCAGGACTAAAAGGACCCCCCAAATGTTTCACAAAAACATTTTATGTGAAATTTTGTTTGACGCATCAGGAAGAAAGTTAGAAATGTTTGAAAATAAATGAGTCTGAAAAAATTTTAAACCATCAAATGCGTTGAAAAAAAAATTATTTCTGATTTTCAAACACGATAAAACTGTTATTTAAAAGAAATGTTTTGACCTTCTGAAAAATGGTAAAAAAATCTATCGAATTTTTCGTTCAAAAGCCCAAAAATGCTACCCCTTCCGCTTCAATAACAATTTATCGAAATAAATTAATTGTTGTTATGAGAAGCACCACCCAATAAAGCTATAACTGACCTAAGTTTCGGCTCGCTCAGACAATTTTGTATTCAGGGGTGAGTGCGATATAGAAATTATATAGAGGAGAGTACCCAAATATGAGATACCAACTCTGGCGTGATTATCGGAATTCTATGTACTGAATTTAAAAGTAATATAGGTCATTTTAAAGGAAATTTAGTTTGTCATAAGGAGCTCAAATAAAAAATTTTATTAAAAATTTTTTTTTATGCTGAAAACACAAAAAATGTAAAAAAGTGCTTTTCCAAACTCGTCAAACTATTCTCATAATATGAGATACCCCAGGAAATAACTAATAAAATTCAAAATAAAGTATTATTTTTAATGAAAAACTTCATTCTACGTTTCCGAAGTATAAATTTAGTGCTATTTAGATATATTTAGTTTTTGCAGCAGTACAAACATTTTTGTAACCAATTTCCCCCACGCAGCCACAGTGTTATAAAATCCACAGGTATCTCATATTATGAGAACCACACCCTGCAACTATGCACTTACTATGCCTGATCTGTACAATGAAAAACTTCAACACTACACAGAAAAAAGCTGGTGTTAAATTTGTTGCAGCTCAAATTTCATTGGGCTCCCAATGATCATTTGAGAGAGTTTTCAAGTCTCAAATGTATTCCTCTGAACGTAGGTGCCCATGTGCGCATCTAGGGGAAAGTATCATTTGGAGACTGAATTTTGGCTCATGCAGAGTTGTGGAGTTCTGAACCGCGCTGTCAGCCACCTGAATACCTGTCAAAGCAACTATTCGCCTTGCGATATTTGCTTAAATAATTGTTAATAAGGAAACCAATTGAAACAATATTTACCTAATTTTCAAATTTCTTTCATTTAATATGGCGTACCAGTCACTTAGAATAAAATTATAACTTCCTAATGCAACTTCCAAAAGTTAGGTTATTCATGCCCGTCGACATTTAAACTAAAGCCGGGATGTATAGAAAAAGTCATGACCGTCTACATATACAATAAGGTATTCTCACTCAAATCACTAGCTCACTTCACTTCGTTGAATACTGAGGGGAAAACAATTGACCAAATGCATGGGAATCGGTTAATTTTTTCTCTATTTTTCTAATATCTCCGTAGAAAGTCATTTTTCTGTATAAGTGCAATTGAAAAATATTTTTTCTTTTTTAGGGACTATTTAATGCAATAATAAAATTATAATAATTTCCATTCATGCGTGCGTTAGGGCTGATCGCTGGTTGTCTACCCTTTGAAGCGGGATTTAAAATTAAATTAAAAAACAATTTTTGTAATTTAAATAAATAATTATTAAAGTATACACAAGAATGTATACAAATTGTGCAACTTTTGATTTCAGACAAGAAAAAAATTTATAACACATATATTTGATGAATAACAGTTTATTTTAATTGAATTTGAAAGACTGACTAATATTTCTCAAAATATTTGTTAATAGATACATTTTTTTTAAATACCACATGATATTTCAGCAGCTTGATATATAGAAGCTCATTGCAGAATATAATAGTGATAATATTTGAATAATTCTAAAACAAAATTTCAGATTGTTCTTTTCGATTGAGACGTGACAAAACGACGCTTGAAGTAAAAAAAAAAGAAAGCATAACTACAATGCAGTCGTGATAATTTATGTATTTATACGTTATATAATTATATGAATTTCCAGAAAAATACATAAAAAATATTAAAAACTTATAAATAATTATTTTCAATCACTTTTCCAAGAAATTTCTTTTTAAATTAAATGTTTTGTGAAATATAATTTGGTCTTCGGAATTCACTGAAAATAAACTGTTATTAATATAATATATGTGTTGTATTTTTTTGCCTGAAATCAAAGTTACGCAATTTGTATATATCCTTGTGGATATTTTAATAATTATTTACTTAAGTTACAAGAATTGTTTTTTAATGTAATTTTGAATCGCGCGCCAAGTGCGGCCAATTTCGTTGTCAGCCCTAACGCAAGCGCAGTAGCTCAGGGTGCCAATATTTGCATCATTGGTCCAAAGTACAAGCCGGAAAAATAAATCAAATCAGCCGGCAGGAAAAAGTTGGGATATGAAAGCCTCAATTAGGTATTTTCACTTTAACCATCAGCTAACTTCACTTTGTTAAAAGCTAAGGGGGGGGGGATGGATCAAATGCATGGAACAAAACTTTATTTTTGTAATATATTTGTAATTAATCATCATTATTATTATTACTTTATTATTTCATTACATAGTAATTAAAAAATGAAAACTATTTTTTAACTACACTTATATAGAAGAAATTACCTTTTACGAAGATGTTAGCAGAATAGGACAAAAATGAACTGAATCCCATACATTTGGTTCCTTATTTTCCCCTCAGCAATATACGAAGTGAAGTTAGCTGTTTATTGATGGGAAAATACCTAATAGGCTTTTATCTTAACAGTTTGAATGTTCCCGCCGCTATATTTGAAACATTACAATGTTTCACGAAACTTCCAATGTTTCATGAAACTTTTCATCAGGCTAAAGTTTCATGCAAATTTACATCCCTACTCATCGCGAAAAACATATTTCTGTTTTTATTTACAATTGTATTTACCTTATCTTTCACGTATGACACTTGCCAGTGCAAGATTAGATATCTAAGATACCTTTAAACTTCCGCGGAAAATCTAGTGGAAATTTGTTCGAACGACCAGGCGTCAATTTCGATGCAGACGGTCACGACTTAGTTTATACATCCCGGATTTGGTGGTTTGAATGTCATATAGTAGGTTTTGACTAACCTAACATTTAGGTATTACATCACACCAAGTACTATTTTTATTCCAAGACTATTTAGTCACTCGTAAATGGGAGGAAATAAAAAGTTAGGTAATTATTATTATAACTTACCTGCTTATTAACAGCTGTTTCACTCATATAACGACCGGCAAAATGATCTTGACAGACGACTTATAGTGTGTAGAGAACACTTCACGTTGCACTGGATGAGGAAAAACAGTGTCTAAATGATGCTTTTCCCCTAGATACTCCGAATGAACCTGTGTGGCTCAAATTTGTTGCAACTCTATTGAACACCGATTTCGTTGTACATTGGAGGATCGGTGATTTTGTGTGTATCGATATTTCCCTACTTAGTTATTCAATCCCCATCACATCCAGGCAAGCTATAATGCTAAATACATATTTAATGAATAATAAATAGAGTTTAAAGAATTCCCTTCCAATAACTCGACCACCATCGATTTCACAAAAAGTTCGCTTATAATTTTTAAAACCCCAATGAAAAATGGACTATACCACGAAATTACTCTTTCTTCAAGGGCTACAAGTTAGTGATAGAGCCAACAGAGTGGGTCTCTTAGTTTAGCTGATACTCCGCTTTCTCATATTACGAGAATATCTCATGTTTGAGTACTCTCCTCTATATCCACAAAAAGTAAAAAATAGTTTTTTGGAAATAGTGGAGGTAACCTTGCTTAAAGATAAATCATTTTCATTTCGCGCAGTAATTATTTCTGTCAAACATTTTTTTTTAAATTGAAGAAATATTCAATTTAAAACTATCGAAAGGATTGCAGTTAAAAGCAGTTAAATTGCCTAGCCTTTTGTTGTAAGAGCGTAATTATGTAAAGAAATTTTCAATTTAAAGTCATCAAAATGTTTCCTATTAAAAATCTAGTAAATCATCTAACTTTTTAATATAAGAGCGTACTTATTTTTGTATTGCCACTTTGAAATGTTTTCTTATTTTTGACTGTATTGATTTAGTACTGGACTTTCGATTTCTCCAGTACTGCATCAGCGCTCGCCCACCAAGCCTTGGCTGGACCTTGGCAGGACCATTAGCTCAGTACTGCGCCAGTTGTAATCATCGGTTTTATCTAATACAGTCAGAGGCACGGCTACTCGAGAATCACCGCGCCAGTGTGGGGTAATTCTTTTGATTGCAACTCGCTCAAAAACATCTAAATTGTTTAATAAATAGCATCTGAAAGCTTCAATTCTGTCTCTTGTATCTCGCGCTTTGCGCTCGATAATAGGCTACATCGCGCTTCGCGCTCGGACATTTATTCCTTGCATTTAAAATGCTTGAGTGAAACCTGATCAGAAAGATCTCTTTTAGATCGCAGTATTTATATGCGTTTTTATATTCTGAGTTTCCTACTTAATTAAGTATAGTTAAAGATTAAGTTGCTCAAAGCTCTGTAATCTTTGAGGTATACATTCTCATCGTGAAACCCGTGATGCGCGTTCGATTTTTGACAGACATTTACAAATATATATTTTCTGAACCTCCTGAAAATAAATAAAAAACTACCATCCTTTTTTCAGACATTTTTCTCTATCTTGCGTTGCTACACTAGGAATAGGATTGTAGTTTTTATATTATTTTTATGGTTAAAGAAAAATATAATACAAGTCTTCTTTTAGGTTTTTTACGTTTCTCGCGTCTTTTGATGTAATATTGGAATTTTCGATTTTCTGCACACTACTTAGGAGCCATTCACAAATTACGTGATACA
>NC_046661.1:20627071-20638032 GCF_010883055.1 Belonocnema kinseyi
ATGATACTTTTTCCATTAGTCCTAATATGGAGAATTATACTTCGGAAGACCCCTCCCCCCACCTAAATGTATCACGTATTTTATGAATTGCCCTGTACGATAAATAAAAACAAAATTACGATACCTATTGGAAATTGGTTTAAACAATTTGGGTACAAATTTGATCTCTTTCTTGAGTGAAGAACTTTTTTCTATCAATTTGTTTTCGTACCTTTTGTCGTTTTTCCACAAATTTTTCATTCTTATTTTTAATGTAATTTTTATGATTAAAACCAAAGCGCTTTCGGATAAACAAGTTTTGTTAAATAATGTTTTTTTTGTAACTTCTGTCGTTTTTCCAAAAATATATTTTTTTAAATATTATTTTTCACAAATGCAACAAAAACTACGCGTTCTATGAAGAAGTGATTATCAAACAATTTGTAGATCTTATTTGGGGTCACAATTTTTTTTTATTAATCTTTTTCGTATCTTGCGTAGTTTGACTACAAAATGGAATTTTCGATTTTTAATTATTTTTTGTGCAATCAAAATTTGAATTATCGATTTTTGAATAAAATCCAAAATGTTGTTATGATCATCTTGCAGGGCTCTTAAAAAATAATGTTTTTCTTTTCTTGGCTTTTTTTATATCGTGCTTTGTTTGGCTTAAAATTTGGATTTCCTATTGATTTTTTAAATCTTATAAATGCTATAACTTTGAGAATTTTCTTTTGATCGTAAAAAGTAATTGGGATACATTATGTGGCTTACAAGGTTCTATAAATAGCTGTACATAAAATTTTTAAATATTAAAAAATGGTCACAACAATGTTGAAAATGCTCTAACTTTTTTAATTTTTATCCAAAATGGCTGGCTAATGAACTTGTAATTTTTTCTTACGGCCTAAAAAAAGCGTGCCAAAGATCGATTTAATCCGTTCATTTTTCGGGAGTTATCGTGTTTACGGACGGACGGACAGACACACTGAAAGAAATAGCTTAAGACTAATGGCAATCCGAATTAGAAAGAAAATTGTGCTGTCTCAGCGATACGAACTTGGGGGCCATCCATATACCACGTCGACAATTTTTCACCACTTTTTGACCACCCTCCCCCCCTCGTTTACAGCCGTGGAATTGGGGCAAACCCCCCTTCCCCCCACTATGTCCATGTGGACGTATTTTATGAAAATATAGATATTATTAGTTTTCAAAATGTCCGGGAGCTCGCGACAATTCCATGGACGTCATTTGAGTACTCACTAAAATTTCAGATTCTTTTGTTTTCATATGTCAACAGTTCGAAACTCGTTGACTGGCTAACAGCTGTTAGTGCATTTTACAACAATTTATCGTTATACTGATCGGAAATTCGAGTGAAAAAACGTCATTTTATTATTCTTTAAAGCCACGGAGAATGATTGTTTGGATGCTAAAAATTAACAATAAGTTTGACTGGCAGCTCCTCAGTGGTGCCAAAGTTAACTAGCAGACTGTGAAACATGTCAAAAATTCGAGTGAAAAATCTTAATTTTAGTACTCTTGAAACCCATTGTGGATGATTTTTAGGTGCAAACAACTACCAAGAAGTTTCACTGGCAGCTCCTGAGTGGTGCCAAAGTTGACTGGCAGGCGCTGTCAAACATGCCAAAAATTCAAGTCAAGAAACGTGATTTTAGTACTATTTAAACCCATTGTTGCGAACTGTCAATATACGTAACAAGTGAGATTTTCGTAGTTTCCTTTTTTATACACATATTCGTTTTATAAAAGTATCCTATAGATGAACATTTTAGTTAATGAAAAGGACCTGATTTAGTTAATGAAAAGTTGCTGATTAAAATGTCAGTCAACTTTGGCACCACTCAGTAGCTGCCAGTCGAATTCTTTGTTACTTTTTAGCATCCAAACAATCATTCCCCATGGGTTTAAAGAGTACTAAAATGACGTTTTTTCACTCGAATCTTTGACATGTTTGACAGTCTGCCAGTTAACTTTGGCACCACTCAGGAGCTGCCAGTCAAACTTATTGTTAGTTTTTAGCATCCAAACAATCATTCCCCGTGGATTTGAAGAGTACTAAAATAAAGTTTTTTCACTCGAATCTTTGACATGTTTGACAGTCTGCCAGTTAACTTTGGCAGCATTCAAGAGCTGCCAGTCAAACTTGTTGTTAGTTTTTAGCATCCAAATAATCATTCGCCTTGGGTTTGAAGAGTACTAAAATAAAGTTTTTTCACTCGAATCTTTGACATGTTTGACAGTCTGCCAGTTCACTTTGGCGCCACTCAGGAGTTGCCAGTCAAACTTATTGTTCGTTTTTAGCATCGAATCAATCATTCCCCGTGGGTTTCAAGAGTAATAAAAAGACGTTTTTTCACTCGAATTTTTGACGAGTTTAACGATAAGTTGTTGCAAAATACACCAACAGCTGTTGGTCAACGAATTTGAAAAACAATGAAAACAAAAGAATCTGAAATTTTAGCAAGTACTAAAATAACGTCCATAGAATTTTCGCGAGCTCCCGGACTATAAGAAGTCCAAAAGCAGCGATGAATTGACTGAAAAAATTCGAATTAGCTTAGGAACTTGAGCTTAAACATGATTTGACTTTCAAAGAAAAAGTCGTTAAAAAATGGAAATAAAAATAAAAATTATAGTATGCGCTGGCACAATATAGAAGTTGGAGTATACCTTTGTCTCATTTCAGTATACTTTCCACAGATTTAGGAAAATGTGTGTCCACGTATATTCTAGCTTGACCCCCCTCCACGGTCCCCCTCGTGGACAAGCGTAGAATTTTGCCAAAACCCCCTTCCCCTCCCCTAAAGTGTCCACGTGGTATATGGATGGCCCCTTGAGAATTATCACCTACGTATAAGAAAATCACCAAGCCTAATATGACAAAGAAAGTTTGTTTGACTGAAATGATAGTCGAGAAAAGTGTAATATAGTCCATATGATTAAAATATTCAAATATTATAATGCAGGTAAAAGCATTCTATGCCTCGGTTTCATCGCCGTATTGAACGTATACTTTTATCAACTATCCATTTAAAAGAACACTGCGTTTACGTGTTGTATTGGGCATCCGCTGTTTGCTTGATTCAGCCATACCAATCGATGTATTGTACTGTGCGCGCAATTGATCAGCCTGTGAGGTACGCGTCGACTCGGCATCAGTCGCCGCCTTTAAGGCTTGTGCTTTGTTAGTTTTGTGTGTCTTACTCGTAATTATGGATGACTTCATAGGAAATAAATTGCTAGAATGGAATCTGGCTAAATTTATAACACAGTTTTATGGTAAGTATTAATTATTATGTGTCAAGAATATCTTTTATTGAATGCGATTATCAAACATAACCTCACGTGTACAGTAAGTTCGAAGCATGAAAACGCGTAAACAAACTCATTATATTATTATTGTCGTAATATTTTATAACAAATGAGATCAGTGAAGAGGCTTTTGAATACCTTACTCCAAAATTTGTACAAGAGTTATTCTTGAATAAGGCTGGACCTACAGCTATTTTTACAAACAAGTGTCAAAAATAAAAATCATCCCTTGCTGATAAAGGAAATGACACATTCGCTCTTAAACCTTCTGAAATGTTACCAAATGTAAGAATATTTATGTACATTTCGAATCTAATTACTTTTAGTCAATATAAATATTGATTATATTTTCTTGGGCTTCACGGGCTTTCCATTTAGTTAGCATTAAATACAATTTATTCCCCTGATAGAATGCATTTCAAATCAGACAGGTTTTGCACTTTCATTAGCAGAATCTTCGAGTGAAAAAATATGTTGTGTTTTCAGAGAAAATTAACCGAAACTTAGTTTTTTGATTCACGAATAAAGATAGAAAGTTGTTTACACTGTCTGGATTAATTTCAATCAACTCCGTTCTGAGTCACGACACCATCAGGGATTGATTTTAAGGAGTAAATATCGCTAAAAGGGAACGCTAAAGGGAGTACTCACTATTTGGAAATAGACTCAAGTATTCTGAATAGACTTGATGGCAAAAAAACGAAACCTGAATTTCTTAAATAAATTAATTTGAACAAGTTTAATTAGACAAGGAAATTAAAAAATTGATAATGAATGATTTTCTGCTATTAAAAAGTTGATGATTGTCCAATTAAAGTTGCTTAACTCATCAATTAATTTATAAATTTATGAGCTGAGGTTTACATACAGGCTTCTGTATGAATTCTTCGTCTGTCAATTCCGATTCATATACAATTTTGATCCACTTTGTCTGGTTGCTTTGTTTATGCGACACACGACTATCTAGAATTCTGAATTTTAGAATTTTCGTGTTTTTGAGTTCGCACACGTTTACTTGCGGCCATGATGTGGCGAACAACCGCTGTTCGCAAGTTTTCTGCGAACGCAGATCCGAACATAAACTTCGTAAGAAGTCCAGCCATGACTCTTTAACTCCGGATTCAGCATGGGTTAATATTTTGTTTCTATTTTACTCTGGAGTAAACTATGCGGAGTTGAAAATATTCGATACTGAGTCGATTTTATACTCCGAAAAATGGTACTCTTGACTCCGCTAGCCATTTTCTTTTCAAATTTTTAACAGCGTATGGGTTCTGAATGTGCAGCTTTGTGATGGCAGTGCAGTGCAATAATTAAACTTATGATCAAATCACTGTTACGCAAGAAATAACATTTTGAATATTTCTGACTTTAATCAATGTTGGCACGTGGTCCGGTACATCACGACCAGTGTAGTAGAAAAAAAATTAACCTTTCGATGACAACAGTGATTGAGTCGGCTTGCTTCTGGAGTTACTATTGTCATTGAAAGGGTACTTTTTTCTACTACTTTTCCTGCTATGCTGGACCACGTGCCAACACTGATTGAATTCAGAAATATTCAACATTATATTTCTGGCGTAACAATGCACGGAGAAAAATGGAAGGTCTGTTTGGCCATATAAATGTGCAGCCAGACCATATTGCAGGGTCGAATATAGGGCAGCTCTTGAATATGGCTAAAGCGACTATATCCAGAAGATAAAAACAAGAGGTCCAATTCAAAAATCTCAAAAATTCGACTCGTTTGTTTCGGACCGTCATTGTGAAGAGTCGGTTTGTAAATCTCGGATGGTCGATCAGATTTTCTCAGACATTCGACTGGATCGTATTTAAAACAGGTACTTACAGAATAAGATATTTTAAATGAATCTTAAATAGATGCACTCACTTTATACGGGAATACACGGAGAAAAATGGATGGTCAAAGTTATATGGTCGAAATTTAGAGGGCCAGAAAGTATTTCTACATGGTCGAACGCTCCTTCGAATTTTTTTTCGACATGGTTAAAAAGACTCTTATTTTATCGCCAGTCTGACTTTTATAAGAACATCAGACTCGCTGTCAGGGATAACTAAGGTATCCTTTTCGGCATGTTCAATGCGCACATATTGTTACGCACTCATTTCGACAATCCACGAAGGAGCGATTTTCTAATTCAGGGTCAAAGTGATTTTTTTGGGTTTGAGTGGGGTATGATACTAGGATCTACACGGTGAAAAATAGATACTGAAAAGTAGATACTAAAAACTTGGCTATTTAACCATAATATATAGATATTATGGCATAACATCTAATATCTTCTATTCAAGACACAAGATATTAAAGGGCAATATCTGTTTACAGTACTAGTCCGATAACTTGCCGGTTTTGACTTGAAGTTTCCCATGTAAAAAGCATGGAAAAAATCACTTTTTTGAGTTTTTAGAATAATTTTAGAGGGTTTAGAGGTGACGGGAAAGTATGGAGGCCTTTTGAGAATTATCCATCGAAGAATTTCATGTATCAGACATATGGGTTGGAAACCCCTAACACATCCCCACGAGTATCTAAAAACTACCCTTAAAACGAAAAATGTCAATTCTTCATAAAATCGACCTTTTGAGCACTGTTTTCTCGTATTTTTGCACTTAAAATTATTACTATTGGTCTAGTGGAATATTTATTATCATTGGTTGATTAATTATTTAAACAAATTGAATTTGAATAAATAATTTTTTTCGAAAATTTGCCCTCCCCCTCCCCTAAAATTATTAATATTAGTCTTGTGGAATATTTAATAACATTGGTTTATTAAATTTTAATTGTTTATACAAATGTAATTTGTTCAAATAATTTTTTTTGACACTTAGTGTTTTTCCTCAAAATTATCACTATTGGTCTAGTGGAATATTTATTAACATTAGCTTATTCATTTTCAATTATTGAAAGAAATGGAATTTCTTTTAATAATTTCGTGTCGAATTTTTTCAAAATAAAAATTATGACCGTGGGTCTTGTGGAATAGTTATCAGTAATAATTAATAACTGATCAATAATTAATTTATCAGTTATATTTAAGTAATAATTTTTATTTAAACTAAACAAAAATTAATAAAAAAATGTTGATAAATATTCCACTGAAGAAATATTAATAATTTTCATTTTAAAAATATTTAAGCAAATCGCATTTTTTAAATAATAAAAAATTAATAAACGAATGTTAATCAATTTTCCAATAGACCAATAGTAATATTTTTAAAGGAAAAAAACGAATTTTCGAACAAAATTGTTTAAACAAATTCCATTTGTTTCATTTATAAACAATCAATGAACCAATGTCAATAAATATTCCACTAGACTACTAGTAATCATTTTTAGAAGGGAAAACGAATTTTCGAAGAAAAAAATTATTTAAAAAACCATTTGTTTAAATTATTAAAAATTAATTAACCAATGATCATAAATATTCCACTAGACCAATTTTAATAATTTTAAGTAAAAAAAGACGAGAATACATTGTTCAAAAGGTCGATTTCATGAAGAATTAACATTTTTTGTTTTAAGGGTAGTTTTCAGGTACACGCGGGGGTGTGTTTGGGGTGTCAAAGCCATATGTCTGATAGATGAAATTCTTCGTTGGATAATTCTCTACAGGCCCCTACACTTTCCCGTCACATTTTTTAAAACCCTCTAAAATTATTCTAAAAACTCGAAAAAGAGATTTTTCGCCATGCATTTTACATGGGAAGTTTCAAGTCAAAACCGGCACTTGTTAAAATCGAAAAAAATTTGCCATGCATTTTTGGACCACCCTAATGGTCATTTGCTTGATTTTTGCGCGTCATTCATGCGCGTAAAAATTTAAAGGGTATAGCTAATTGGCTGTTATTAGCATAACGGACTCGTAGACCGCGTGGTGCTTTCTGTTTAAAAAAAGTTTTTACCCACGATTTCCATGTAAAGTGAGAGCATTTATTGAGGATTAATTGAAAATATCTTATTCTGTAAGTACCTGTTTTAAATACATAATTATAATGTTAATATTTTTCATAAGTTATGTGAGATTTAAGACATTTAATTATAATCTTTTTGAGGTTAATGTAAGTTTGAAGTAGATTATAATTATTTCAGTATTCACTGTTAATTCTAGCATTAATCGATTTAGGACAAACTTGAATTGTATTCATTGATTTAAAACTAAATATTTTTTTTTCAGTTACGACATTCACTCCTGATATTCATTAAAGGACACATGACAGGGGCAGGGTCCCACTCGTGCTCCTATATGCAATTAATGGATTGCTGGAACTGCAGTGAAAAAAGAATCAATATATTTATAGGTAGTTAGTCATTATTAAATAATTATTTTTTATACCTGTTTTTATTATCTGTTCCATTCCTGAACTGTTTAATTCAAAATTTATGTAGTTTGTCGAAAATTAGTCTTTTTTGGTAGAAAAGTAATAATTTCCAAATAAATATGTACCTATTCCATATTTGTTTAAAAATTAAACAATTTGTTTCATAAACCAACTATATAGTAGAAAGTTCAAATTTTTGTAAAAGATAAGTTTTCATTATAAATAATGCTTTTAAATGAAAAATTAGTTTTTTGAAATCAAAATTTACGTGTTCCATTTTTGCCTAAAAATTTACTTTTTTATTTATAAATTCAATTATGTGGGGGAAAATGTATTTAATTTGTGGGAAATTTCTTTTTGGTACAAAATTGATCTTATGAACTTAAAAGTAAACTATTTGGTCAAACGTTTATGTATTCTCATGAAAATTAATTTTTTCAAAGGAAAATTTAACTGTTCCATTTTTGTTAAAAAATTAATCTTTTTAATTAAAAAATTTAACTATTTGGCTCAAAATGTATGTAGTTTTCTATAATTTTTTTTTAGAAGATTCAACATTTTTGTAGAAATGCCATGTCTTTGAATGAAAATTAACTTTTTAAATGAAAATTCAACTATTTCATTTATGTTGAATTGTAATTTCTTACCATTTTTTTTTGTAAGAGATTTATAATTTTAGGAGAAAAATCAACTGTGAGTTTGGTGTTTATTAATCAAAGTTTAGTCCTAGTTTGGTCATAGTGAACTAAATTAATTCACCAAACCATAGGTTAATTTATATACCAGTTATTAATATACAGGGGCTCGAAGTTTTTATTTTTCACGCGTTTCTTCACCTTCACGTTAGTTTAAATTCTTTTAGGATGATCTGATTGGACTTTTTTAGTAGTGTTTTGGAAAGCTCTTTTAAATTACTTTCAGACTATTATAACGATATATATAAAAAAAAGTTTTAAACCATTTTTTTTGTATAATTAAAATTGATTTTTTGAAAAAATACATATTTAAAAACTTTTATTTTGTTTTTATTAAACGAATATTTTTTAAAACTCTTTGAAGTCATGTAGAATGAAAAAAAGTTAGACGGAAATGTTCTCTTGTTAAAATTAAAATTTTTATGTTCATTATGAATTATATAAAACGTTTGGGATGAAACATATAACGTAATTTATATGCTAAAAATTAATTTTTTAATTTCAGGTTTATTTCTTTGAATTAAAATTTAATTATTTTGATGAAAATTCGTTTCATGCCAGGTTGAAAGTAAATCTTTTACACTGGCAGTTAATCTGTTCCATTTTTAGTGAACGATTTATCTATTTCAGGTGAAAATTAATCTATTTGGTTTAAAATTTTTCTTTTTAGTTGAAAGTTTAAACTTTTGTTTGAAAATTCAAGTATTTTATATAAAATAAACTTTTATTGTAAAAATGCTACTGCTTTATAGAAAATTCGTCTTTTTGCTTTAAAAATTAAACTACTTAGTTTGATAGTCATATTTTAGGATTGAAAATTCGACTTTTTTGTAGGTAATTTGTTTTGTTTTTTTGCATTAAAATTAAATCATTTCACAGAAACTTAATGTAATTTTTTCAAAATTCGTCTGTTTTCGTCGAGAATATATCTTCTCGGTTGAATATTCGATGAATTTGTTAAGAATTCATTTTTACTGTTAAAAATTGGTTTATCGGAAAATTGAACTATTCCATGTTTGGTAAATAATTTATCATGTATATTGGATAAGTTGGAAAATAGTATTTTTGGATAGAGTATTAATTTTCTTGGCCGAAAATTGAAAATTTTTTTTGAATATTCAACTATATGGTAGAAAATTAACGTATCTGGTTATAAAGTTGTGTTATGGGCAGAAAATGATCCCTGTTTGTTGATGTTTCTACTTTTTGATTGAGAATCCTGTTAAAAATTCTTATTTTTTTCTTGAAGCTTCATATCATTGGTTGAAAATGTAACTATTTTGATTAAAATTCGTTTTATCTTTGGTTGAAAATTAATCTTTTAAGCTGACAATTATGCTATTCCATTTTTTGATAAAAAATGTATATTTTTTATTTGAAAGTTTAAATTTTATATTGAAAATTTAAGCGTTTCTTTTTTAATTAATCTTTATGGTGAAAATTATACTGTTTTGTAGAAAATTAATCTTCTTGATTTGAAAAGTAAAGTTTTTAGTTGAGCAATCATATTTTCTGTGTTACAAATTAAACTTTTTTGTAGATAATTTATCTTTTCGGGTTTCAAATTAAATAAATTTTTAAAAGTTTACTTATTTTTTTTATAATTCTTCTTTTTTTGGTAGCACATTAATCTTCTTTGTAGTTATTTTTTTTGTTTGGTAAATATTTAACGACTTTGTTGCAAATCTATTTTTATTGTTAAAATTATTGTTTTTTTTAATCCACAATTTTAGCTATTTCATGTTTGGTTGAATCTTTATTCGGTGTATTAAATAAGTTTAAATTTGGTATTTTTTCATAGAATATTTAATACCCTTATTTGAAAATTCATCTTTTTGGTTTACAATTGTTTTTTTTTTCAAAGTAATTTTTTAAAATAGAAAATAGAATTCAAAATAGATTTTTTATCTGAAAATTCAACTATATGTACCATTTTCAGTTGAAACTGTATCGTGTGTACTGTATAAGTGAAAAATTGTACTGCTGGGTAGCAAGTTTACGTATTTGATTAAAAATTAGTCTTTTTGGGTAAAAAAAAAACTTAAAAAAGAAAGAACAGAAGTGAATTTTTGTTGCGGGTAATTTTCAAGTAGATAAAGTTGAATTTTTTTGCATCGAAACAAAACAAGATCCAATAGAGTTGTAACAGGTAAAGTTTACTCTGAAATCGCTGCAAAGATTAAATTTTTTCTTTCTGTGAATCTACTTTGTTAAAAATTAAACTTTTTGGTTCAAAGTTAAATTATTTTGTAGAAAATTGGACTTCTGTGGTAGAAAATTGTTCTTTTTTGTTGATAGTTTAACTTTTTGGTTAAGAATCTTGTGCAAAATTGATAATTTTTTATTGAAAATTATCTTTTTTATTGAAGATTGATCTTTTCTGTCTTAAGAATCCACTTTTTTTCCAACACATTTGACTTTCTACCTTAAAAACTTAAATTTTATTTGAGTAAAAAAAAATTATTTAGTGAATTTTATGCTAATTTATTATTTACTTTTTTTCTAGAGAACTTCCCACTATTTACATAGTAGTACTTCATACCAGTTTAGATATAGCGAATCAAAAGTTTTTTAAAAAATTGTGTGTGTGTGTGCGTGTGTGTA
>NC_046661.1:20638132-20643662 GCF_010883055.1 Belonocnema kinseyi
AATAGACCTTTTCACCATCTCAGATTTTCGAATCGATCCTTTGCGATAAACTAATTTTCCTTCCTTATATATCTATATTGACACTTCAAAATAATCAAGTCGACCCTTTAAAATGATCGAATTGCCCATCCGAAATGACTACGTCAAATATCTGAGATAATCGAAACGAGCATGCGAGATTTCCAAACCCACCTTTCACAATGATCGGGTCAGCCAGCTTGAGATGACCGAGACGACGGTCTGAGACAATCGAGTCGACTTTCTGAGATTTTCGACTTGGACCTCTTTTTTGGACCTTCTAGAGATAGTCGCTTTAGCATTCTTCAAGAGCTGTTCTATAGCAATATAGGTCTGCAATATGGTCCATCAATATGGTCTGTCTGCACATTCATAGTACACTATCCGTCCAATAAGACGACGAACGCGGGACTTTCACCGTCCGGTAAGACGACGGCGTGAGGGGTCCCCACTATTCTGCGCTGAGAGCGTGTGCGGTATAGAGCGAACTTATGTGTAAATGAAACATTGGGTCGTGTACATTGCAGAGACGAAAGTGGAGTGCATAGAGGTACGGCCTCCGCCGCAATTTCTTTGAGCGTTCGTCCGTCGTTATGTTGAGCGGGTCGTCTTGCCGGAGGTTGTCTTGTTCGATGGCTAGTGTACAACTTTTCAGCCTTCAATAGCTACTGATAAAATTTTGTAAATCTTTTTTTCATATAGTCGATCAAAGTTGCCAGGTTAGGCTAACCCATGACCATACGGAACGTAACATTGTTATAGTCCGTACCCTGAGGGTTAAACGAGCCTGGACTCAGCCGGACACAGTACTTGATGTCCATATTATGAAAGTACCGAGACAGTACTGTCAAACCACTGGCATATATATTTTCAATTATTATCCTCACTAATATAACCTTCATAAGAGGACTAACGGCAAATTGTTGCCGTACAAAACTGGTTAGTTATTGTTACTGTCACCATGGGAAATTGCTTTATTTAAAGAGATGAAAATACTCCGTTTTAATTCTATAGACAAACAGTTTATTCAAATTGCAGAAGAAAGGTACGTCTAATTCATATGAGTGAAGCAAAACGACTGTCGACTAAGGTCCTAGACTTAGGTCATAAAAATGTCCCACTCACGTCCTTTTTAAAACAGTCAGCCCTGTACTCCAGATCATGGCATTCGTCACTTCACACCAAAACCATAAAACTAAACACTTACTTCTCTATTCATTCTTAGAATCGTGAGAGGAGATTAACTTTTGCTTTACAATCTCACGCATTCCAATATTCTTTCTAATGCTCAACACGCCCCCTCAAAAATTAATCGACAATTATTTTTATTTACATACTTACATACAACTTCAGGACTTAATCTTACTAAATGTGACGTACGTACCCTTCTTCTGCTTTCTGGGAAGTTACATATGGGCCAACATTCGTTGCAAGGATTGGGGAAAACCCAGAAAAGCCCAATCAGACTATTCTAATATATATATTATTTCAGCACAAAACATTACATACAATATGTACATGGTTCTCAATCGCTTATTCTAAACCCATTTTGGTTCTCAGCTCTACATATCTTGCAGCTGGTAGCGGCTTTGTTAGCATATCAGCTAACTGTTCACCTGTAGGAATATACATTAATTTTATTAAATTTTTCTCTACTTGTTCCCTTGAAAAATGATATTTTATGTCAATATGTTTGGATCTTTTATGGCTCGTTAGATTATTCGCAATACTTATACAACAGTTATTATCTTCGTAGATAATTATTGGTTTGGAAATATTTATACTAATACTATTTGCTAACGATTTTAGCCACATTGCTTCTTTTACTGCCTCAAAAAGCGCCATATATTCAGTTTCAGTAGATGAAGCTGCCACAGACAACTGTTTCTTTGTATTCCAACATATTGTACATTTTTCAAATAATTTAAATACATAGTCAGTTGTGCTTTTTCTATCATTTTCGCTATGAACACCCCAATCAGAATCAACATAACCACATAATAGTTGCTCATAATGTCCCCTGGTATATGTTAATTTAATATCAATAGAGCCCTTGAGATATCTTAATATTCTTTTTAGACATTGCCACAATTCCTTATTATTTTTATTCGAGAATCTACTCAAAATATTTATTGCATTACTTAAATCAGGCCGCGAACAAACCATTAAATACATTAAACAGCCAATAAAATTTCGGCAAAGAGCATCATACTTGTCGTCTGAATTTAAAGCAGTATAGTCTAATTTACTCTTAAGGGGTGTGCTTACAGCTTTGCAATCAGCCATATTGAATTTATCAAGAATTGTTTTAATGTACGCACTATGATTTAAGGTAATTCTATCCTTATCCCTATCTATTTTTATCCCAACAAAGAGTTTAATTTCATTCAAATCTGTCATACGAAATGTATTCATTAAATAATTCTTGAAACTTCTCATTGTTTCATCATTAGCAGTGGCAATTACTAAATCATCCACATAGAGAACTACATAGATATTTTTAGATATATTCCCTTTGACTAAAATATAAATACATCGATCAACAGATGAATTTCGAAAACCTTCATCAATTAGAGTTTGCTCAAATACTTCAAACCAGCATTTGGCTGCTTGTTTCAGTCCATATATGGCTCATTTAATTTGCAAACTTGATTGTCTTTACATTTAATACCTTCAGGAACTTTCATATAAATTTCTTCTTTTAATTTGCCATTTAGAAAAGCACTTTTGACATCCATATGATGAATCAATAAATTAAACTGATTTGAAAAAGCCATTATGAATGTGAAGCTTGAAATTCTTGGGACTGGCGCAAAAGTTTCATTATAGTCAATCAGATACTCTTGACTGAAACCGCGAGCAACGAGGCGAGCTTTGTATCTTAATGGATTTCCAAATTCATCGTTCTTAATAGTAAAGATCTATTTACAATCAACTATATTTTTATTTCCAGGCTTCGTTACTAAAGTCCAGGTGTTATTAATTAAAAGTGAATCAATTTCATCTTTAATAGCTTTTTTCCACTCTACTCTATCAACTCTGTTTTCAATTTCATGAATTGAAGTGGGTATTTTACATAAAAGTGATTGAGCGCACATGATATAATCGTCTGATATATCATCTTCATTATATGATACATGAAAAAGATTTTTAATCCTTTCACTCCTTCTAGGGTCAGGGAATTTTTCTACTTCTAATTGTTTATCTTGAGATGTTGACTCAGTGTGCAAATTTATATCTGTTTCAATTACAGATTTCTCAACCTCAGTACCTAATTTAGCAACTTTATTAGGATTAATTTTAATTCTTGGTTCTAATGTACCTGATTTATCATTATCAGATTTATGAGACTTTTCAACTGATTTTGACAGAATGTCAGATGCATCAGTTACATTTTGGGAGTTTTCTGAATTAACCCCTTCAGGCCTTTCCACAGGCCTGGACACCAAGAAATTTGTCTCATCAATAATAACGTCTCGAACTACACAGAACTTTCCACTTTCTACGTCCCACAATTTATAACCATTTGGTTCATACCCTACTAATATACCCTTCCAGGATTTTTCATCAAATTTGGTCTTTCTGGTTTTATTATGTACATAAACTGTAGAACCAAAAACTTTCAAATATTTTAATTGAGGTTTCTTTTCATGCCACAATTCATATGGTGTTTTACTATGTTTCAAAGCTTTAGTTGGTGTGAAATTAATTAACAAAGTAGCAGTTAGAACCGCTTCTCCCCAAAAACATTTTTCTAAACTAGCACCAAAAATCATGGAACGGGCTTTCTCCGTTATTGTCCTAATCATTCGTCCTGCCACACCATTTAACTGTGGGGTTCGTGGAATTGTCAAGTGATAACTAATACCTTTTTGCACGCAAAAGTCTTTCATATCATTTGATAAATATTCCCTTCCATTATCGCTATACAAATGAACTACTTTCAAATTAAAATGAGTCTCACTTTTTGCAATAAAATCTTTAAAAACTGAGAAAACATCTGATTTATATGCAATTAAATATGTAACACAATAGTGAGTAAATTCATCAACAAAGATCAGAAAATAGTTTTTATTATCAACCGTTGAAGGAGTGATTGGACCGCAAACATCAGAATGAACAATAAATAACGGGCGTTTCACATAAGTTTTATCATTAGACTTCTCAAAAGGTAATCGTGCTTGTTTGCCATTAATGCACGCTTCACACACATTATCGTTTGGAATCACATGATCAATTTGGCTCATGTCACTTATCATTTTTTTATTTTTTAATTCTATAAATTTTCATCTTCCAATATGACCCAAACGTTGATGCCATAATTCATAATTACTACATATGACATTATTTGCCTGATTCTTATCGTTTATCATATTATTTTCAACAACAAACACGACACTTATTAAATTATTCAATGGCTTACCTTTCATCAGGACCTTGCCGTCTTTTATTACCTGAACTCCACCTGTTTCATTAAATACAACTTTCATACCAGCTTGTTGTATTTTTAGTACTGAAAGTAGATTATTTGGAATGTCAGGACAATAGAGCACATTTCCCAGAACTCCTGGGATGCCCAAATTAGTTGTGACCTGGATTGTTCCCTTCTTTGTCGCACTTATGAAGGATCCATTTTTTGCAATAGAAATCTTCATAGGAGTTTGCAATTCAATGAAGCTGCGGAACAAATCATCCCTCTTGACAATAGGGGGAGATACATTTTAATTTCGTTCTGTGAAAACTGCGATTTATTTAAGGCTGCCGCGCGATTTTTTTAAGTAGCAATTTTAACTAAATTTCCTGTATTAAAACAACGTTGACAATTTGCAATATAATTACGATAATATTCTTCATATCTAATATGTTTTTATAATATTTTTCATAAAGTGTCATTTATTTTTAGAATTTTTTCCTCTTGAATCGGCATTTGGTGCCTCTTTGCGATTGTTTGACTTTAGCTTATGCCCAAGCAGGTGGTCTAGCAATATTTTGTGTAGCCTGTGTAGCAGGCTAGCTCTCGATTGCCTGGATTGCCTACCGGAAATCTTTCGTTTCAACCTTTCATAGACATCTTGTCTGTTGGAAGTCTTGAAGGCTTATCCACACACAGTGAGCTGCATAGAGATAATAATGCCCCTTTGGAAAACTAGATTTACTATCTCATTTGAAAATTATCGTATAACAACAAACAACGTCACCTTCCAGAGGGGCATCTGTCAGGGCGACACCATGATCCCTCTCCTCTTTTGCCTTAAATATCGTCGAGGGGTACACATAAAAGTTTGGGATGGACTTTGGATTGGACGAGTGTGCCAAGATTAATCTAAAGCAAGGATGTATTACTAGCGTTCCTGGGGACACTGAGCATGTGGACATGAGTGTTATTAGACATCATGAGACTAGAGAGACCTATAGATACGAGGGTAGTTCAATAAGTCCTTAGAATGAAGTATAAAAACAATTTTTTTTGGGTAAATTTTTTTTTATTTTTCAACATAATCTCCTTGGAGCT
>NC_046661.1:20643762-20645936 GCF_010883055.1 Belonocnema kinseyi
TTGGGATCATTCAACATCATATCATGGATTTTTTCGACATTTTCTGGTGTAGTAACCTCTTTTGGGCGCCCAGATCGTTCAGCATCAACTGTGCTCGTACGGACACAACGAAACTCGGTAAACCACTCATGAATCGTTCCAATCGACGGTGCAGAGTCCAGGTAATACTTATCCAGCTTGGCCTTGGTCTCGGATATCGTTTTCTTGCGAAGATAGTAGTGTTTGATCAAAACTCGAAATTCAGATTTTTCCATATTAAAAAAAACTCGGAGGTTAGTCGCTTCTCATTTGAAAAATTCCGTCAACCGCTCCTCGACACGAAAATGCACGGAAACTTTCAAACAATGTAGAAGATCAGCCCTTGTCGAGGACCGCATACCGGGACCACATTTTGCCTCAAGAGGTTCTGCGTACCTATAGCACATACTATCCAGGTGTCTTATTCATTCGGGAACTACGTACATCCACAGACATAATGCATTCCTAAGAGCTCTGTATTACCATCGTTATCGCTCTTACGGCGTTGGCCACGACCCTGCCCTGCCGAACACTCGGAGGGAAACAGATTCAAGTGTACAAAACGAGAAGTGCTAAATTTTTTAGAACTACGATTTTCGGACAGCACACTTTGTTGCACACTCGAGATCTAACCTTGCTTTTCAGGAGTTCGAGAAACGAACTATATTGTGATCGAATTCTCGGCTCCGACGACTTCAGCATCACTGCGGTGGAAAACTGCGGTGGTTGCTTAACCTGTATTTTTAATTACATACATAATTTTAAAAACAGGTTAAGCAACCTGTGATAAATATTTCTTCTTGTACATACCTCTCTATCCCTCTTAAAATCTTCAAATCTACCCAAAAATGTTAGCCTATCCCCTATTGGAGGAATCAAGATGCTCAGTGCCTAAAATTTAATAAAAAAAGAGTGGGTACGTCCATTTTATTTTCTGCAAATCAGAAAAATAATATTTTATTATATTATAACAAATTACATTGGTTGTATACTGCCCAACTCACGAAAACACTGAGGAAGGCTTGTACATTCCTAAATTTCTAAAAAAAATTTTATCTCATTATAAATATTCAAGAATATACAAACGTTCTTTACTGCCTCCTATTTGAGCTAAAAAGGTTTTGACTATAAATACAGAGGAATTCGTGTGGAGGTGAGTTGGACAAAAAAAAGATACGAAAAAAATGTTGTGCTTAGCATAAGAAGCGCGTCACCGCGTTGTTTATTCTATCTGCAGTTGTAGCTTGCCTTCAAACAATTTCATACACGAAGAAAACTCCCAACTTGATATGAACGTGTCCATCCCCATTCACTTCTCATAGAACTCGGTCACGCAAAAAACTCCACACAACGTTAGAAACACGATATGCTCCGAAGCGTACGGTACTATCTTGAGCACTACACACGCGTCCAGCCAACACAAGCAGGCACAGTCCATGGGAGGAGGTGGAGGAAGAGGGAGGGGATGAAACTGAGTAGTTCCTTTTACTAAACGGTGAGGTAGAGTAGTTGTATTTACTAAACGATGATGCAGAGAAGTTGCTTTTACTAAACAGATAGTCAACATCCGTACTACGCTGTTTAGTAAAAGCAACCCAATGAAACTAAACGGCTCGTAGTAGATTTTAACCATCACTTAGTTACTATTACGATACTTTAGCTTACTAAACGGAAATAGTAGCATATACTATAACAGTTCTCAGAGTGAGCAAGAATGCACAACACGAAATTAAATTTAGTATACCAGCGTGCATTAGTTTTAGTATATGCATATACTGAATTTAGTATACGCATATACTAAAGTCAGTTAACATTTATACGAAATTCAGTATACGCATATACCAAATTTAGAACACGCGTATACTTCGCGTATACTCTCGTAAACCAATAGGTGAATTAGCTGCTCCAAATGATCCATTCAATATAAATATATTTAGCACAAGAACTCAACAAAAATGCACGCGAGCCAAGCAAGTGTGTTAACAGCCTGTTTGTACGACCGCGTAAATCGAAACGCGCTTGCGCAGCCAAATATAGTGAACACGTACATGAATTTTAGTATACAAAAACTATAAGATTCATATACGTAAAAGAAACTTACTCTATACTTAATAAATTTAGTATACATAAGTATAATAAAATTGCAAATATTTCTT
>NC_046661.1:20646036-20652573 GCF_010883055.1 Belonocnema kinseyi
TTTAGGTCTGGATGTTAGAGGATTTTTCCCGATTTTTCGCTATGTTAGGGGTTGAAAACGAGGGTGTTCCGGATGAGATAGGGGGTTGAAACTTTTGCGGGTTACTTTTATCATCAAATAGACCTATCTGAAACTTTTAAATTTTAGGTCTCGCACAAAAAATTTTTTTTGTAAATTCGTTTTTTTTTAAACGTTGCAAACTTCAGCGAGGTCTGCAATGATCGTATCAAAATTCAGTAATGATGTCAGTTAATAATTTTCTGTTCTTGTTAGATTGACTTTTTATATAAATAACAGTAGATGTGAAGACAAAAGTCATTTGAAGGCGTGTCGAACGAAAGGTTTAAATTCACTTTAGAGCTTGATCATAAGTTTAATTTTAATCCGATCATTACTGAATTTTATTTTGATACGATCATTGCAGCACCTTCTGAATGCTTCGTACAAAAATCAGTAATGATATGATTTTTTTCTGATACAATAAAAGTGTTTGATAGACGTGAAATGTTAGCGGGAGAAGAATGGAGATACAAACATGGTTATTTTATTATCTTCCCCTTGAAGTATTATTCTGAATTATTTCATGGAATGTTAATAATTTTCTGTTCTTGTTAGATTATCTTCGAAATTATTATTTTACAAACGACTTTCTATATATTATGCATTCTGTTTTCTACCGTTTGAAGAAGAAAGTGGGCCTGCAGTGAATACATCATTATTACTTCACCCCCCAGGCTCAACTCGGATTTTCCGAGAGTTTTGACACAGGTTCAGAAAAAGGCGGTTTTTAATATCAAAAAATTGATGTAAAATTTCGAAAATTTCCAGATGCGTTGTTAAGACATGAAGAAAGTAAATGACGAAGTCCCTACTTGGAGGAAAGAAAGCAACTTCTTCAAATTAGGCGTTGAAAATGATCAAAATAATTTACAGCATTAAATAAATACTATAGCTACAACGAAATTATCGATATTGCACGGTAGCTCACCTTCAGCCAAGCTCGAAACAATAAACTGCACTCGTTTTCACTGAGGCAATCGCTCATAAATGCAAAAATAATGAACTTCCAAAAATGTTCAATCTTTTCAATTTTTCAGACAAACTATTCACTTTATGGCAATATTTTATATAACCTTTTTTATTCAGAAGAAAATTTAGAGTGTTTTATTATATAACTATTTTTGCTCTAAAAACAGCCGCTTTTAAGGAAAATCTAAAAATATGAAATCATCCGCCATATTGGAAGATTGCGATTCGAGCGACCCCCCCCCCCTCCAATTTACTGAATTTTGGGAGGTGTTTCAAGACCCCCTAAGGAAGCTTCCTGACAACTGAGTTCATTGTTATAAATTATTTCCATTTAAAATCCTTCGTTGACTGGCCTACCTGCTAGCTTAACGTTAAGATAGCAAAACCACAGTTTTTTTAATTTAGTGCGTAGCATCAAATTTGGCAATAAGGCAATCTGTGTGATCTGTGTGATCCTGCTAGCTTAACGTTAAGCTAGCATGACCACAGGTGTTTTTCAAAAAATTGCGGAGCATTAAATTTGACAATAGGGCATTAAGTGAGCCCTAAATGAGCCCTAAATTATAGAGCAAAGAAATTTGGAAAAATTAAATTTTTACTATATGTGGTTTTGCTAGCTTAACGTTAAACTAGCATGACCACCGGTTTTTTTGTTTAAATGAAGATAATTAAATTAAGCAATAGGGCAATGAATTAGCCCTGAATGAGCCCTAATTCCCTATAGGTTTTCAGTCCATTTTTGTAATGTGGTCCTGCCAGCTTAACGGACCTATTTTTTAGGTTTCTTATTTTAAGAAAAATTATATCCGTTCTTCGTTTCCAGAAGGACTGTATACCAGTGTCTCCAGAACGTAGGATTTTTCGACCCCACCACGCTCCCATCTAGGACAATCACATTCAAACGTTATTGAGCCGAAAAAGCACGAGCACGAATCCGACCCCCCCCCCCTCTCGACTTCACGATTCGTTTTCAGTGGCTAAATGGCTATTAGAAGGAGTTCTTAAGTAAACTGAATTTCGCAGGGTGTCAATAGAATGAAAGTTCATGCAATTTTGCTATGTTCTATAATTTTATAAAAAATAAGGAACTTAATTCTTATTAAGTCTTCTTGCGTAATTTTGTTGCTCAATTTTTTTAAAAATTTATGTTGGTTTAAAAAATATCCTTTCAAATTTGCGTAAGTTTAAGAGATAATCATGAATTTTGAAACGATTTGGAAATAATCACAACTTGTAAAGATTTTTAAAAATAATTTGTTAAGGTTTCACGAAAATGAAAAAAAGTTCTTTTAGGTTTCTATGAATATTTAATATAATTTTGTATTTTGAAAAATTAATTTAAAAAGATCACAATACATTTTAAACTAGGTTTAAAATTGCCAATAAAGAATCTGAAGATTTTAAGGCAATCTTTTTCATTTTGCCGAATTTTAAAGGGGATCAGGAAAAATTTGAATAGTGTTTAATGATTAGCAGGCTTAGAAGGTCCGACAAGATTAGAAACAGAACTTTTTCATGATTGATGGGAACATTTTAATGGCTTTTTATTTTAAAAAGCGTACTTAAAAGAATAATAAAAAGGTTTATAAACATATGAAAGGATTTCCTAAAATTTAAAAGAAGACTGCAGGATATTTTAAAGCAAAATGTATGAATTTGGTAAGATTATAATAAACAAATAAAAATCGAGTAAATGCAAGAAGTATTAAGAAGAATCGAAGAGATTCAAATCGAATTTTAAACTTAAATTCTGTTAGAAACTTAGATCATTAAAGAATTCAAACATCAACTTTAGAAGCTTTAAAGGAATTTCGGAAGATTTCAAGGAGGGAAAACTATTTTTCTTAAAATTCCTGGGAAAAATTTAGAAGATTATAAGTAAATTTTTTTACATTTTGAATTAAGGAACATAAGTCTTATTAAGCCTTCTTGTACAATTTTGTTACACAATTTTTTAAAGTATATGTGGATTTTAAAAATGTACTTTCAAATTTGAGTAAGTTTGAGAGATATTCAGAAATTTCGAAAGGATCGAAGATAATTAAAACCTGTAAAGATTTTAAAAAAATTTTGTAAGGTTTCACGAAAATGAAGAAAAATTCTTTTAGGTTTCTAGGAATAATAAAAATTATTTTAGAACATTATTTTAAAACATTTTAAAACATTACAGAAGATTTCAAATATTGAAGAATTTAAAAAAATCAGGAAAAATTTGAATAATTTTTAAAAACTAGAAGCTTAGAACGTCTGACAAGATATGATAAAAAGAATTATTTTCCTAATATTCCTGTGTAAATTTTTAATAAATGCCGCTAAATGACGCAGACCGTACCATCTTAAATTTCAAATTAGCTCTAAAGGTTACAATTTAGCCACAATTTTCCATTGTAGTTAATAAAAAAATATGATGAACCAGGTATCTTAATCACTGCGCTTTCTCTATTCTGACCAGCATCATTGACTGTGCTTGAAATATTTAAAGAATGGCTGTGTAGCCCGCGAAAAAAAGAAATATACCTCTTTAATTATAATTATAATTACATTGTAATCTTTAACGAATGATGGTATTTTTTTCGGTCATTATAATGTTTATTTCATTTCAAGCTGTGTGAATTACGTTGTTTCTTAAGGCCATGTGACGAGAGGGTCACGTGACCAAACCTGGTCTTCGATTTTTCTTTCCCAACATACGTCTAAACGAAATGAGGTATCGCTCTGAAAGTTAGGGAAATGAAAGTGGAGGTAATAAAGTCCATGTCTCTGCTTTGTTCCGGTGGAAATTTTGAGAAAAAATTCTTTTTTTAAGAAAATAACAGTGGAAGTTTTCTTTCCCAACTTACGTCCACACGGAATGAGATATCGTGTTAAAAATTTGGCACGATACATAGAAGGCATGCAAGAATTTGCCTCTGGTCCTAAATAATTAGAATAGTAAAAAAAGTTTTTTTTAAATTTCTATTTTGGAGAAATACCGATCGTGCTGTCGTCAAACCCTGCAAGCAATTTGCAATTTTGTCAATGGGCTAGTTATGACGTTTATATTTATCAAAGTGGGACAAAACAACAAAAATCGCTCACGAACATTATGCACCAATAATGTAAAAACTAATGTTTGCACTGGAAATGCAAATAAACCTATTTGGTCTGACATACGTATCAGTCTGGTATCAGCTGTGCCAAAGCAGCCTAGCGCAACGAGTAGACAACTTCGAACTTCTAGGGGTCTGTGGGTAAAACAGATTGCATGATTACCGTAAGAGAAAGTTAAAAGTCAAACTTCTGCTGTAAAACCTAAATGTGTCCGTAGATAATCATTATTTGCATAAATAAACTTTTTTCTTCCTCCAACTCTTTGCAAGGCCACAAACGATCCTTTAATATTTATTAACATTTTCCGAAAAAAATTTCCGCGTTATTTAAACTTTTATATTTCAATATGGGTGAAAAATATTGATTTTAGGGCTGACTTGATCAGCTGTTACACTCATCACATGGCCTTAACCCTCTACCACCCACAGTGACATATATGTAACGTTTGGAAGACTTGAGTTTTTTAAAATATGACTTTGAGACGAACAGCAATTTTTAACGCAAGGATTTACATGAAAGTCAGGACGGTAATGAGCTAGAATTTTATTTTTGTATACACTCCGCCATAGGAATAATATGCCTAAATATCTCAAGATTCAGAAAAAAAGAAAGTTTTAAGGGCGGTAGGGGGTTAAGGACATGTAACACTTCGTCGTGTGGTACAATTCCCCCGGCTTTTTCCCAGAAAACTGAAAATGTTTAAAAACTGAATTCGGAGATGCTATAATATATCATCATAAACGTCCCTGGACTCTTTTTTGAGGAATAATTACAAAAAAATTTTATTGGGCTGAAAAAAAATGTCATGCATGTGCATTATTTTGAGGTGAGGGTCGTTTTTTAGCTCTGTCATTTCGATAATTTGAAAATTATTTATGAAATAAACCTTTTTGATTGCCTACAAATAAGGTTAGTTCCGGGACATTCGTTACTATGTTTATTTGTAAGTCCAAAGCTTTCGGCCGAAAATATTGTGCAGTTCGGGAGTAACGTTTGGGAGAATTGTAACACACATAACCTCGAAATATACACACACGTTTTGAGCAAAATAAAATTTTTTTGGAATTATTCCACAACAAAGTGTGCAGGGACGTCTGGTAGCGTGTTCGGTATCATCTACCAGATTTTGGAGACAAAATATTTATCAATCTAGGAAAAAAGCTGGGGAAATCTAACACTGATAAAATCTATACTAATTCCTAAGTGCATTGAAAAAAATAGTTGGTTGGGACAACTAACAAAGTAGTAGGCCCCACTATTTTAGTTTGTAATATATGCCGCTGCTATTAAAGTGGTTCAGGCTACTACTTTTATTCGCAAGATTGGTAGTAGTTGTCCTTACTACTTTATTTGTTCTCGCTACAACTTTCGATGTTAAGTACTACTTTCAGGTAGTGGTATTTACTACTTTAAATAGTAAGCGTTACTACTTTAGTTATTAAATCTTACTATTAAATTAGTTATTTTACAAATAAATTAGTTGATCTTACTACTTAAAGTAGTAATCCTTACTATTATATAATCTTATATAATATTACTATTTAATCTTATATTTTCTTACTATTCATATAATTATATTCATCCCGCTGGCAAGCTGAGCATGAGTAGGTTATCAATCAATCAAATTTGCCATAAAGCAACAAAGTAACTAGAAATAAATCCTATGAAAAATATTAATTCCACGATTATTTCAAAACAGGCATCCGTGAAAAGATGTCCTAAGCGTAGGCCGTAGACGACGCCCTAAGGATCTATACGATGCTCTTCAATATTTTCCACGTGTTTACACATTATACGTAAAGGTTCAGATTAAAATGGCGATCTTCGAAAACATGACGAAAAATTTCGATGTGAATGTTGGCAACACTGCTCAGAATTCAATTCTGCCAATATTGCCAATGGCCGAAACTTGTAACCTTTACTACTTTTATTTTCTTGACTTCGAGAAGCAAACCATGTTTGTTATCGAATTTTCGGCACCTGCTGACAAAAACATCATAGCCAAGGAGAATGAAAAGAAAGAGAGGTATAGAGACCTTATAAGGGATTTGCAACGATTGTAACCGGAATATTCTGTTGAACTAATCGTCCTTATCATCGGCGCTCTTGGAGCTGCCAAGCTTTCACTCGTTAATAGCCTGAAAAGCATCTCTGCGTGTCAACAATATGCTAAAACACTTGCGGGAAAAATGCAGAAGGCGGTAGTTCTTGGATTGCTCCGTGTTCTCAGGGTGCCCGAAACTTTTGCTGGATCATCGTATTGATTCCGTTACAGACTGTAACCACCTATCTCACGGTCGTGAGACATGGTTGTGACTGAAATTTTACCGCGATTTCGCTGGGAGCGGGTGTAATTTTTCAGATTAGCACCCGCTCCCGGTGAAATCCTGTGGTTCTCCTTATGACAAATTTTTAATA
>NC_046661.1:20652673-20653963 GCF_010883055.1 Belonocnema kinseyi
TCCAAGTAATTTTCAATTAGTTTAAATAATTTAAAGCCATTTCAAAGAATTTGAACGATTTTTTCCCCATATTTTCGGGTTGGAAATAAAAGTATTTTGTTACAATTTTAGTTTTTTTTATTGATGCTTCATTAATTTAGTTAGAAAAATTTGTTTTCTGAAAATCTAACTACTTTGTAGAAAATTCTTTTTGTTTTTGGTTAAAAATTAATTTTTTTAACTACAAGTTTAACTATTCTATGTTTAATTGAAAAGTGATCTTTTTAGTTAAAAATTTTTGTATTTTATTGAATACTCATCTTCCTTGGTACAAAATTAATCTTTTTTGTCGAAATTTTAGCTTTAATTAAACCTTAATTTGTTGTATAGAAAATTAGTCTTGATGGAAAATTAATTTCTTTTGTACTAAATTCATGTATTTTATTAAGAATGCCATTTTTAAGTATAAAATTTAGCTTTTTGGATAGAAATTGAAAAAATTTCATTTCTCTTTTGCGCAATTAAATTTATTTTTTAAATTACTTTTACTCAATAAATATTTGTTTACAATTGTTTCGTTTGTTAAATTAATATTCATTAGCTGCAGTGGTAAAGGATGACGCGCTATCAAAGGCGGCCCTGGGCCTTCTTGCGTACCTCTAAGCTGTTTCAGAAATTGAAAATATGTTCATTTTCTCAATTTTCTGCCTTCGCTTCGCGATAACTCGCTCGCCTTCGGTTCCGGTCGGGTCGGATCGGACGAGGAGAGGTGACGATAGACGAGCCAAAGCGATAGGATAAAGATAAAGTATAGATACATTGGGACTATTCCGGGACTACCTATAGTTTATACTCTATAGTCTCTGCACCATTCAAAGTTGCATCTTCTTTAAAGTATTCGGCAAGGGCAAAAGGTGACTAATTACAAACGGTCGTCACCCAGCCAATAAATTTTATTATTTTCTAGAATTTGGGAAGTCATATCTTGTAAGCTATTCAACATAAGACATAATTTTTTACATTTACGTCATTTATGATTAAGAAAGTACTATAATTGTCTGAAATCGGACAACACGGTTTTTCAACCGATTTCCACGTTTTGAAACCCCCTGAAGCCGAAAATCAAGTTTTGGCCATGCAGTCTGTATGCCCGTCCGTCTGTCCGTTCGTAAACACGATGAATCTCAATAAAATAAACAGATCAAATCGCGCTTTTATACACTTTATTCGTTTTAAAAGAAAGAACGATTTCGTTAACCCGCTATATTTGGGGTTGAAAACGAGGGTGTTCCGGATGAAATAGGGGAATGA
>NC_046661.1:20654063-20668358 GCF_010883055.1 Belonocnema kinseyi
GGATTTTAGGGAATTTTTTGGAATTTTTGTTCGATTTTTCAATATTTTGGGGTTTGAAAACGGGGTGTTCCGGATGAAATAGGGGAATGAAACTTTTTTCAGAGTCTCTGGACATCAGATGGAACCATTCTGAAACATAAAATTTTAGGTCTGGATTTTAGGGAATCTTTTGGAATTTTTTTTCGATTTTTCAATATTTTGGGGGTTGAAAACGAGGGTGTTCCGGATGAGATAGGGGGTTGAGACTTTTTTTAGTGTCTTTGGACATCAGATGGAACCATTCTGAAGCATAAAATTTTAGGTCTGGATTTTCGGGAATTTGTTGGATTTTTTTTCTCGAATTTTCAATATTTTGAGGGTTGAAAACGGGGTGTTCCGGATGAAATAGGGGAATGAAACTTTTTTCAGTATCTTTGGACATCAGATGGAACCATTCTGAAGCATAAAATTTTAGGTCTGGATTTTAGGGAATTTTTTGGAATTTTTGTTCGATTTTTCAATATTTTGGGGTTTGAAAACGGGGTGTTCCGGATGAAATAGGGGAATGAAACTTTTTTCAGTGTCTTTGGACATCAGATGGAACTATTCTGAAGCATAAAATTTTAGGTCTGGATTTTAGGGAATTTTTTGGAATTTTTGTTAGATTTTTCAATATTTTGGGGGTTAAAAACGAGGGTGTTCCGGATGAGATAGGGGGTTGATACTTTTTTTGGTGTCTGGACATCAGATGGAACCTTTCGGAAGCATACAATTTTAGGTCTGGATTTTAGGGAATTTTTTTGATTTTTTTTTCGAATTTTCAATATTTTAAGGGTTGAAAACGGGGTGTTCCGAATGAAATAGGGGAATGAAACTTTTTTCAGTGTCTTTGGACATCAGATGGAACCATTCTGAAGCATAAAATTGTAGGTCTGGATCTTAGGGAATCTTTTGGAATTTTTTTTCGATTTTTCAATATTTTGGGGGTTGAAAACGAGGGTGTTCCGGATGAGATAGGGGGTTGAAACTTTTTTTAGTGTCTTTGGACATCAGATGGAACCATTCTGAAGCATAAAATTTTAGGTCTGTTTTTTAGGGAATTTTTTGGAATTTTTGTTCGATTTTTCAATATTTTGTGGGTTGAAAACGGGGTGTTCCGGATGAAATAGGGGAATGAAACTTTTTTCAGTGTCTT
Organism: Belonocnema kinseyi; assembly: GCF_010883055.1. NCBI lineage: Eukaryota > Metazoa > Arthropoda > Insecta > Hymenoptera > Cynipidae > Belonocnema > Belonocnema kinseyi. The sequence continues at coordinate 20,655,238 of NC_046661.1, forward strand.
TGGCCATCAGATGGAACCATTCTGAAGCATAAAATTTTAGGTCTGGATTTTTGGGAATTTTTGGGAATTTTTTGTCGAGTTTTCAATATTTTGGGGGGTTGAAAACGGGGTGTTCCGGATGAGATAGGGTAATGAAACTTTTTTTAGTGTCTTCGGACATCGGGTGAAACCATTCTAAAACATAAAATTTCAGGTCTTTAAGTTAGGGGACTTTGTAGCATTTTTTTCAGTTTCATTATATTAGGGGTAGAAACGAGGGTGTTCCGGATGAGACAGGGGAATGAAACTTTTTTTATCATCTTTGGACGTTAAGTAGAACGATTCTGAAGCATAAAATTTTAGGTCTGGATGTTAGAGGATTTTTCCTGATTTTTCGCTATGTTAGGGGTTGAAAACGAGGGTTTTCCGGATGAGATAGGGGGTTTAAACTATAATTGTTTAAACAATTTTCTGCAAAATTCAAATATCATATTCATGGAGCCCAAAGTGAGCCTTAACGTAGGGTAGAAGAAAAAATTTGTTTAATTCATTTTTACTAGAATTGTTCAAACGAAAATTGTTTAAACCATTTTTTCATTTTTCATTATCATACTCCCAGAGTCCTAAATGAACCCTGAATTATTGTGGAATGAAATAATGGTTAAGTCGTTTTTTTCTCTGTGTGGTCCTACTAGTTTAACCTTAAGATAGCAGCACCACAGGTTTAAAAAAACGCGGAGCATCAAATTTGGCACTGGAGCATTAAATGAGCCCTTAATGAGCCATAAATTAAAGTGCAAAAAAATATTGTCCAAGTCATTTTTTTCTATGTGTGGTTCTGCTAGCTTCATGTGAAGATATCAGAACCGCAGGTTTTTTTTTAAAATGCGTATTATCAATTTTGGCAGTAGATCATGAATTGAGCCCTAAATGAGCCCTAAATTATAGTGCAAAGAAATATTATACAAGTATTTTTTTTCGATGTGTGGTCCTGCTAGCCTAATGTTAAGATAGCAGAACCACAGGTTAAAAAAATGCGTACCATCAAATTTGGTAATAAAGCATTAAATGAGCCCTAAATTATTGTGAAAAGAAATAATGCCTAACTCGTTTTTTTCTCTGTGTGGTCCTGTTAGGTTAACTTTGAGCTAACATGACATGTTTTTTCGAAAAATTGCGGAACATTAAATTTGACAATAGGAGATCAAGTGAGCCCTAAATGAGCCCTAAATTATAGAGCAAAGAAATTTTGAGAAATAAATTTTTTTCGATTTGTGGTTCTGCTAGCTTAACATTAAGCTAGCATAAACACCGGTTTTCTTGTTTAAATGAAGATCATTAAATTTGGCAATGGGGCATTAAATTAGCCCTAAATGAGCCGTAAATTTCCTATTGGTTTTCAGTCCATTTTTGCAATGTGGTCCTGCCAGCTTAGCGTACCTCTAAAAAATTTATTAATGGCACTGTCTTATTACAGTAAAAAAAAAACTTTTAGTGAAACATAGTGGAAATTATAGGACTAGTATAACTAAAAAATTCTATAATCCCAAAAATCGGATTTTATTGTCAAGAAACTGTTTTTTGTTAGGGTGCATGTGGGGCAGAATACGTCAAGTGTTCCCACCTAAAATTAATTTTTTTAGATCGGGTTGAAACTTGGCTCAATTATAGTCCTATAGGATCTACATTAGGTACATAATTACATAGGTTCATTGATCAACCGGTTGTCAATATGCAGGGGCCTGCAGTTTTTACTATTCAGGCGTTTCTTCACCTCCACGTTATTGTAACTTCTTTTAGGATATTCCGATTAGACTTTTATTGTAGTCTTTTAGAAATCTCTTTTCATGCACTTTCACACTATTATAATTGTATATATTTTTTGAAAATCAAATTTGAAATTGATTAAAAAAAAACATTTAAAAAAAAATTCTATTTAAAAAAAAAGCTTTTTTATACTCTTTGAAAGCATGTAGAATAAAAGGGGGGTTAGAAATGTTTTCTTGGTGAAATTCAAATTTTGACGCTCATTATGAATAAAATCAAAGGTGTGAGATGAAATATATAACTTAATTTATGAATTTCTGCACAAATAATCTCTTAATAAAGTTAAATATAATTTGAAGGCATATTAGACCTGACAGTATTCGTTCCCGAGCGCTGCGGAAGTGTAACGTAGTACCCTCGAACGTAAAAATCTAAATTTGATTTAAAAAAACATTTCCGGCCCACTTTTTATTCTGCATGCTTTTAAAGAAACTAACATGAAGGTGAAGAAGCGCGTAAAAAATTTAAAATTTCAGGCCCCTGTATAATGACCACCGGTTGATAAATGTACGTATGGTTTGGTGGATTAATGTAGATTCACTAGGACTATACCCCAGACAAGTATCAAGCCGACAAAAAAAAAAAATTAATTTAAGGTGAGAACACTTGACGTATTCTGTCCCATGCATAAATACGTAATTCACCACTTCGCATTTATCATTCAATTTTCTAGTTTTTTTCGTTTGAAAGTAGAAAAACACACTTTTTTAATATAGGTTGTTCATCTTATCACGATGAAATGTAACGAATGGGCTTTTTTTTATTAAAATGGGTTGACATTTGACTAACTTGTTGAATTATAAGGTAATTTAACAGCTAAATAATCTTCAGTAAGACCTAAAGTTGATATAAAGTTTCGTACTTTCAATACATTAACAGCGAAATTTATGGAATTTCAAAAATCACATTAAATTGTTGTTAAATTTGAAAAATATCGGGGAAAAATAAGGAACTTTAAAATATTTTCGATTGTAGCTTAGTGATTTTTCGCTGTTATAAAATAAACACCTAAAATTTTGAAAGGTGTGTTTTTCTACTTACTAACCAAAAAAATTGATAATGGGTTACAGAATGACAGAGTCATGAATTATTATATACATGCACCTACCAATAATCGGGTTTTTTCCATAAAATCAGATTTTGGGTTGTACGAGAAATGTTGCATATGACACGTTTTTTAAGTTAAACAGAACTGCAATGTGTACTACGTTTCGTGAAAATTATATTAAGTTTTTTTAGCACAGTGTGATCAATGTTATTCAAGTTCGTGGGAGTGAGTTTTCGAAGATATCTCAAATTTTTGTTGATCAAATTTTAATCACTGGCGGCCATTTTAATTTCCCCATCAACCGCTACATTAACTTTTTAGTGCTTTTTTAATGTCACAAGGAAAACAAAATATTTTAAAATATGCAGCAAATCCATTAAAAAATGGTTGTGTGTATTCTAGTTAAGTTATGTACTTTCCAAAATTTTAAGTATTTTCAAAAAATTTTTAATTTAATATTTTTTTAAGATTTAAAAAATGTAATTCAATACTTTCACTAGATGTCAAATATATTTCGAAACTGTTCCAGTTAAATTTTTCGATTAGACCAAAATTAAAAATTCAGAACTTTTTCGAAATCTAAAACAAGTATTTATTATGATTATTATAAATTTTTGTTCAAGGCGATGTCAAGGTACCACATCATACCTGGCATCTCGGCGATCTTTTTCTATTATTCAGCGTTGGTTTGGATCTTATAACGCGTTACTTTTTTGATAGGCACGTAAGGGGGGTGCTGGTTAAATCCAACTTCGAATTTTTTCATAGGTACAGCACTGACTCAATATATATTTTTCCGAAGAATTTGCGAACGAAAGAAAGCAAACTTATCGAATATCAGGGGTTTTGCGAGATCCTTGGATCAATAAAATGTTGAAAAATCAAAACATTTGTTGAGGAAATGGTTATTTTCACGACAAATATGGATTTTACAAAAGATAGAAATCAGACATAATACTACAGCAGTACCTAACTTTTTAAAAAATCGAATATTAACGTAATATTATAACTGTATATTATATCATTTTAAATAAAACCGTGCTTTTTTGGTACATGCGCATTTTAAAACGTTGGATTTTCAACGTAACCTCAAAAACTGTCATATTTTATGCGCACATCTTCCTTTCAAGAATGACTCTTATCTACCATTTTAGTTTCTTCATTATAAATTTTCCAGTCCAATATCATTTAAGGTACTATACGGATTTTTAACTAAGAATTATAATTTTTTATTAAAATTCCCTGTTCCAATTCATAATTTTAATTTGTTCCGAAAATATTCCGCTTCAACTTAAAATTAATTCTTTAAAAAAAATCCCTGTTTCACCTCGGAATTTATTTAAATTTTAAAATTCCCATTTCCAAAACCAGTTTCATTACAAGTTTCAACTCAGAATTGGTTAAAATTTGAAAATTTTTCCTTTTCGAACATTTTTCAAGAATTATTCTGGATAAACTTCAGTTCCAACTATAAATTATTTATAAATTTAAGGTCCCCCGTTCAAATGAAAAGATAATTTGTATTTATTTTAAACAGTTTAAAAATTCTTAAAATGCTTTGAAATTTTATTTTTTAATTTTAAAATCTCCATGTTGTTTTATATTTTTTCAAATTAGTTTTTTTTTAATTCTGCTAAATTAAAGAAAATTTCGAAAAATCTTCCGCCTACATTTTTGAAAATTTTGTAAATCCTCATAGATGTTTTTAAATATTCTCTGAAAATTAGTTCATTAAATTAAAAAAATTATTTTCAATTTTCCTAGGAAATGCATTTTATTCTTCTGAAGTTTGCCGAGATTCTTAAGAAGCTTCTAGATTTTTAGTTCAAAATTTGCCAAAATCTGTACTTGATTTTAAATTAGGCCGCGGCCTATTTGCACCGAAATATGGGTACGAATAGTTGGATTTTGTCGGTACACGTAGACACTTCGTTAAAATTATTTGAAATCATTTCCAATTTTTAATTAATTAAAAATTTTTTTAATCTTCTAAATATCACTTTAACTTACTCGAAGTTTTAAATGTTTAATTTATAATTACTGGTTTTTAAGGAACAGTCAGATATTTATAAATACTAAGTAACTGCTCTTTTTCTTAATCGAAAAATTTCAAATTGCATAGTTCAAAAATGGAATATTTTAGAGTGAAATTATATTTCAAATTAAATAAAAGCCTTTGATTGTAAATATATTATTTTTAAGTTATTTTAAAATCAAAAATAGTTTATAAAGATTCAATAGGGCGTTCACATTTGTTTAACTAATAAGACTTTCCAATTGAAATTCTCTACATGAAAATCTGAATATTCTAAAATTGTGGACTGATTCCGAATCGTCTTATGCCATCAATTATTATTTACTTTTTAAATCTTAAAGTGCGATTCAATAAAAAAAATAAATGATATATATTTACAGTTGATTAACTAAAAATGTTGTTTTTTTTAAATCAAAAATCTTCCATTTTGAACGCTACTAATTTTTTTCCTTTAAGTCTTTAAAACTGAATTTTAAAATTCTTATATTGAAATTTACACTTAAAATTTTTAAATCTAAAATGGAACATTTTTAAAGTGAAAGGTTTTCAAATTACGAATTCTAAAGTAAGTGGCATTATAATTGGAAAAGATTAAAATTAAACTAATTATTTAAAAAACGGTTAAAATTAAAGTTAAAAGGATATTTTTCTGAACATTTCTAAAATTCGCAACACACATAATTAAAAATGATGTTTTTTTCTTGAATCCCAAAGTAAAAATCTTACCTGATTCATTAAAAGAAATGTCAAGAGCACCAGAATACTTGGATTGAAATACCGAGCTACCTGAAGTGATATTATCAAAGGCAAAAGAGGCTGATTGATCACTTATGATCACAGGGCTTGAATCAGTAGCTATTACAACGGTCTCTATCGTTGGATTCTCTTTCTCTACAAAAAGCCGAGGACTTGATGCATTCTGTGAAACAATAGTTTTATTTTAGCTGGTATCCTAAACCGTGATATTTCGTATTTAACAGCAATATTTTACCTGATGCAGAAAAATATCAAAGTTTGTAAAAAAATTTTTCCTGGGTCCAAGCTCTTCAATCAGGCTATTTATATCATCTTTATCAAGGTCCATAAAAACCTCTTGATCAATTTTCTGCTCTGTAAATCAACATATGTTACAGTTTCCTACGAGTTAATTTAAAGCCTGTAATTAATTAAAGAGGCTGATTACAAATTCATCTGCTATTGCTTTTATTAAACATAAAAAAAAGTTTGGGTTACATTTTTATCAAACAAGTTTGAGGTTGTGTATATGTTTTTGATTACTTAGAGTCGTAATAAAAGTATTATCCATAGCAAATAGACGCATGAAACACTTACTTGTTCTTCTGTAAACACTTTTGATTCTATCAAAAAATTCAGCCACAGCAACACATAACACATTCTTTTAAAAAAGTCTCGCGAGAGTTCTAAACAATACACCGGCCGAAACAACAAGGTCAAACTGTTATAGCGTTACGAATTAATAGGCTTATTCCAGCAAGCACGTGTTCCTCGAATAGTAGTGGCCAAACGATATTAGTGCATTATAATATCGTACAAAGCTCCGGGACCTACTTGTATGTTATTATATTGCACTTTCTTGCAATATAGGCGTTTCGCGATATCATTGTGCGTTATCTTTTTCTCCGTGTACTTATTATGATTGCTCATACGTGAAAAAATGGCACTTTTCGCAAGAGAAGTATATATATTTTTTAAACTGGGAGAAATCACGAATTTCTACTGGGAGAAAGCCGGGAGAAAAAGATAGTGACCACCCTGCTTAAAATAAAAAATTATAATTCTTCATGAAATCGACCTATTGAGCACTGTATTCGCGTCTTTTTTTTACTTAAGGTGAAACGGTAACTTCCTCCAAATAGTTTCAGCAAAACCACTCGCAAAATAATGCATTAATTCAAATTTTGTTTTTTGCATTGTTAAAAGTAAATCGAAATCTATTGCGGGCTTCTCTTCAAAATAAATTTTTTTCATTTTTTTAAATTTTTATTAACAAAATCTTAGATTATCTAATTACGAAAATTTTGGATGTTAAAAATGGGAGAAGCCCGCCATGCGGAAAGTAATAATAAACATAATATCAATAAAAAAAGATTAAATTATTCATTTATTTAAACAAGGTTTTGCTGAAAACAAAGTAAAATAAACCAGAAAAAATTCTGCGGAAAACCGGTTTATTAGTTCCCGGCTTTACCGCCACTGGTCACTACTGATCTATTCTTGACTTGAGACTATCCTTGCGAAAACTGCAATGTCGGTAACATTGGAGAACTTATACCTGCGTATACCTCAGAGCGAGACGAAGCCCTTGCTTATGACTCATTATTCGAAAAAATATAAAATTATAATAAAGATATTACTGAATTTCCAAAGTTATTGAAGTATTTTGAATAATACAGCGGAAAAATATACTAATTTTACCATTTATTCCAGATCAAATAATGTGAGATTCTTTCAGAAAGGTTTTCTTTCTGCCAAACCTCTTGAAAAATAATGCAAAAATTACGATTTCAATTATTTAATATTTATTGCTACATATATTGATAAGGCGGGCTTCTTTCAAAATCAAATTATATCCGAAACTACACTTTTAGTACTTAATAAATAAAATGGAAGTGATTATTGAGCAATTTATCTCTTGGTAGATTTCGGTAAAAAAAGTTTTGTTTTCTACCAAAACACTAGAAATATAATGAAAAATTTGCACTATTGTTTATTTAATGTTGATTGATATACTTTTATATTTGACGGGCTTCTCTCGAAATTAAATTATATTCTAAACTACACTTTTAATAGAAATAAAATAAAAGTGATTATTAATCAATTTATCTTTCCGTAGATTTGGGTAAAAAAGTGTTTTTTTCTACCCAAACACTTGAAAAATAATGCAAAATTTGCACTTTTGTTTATTTAATGTTTATTGGTATAATTTTATATTTGGCGGGCTTCTCTCGAAATTAAATTATATTCGAAACTACATTTTTAATATAGATAAAATAAAAGTGATTATTAATCAATTTACATTTCGATAGATTTCGGTAAAAAAGTGTTTTTTTTCTACCAAAACAATCGAAAAATAATAAAAAAATTTGCACTATTGTTTATTTAATGTTAATTAATATACTATTATATTTGGCGGGCTTCTATCGAAATTAAATTATATTCGAAACTACACTTTTAATATCAATAAAATAAAAGTGATTATTAATCAATTTATCTTTCCGTAGATTTCTGTAAAAAAGTGTTTTTTTCTACCAAAACAATCGAAAAATAATAAAAAATTTGCACTATTGTTTATTTAATGTTAATTAATATACTATTATATTTGGCGGGCTTCTCTCGAAATTAAATTATATTCGAAACTACACTTTTAATATCAATAAAATAAAAGTGATTATTAATCAATTTATCTTTCCGTAGATTTCGGTAAAAAAGTGTTTTTTTTCTACCAAAACACTCGAAAAACAATGCAAAATTTGCACTTTTGTTTATTTAATGTTTATTGGTATAATTTTATATTTGGCGGGCTTCTCTCGAAATTAAATTATATTCGAAACTACACTTTTAATATAGATAAAATAAAAGTGATTATTAATCAATTTACATTTCGGTAGATTTCGGTAAAAAAGTGTTTTTTTTTTCTACCAAAGCACTCGAAAAATAATGCAAAGTTTGAACTTTTGTTAATTAAAAAATTTTTTTGAATACCAGGAATTAGAAAATTGATGACAATTTAAAATTCTCCAATTTAAAAATTGCTAAATAATAAAACTTCCTATACAGCTTATGATATTATTGAATTTGAAAAAGAAGCACAATATAAAATTTACGTGATGTAATTTCTGAAATAACAAAATATGCGATACTGTAATTTTCTAATTACTACTTTTTCTATTTGGAATACTTTATTTTTGTAGAATTTTCAGTCGTCCTCCTGAAGTCGATTAGGTTCTGGGATTCTAGGTGCTGAATGAAATTGCTTGACCGCGCCACGCCCCGAAGACCCGCACGGTGGCCCAAAATTTGTTCCAAAACAGCCTAGCCTTAGAGCAGTAGTCGGTAAAATTTTGCTCGATTTTCAGGTGTGGTCAGGCTCCACCCGACTTCATTTTTTCTACTACTTTTCGGTCTATTCATGTAACTTAGTGTATGTGAGCTTACTCCAGCAGGGGCCTCCTTTTGTCCACAGGCATGTCAAAGTAAGGAAATTTTTTAACTTTTAAATTTGCAACGAGCGATCTGAAAATAGCATTATCAGCATCTACGAATTTTTCCGATTTGAGCGCGCCTAGGGCGCGCCACTGTTGGTTCTCACGCTTCGCGCTCGATCACTCTCTCTTACTTCTTCTTACTTCCTCCTTCTCACTCCGACTTGCTTAGAAAATTATCGATTTTACGAGTATCAGGTTCCCTCGGCTTTTGTCCTACAATAATAAAGATTTTGTCTTACAAATTTGGGAAATGATAGCGAGCATTATAACGGACGACCGCGAACTCTTCCTTCCTTATTTATTCCTTAATTATTCTTAAGTGCTACCGACAGCATCGGCACGACAGAGACCGCCTTTATACACTTTTTTATCCAATAAAAGATAGTGTTAATTCACCATGTCGTAAAACAAGTTTTTTCAGTGGGATAGGAGCCGCCGGAAAGAATATTTAAAACCACCCCTAGTGTCTAAAATTTAGAAAATCGTCGAAATGACCGCCCGGTAATTTTGATCAAAAACATGTAGTAATGCTAGCTTCAGGTGACTCTGGTATGCGAAACTCGGAAACTATTAGTGGTATCAAGATCAGCTTTGCGCAGGAATTTAGTGCTAATTAAGTGCTCTGGATTGGTGCTATTCAAAAATCCGGGCACTTTTAGTTTTACCAATAACGTGTGGTAATGCTGGTTTCAGGTGACTAGTGTTGTGAAACTCGGAAACTATTAGTGGTATCAAAATCAGATTTGCGCAGGAATTTAGTGCTAATTAAGTGCTCTGGATTTATGCCTTGCAAATAATCCAGGCACTTTTTTTTACCCAAAAAGTGTAGTAATGCTGGCTTCAGGTGACTCTGGTATGCGAAACTCGGAAACTATTAGTCGCATCAAATTCTCCTTTGCGCAAGAATTTAGTGCTAATTAAGTGCTCTGGATTTGTGCTATTCAAAAAATCCGGGCAGTTTTAGTTTTACCAAAAACGTGTGGTAGTGCTGGATTCAGGTGACTACTGTTATGAATCTCGGAAACTATTAGTGATATCAAAATCTGCTTTGCGCAGGAATTTCCGAGTTTCACAACACCAGTCACCTGAAGCCAGCACTACTACACGTTTTTGGTAAAAAAAAGTGCCCGGATTTTTTGCAAGGCATAAATCCAGAGCACTTAATTAGCACTAAATTCCTGCGCAAAGCTGATCTTGATACCACTAATAGTTTCCGAGTTTCGCATACCAAGGTCCCCTGAAGCTAGCATTACTACATGTTTTTTTATCAAAATTACCGGGCACAAAATTTAGTTTTTGCAGAATATATTAGCACTTAATTAGCACTAAATTCCGGCGCAAAGCAGATCTTAATATTTCTAATAGTTTCCGAGTTTCACAACACTAGTCAGCTGAAGCCAGCATTACCACACGTTATTGGTAAAACTAAAAGTGCCCGGATTTTTGAATAGCACCAATCCAGAGCACTTAATTATCACTAAATTCCTGCGCAAAGCGGATCTTGATACCACTAATAGTTTTCGAGTTTCGCATACCAGAGTCACCTGAAGCTAGCATTACTACATGTTTTTGATCAAAATTACCGGGCACAAAATTTAGTTTCTGCAGAATATATTAGCACTTAATTAACACTAAATTCCTGCACAAAGCAGATCTTGATATCACTAATAGTTTCCGAGTTTCGCATACCGGAGTTGTGGCTGCAGCTAAAGCTAGCATTACTACATGTTTGTGGCCAAAATTACCGGGCACAAAATTTTTTTTTCTGCAGCATAAATTTGCTCTAAATACGCACTAAATTATGGCATTGTGCCCACATCAATATGACAATGTTGTAATTCCAGCTTCCGGGATAATTTTATTTATTTCGGAGTAAATATATCAGTAAGAACCAATTTTTAAAATGTTTTCTGTTATTAATTCTACATGTTTTGCCGAAATTTGATCACTTCAGCGCGACGCAGTCACTAAAAATGTGTAACTATTTTTATTCTTGTCATGGAGTAAATTAGATATTGCAGGTTTCAAACGCTTTCGGGAGTCGAATGATTTTTCAGAAAATTAAAATTAAGGCTTACCTGAGCTTTTGTTAGGATTCAAGGAAGTTTTTTGAAAAATATTAGGTAATTATGTTTTATAGTTTTAAAGTTACAATTGATTCAAGATCTCAGCGCTGTCCCGTACGCGTTTTAGTGTTTGACCTTCCAATCGTCCGCTATTATAGAGAGGTTGTTATTGCAGGACGAGCTAGCACGTGTACGGGAGGTTCATTAAGCTAGCACCTACACAACCGAATTTTGGGATTCTCCATAGCTCAGAATTTTGGCCTTTTTTGGGCTCTTGAAATCCGCATAAAAAATTCCCCAAACCAACCCTTAACTTCTGAAAACAACCCCCATAAATAAATTGAAAATTTTCACGAATTTAGTCGCGGGATATTTTTGGGCTTTTTTTGGGCTCCCAGAAAATACCCACTACGATTTTTGGGCTTCAACCCTTAACGTTAAAAATCAACTCCTCTCTACTACGTAGATACGACTTTTTCAAAAAATAACTTTCTTGAGAATTGTAATTTATCAACAGAGTCTCTGATTATTGGGCTACTAAAAAATACCCAAAGCAGTCAACTTTTTAAAAAACACTACTTATTGAAAATTTTTAATTTTATATTCTCATCCTAATGAGAAGGTATTCTGTAGCCACGATCACTTTCGAAAGATTGATCAAATTGGATTCTGCTTCGGCACAATTTTTTAAGGCCTAAAAAGAATGAAAAAGTTAGTAAACCAGCTATTTTGAATGAAAATTCAAAAAGTGAGCGCATTTAAAAAATGTTTGACTATTTTTTCAAGATTTAAACAATCTATGCACAGTTTTTCATAATACTCGGCAATTCGAACAATTTCTTCCCATGAATTTTTTCGATCAAAAGAAAAATTTCAGAATTATAGAATTTAAAAAATAAAAAAAATAAAAAATGAACATTTTAAGCCAAAAAACGCATTACGAATGATTTATGGTATAATATTGTTTCTAAGGTATTTCACAAAATTATACAATTATTCAAAGGACTTTTCTTGCAGTAACGTAAATAATATATTGAAAAAAAAAATGCAGTTACACAAACATCAGCACAAAAAATAGCATACAAATAACATACTTAAAAACATGAAAAAGATAAGTATTACATATTTCAAGTAGCACAGTAAAAATTCATATTATCGCTTCCCAAAACATCTGTAGCATGACTTAGTGACCCTTGTCTATTCCCACGTGCAGAGGACAACTGAAGAGGAGATTATTGAGAAAGTGATCCCAGATATAAACGATATAGATGACTGGGTTGCGTGCACAACCTATTTCTCCTCTTCTGAATTTGAAAACTCGAAGGTGCACGATTGCCGGTCGGAACACTTCGGCAGTTCTATTCATATGTCTATTCGCTTTGAAATAAAATCAAGAGATTAGGATTTTAATATTTCCAGATTTCGATGCTGGCGATTCTCATGATTTGAATACTTCGCGCGCTTCTTAATATGCGCATATTTTGTGGTTACGTTATTTCAAACATAAAATATAAATTATATAAATATTAATACTATTATTAATGATAATATTATAATTAGGTTATATTATAATAGTCTTATTTATATCTTGATCCGCATTTGAAAGAAATTAAAGAAATTGGCGATCTTAATGATATTTAAATATTTCCCATATTTTAAATATAAAAATATATATGCAATATCAGAATATTAATACCGTAATTAATATTTTGTTGTATATTATATTGTGTTCATTATACTGTATAATTTATATTGTGTATATTATTGTACATTATCAAAATAAATTATATAATTAAGTATGTCATATTATAATTATATCGAGGCACTAGAAAGTTTCGGATCGCGGAATTGAACAAGATGAAGCTAGAAGTTGGCCAAAACTAGAAGATGCTCGCTCGCTCCATCAAAACATTAAAGTGCTATCTCGGGCGAGCAAAGCA
>NC_046661.1:20668458-20671694 GCF_010883055.1 Belonocnema kinseyi
GGGAGCTCTTCTTAATATTTTGACACCAAAATCATGTCGATACACCTTACCGACTGCGAGTAAAGCCACCCACGCTTTAACTTGACAGACTGTATATAGAATAGAATAGAATTTATTGTCTTCATTGTATACTTTTACAAGTTTTTACTATATTCTTTTGCTCTCTTAAATTTTTAAATTAAACGAATCTACATATATTCTCTCTTACAATTTTTACCTGAACAGATAATAATTAAATCATTAAATATTTCTATGTCTATATTACAGGTCCTCTTGTCCTTAGGCTGTATTTCTCCTCTGTATCACTATTTTATATTTATTCGATTAATTTTTATGACTTTAACATTTTAGAGATTTCTGGTTAAAAAGTATAAATGACGCTATTATTTTTAAGGTTCAAAATGATAATACTTCAAGAAAATTTTAGTTCTTAACAATAAAAAAAAAGAGAAAAACAAAGTTCCAATTAAATAGTTACATTTTCAACCAGAAAGATAAATTTTTTTAACTGAAATTAATAATCTTCAGCCAAAAACTGGATTTTTTTTATTGAATTCTAACCCCAAAAAAATTAATTACAAAAAAAAACTTGCATTTCCAAACAAATAGTTACATTTTCAACTAAAATGATCAATCTTCAACAAAAAAAGTTTAAATTTTTAATTAAAAACTGTTAAACTCATCCAAAAATATATATATATTTTTCACAATAGTTGACTTTTCAGTCAATAAGGAGTTTTTTAAATTGTTGAATTTCAAAATCAAAAAAATAATTTTTTTACAAAACAGTGTAAAGCTTTTTTAAACGGAATAGTTCAAAGACTTCTGGTTAAAAAATGTAAACCAAAGCTATTACTTTCAATGCTTTGAATTGAAGAATAAATCAATACATTTTTAAATGTTAAGGACTAAATAATTTTGACCAATAAAAATGGATTAATTAAAATTATTTTTTAATTGGAAACTTTTTAAATTATAAATTAAAATCTTTTATTTTAAGTCGCTTTACATTATTAATTTTTACATTTTTATTTATCAATCCAAACTCAAAAGTTTTGTTGACGAATTGACAATCTTGAAAATCGAACTGTCTAACAAAACATTTTAATTTTCAACTGAAAAAAATAGCTTTAGTTTATATTTTTTAACCAGAAGTCTTTGAACTATTCCGTTTAAAAAAAAGTTTACATTGAAATTCAACAATTAAAAAAAAATCCTTATTGACTGAAAAGTCAACTCTCGTGTAAAATTGATATATTTTAGAATGAATTCAAAAGTTTTTAATCAAAAATTTAGACTTTTTTTGTTGAAGATTCATCATTTTAGTTGAAAATGTAACTATTTGTTTCAAAATGAAAGTTTTTCTTTAAATTAATTTTTTGGGCTTAAAATTCAATTGATTTGTAGCAAATTTTTTTTCTGGTTAGAAAATTCATCTGCTTTTGGAGAAATTTCATCTTTTATGTATAAAAACTTAACCATCTGACTGAAAATCTATTTGTTTTGATCGAGAATTTATTAATTTTTCTATAAAATTTGTCTTTTTTTTTGTTTTAAAATACACAATTTTTTAGTTAAAATTTCAACTAATTGGCTAAAATTTAAACTTATTTGTAAAAAGTCCAGTTTTTGGGTTAATATTATTGAATTAAGTTACAAACTTTATCTTTCTGGTTGAAAATGTAACTATTTTGTTGCAAATTTGTTTTTCTCTTTTTTTTTAATTAAAAATTCAATTGTTTTGATAGTAAGTTAATTTCTTACATTTTCAATTAGTAAACTCAAATTTTTACGTATAAATAAAAATGCAATAATATTATTCTGGAACAACTTTAAATAAAAATAATTTTACTTTTATTTTAAAAAGATTTTATTCAAAAAATTTGTTTAATCGTTCAATTTTTAATGTTATCATTTTGAACCTTAAAAATAATTGCGTAGTTTATATTTTTAACCAGAAGTCTTTAAAATGTAAAAGTAATAAAAATTTTAAATCGGTAATTTCGTATTTTGACATAATTTGATTAAAAAAATGTTAAAATTAAAAGATGTTAAAAGTTTGTATTTTATACGTATGAATTACTGAGCGCTTGAATGAAATATTTCTGAATTAAAAATTTGTCAAGCTTCAGTTTTAAAAGTTTAAAATTCAAAAGATTTCCACCTCAAATACATCGTTTTCAGATTTAAAAGTTTGAATTTTTTAATTTCACCCTGCATTTTGAATTGGAACAGGAAATTTTTCAAAGCAATTGTATGTATTTCTGAATTGGATTAGAGATTTTTTGAAAAAACTATAATTCAGATCTGGGACAAGGAATTCTAAAAAATAATCAAAATTTTGAGTTAGGACATGAAAATCTGAAAAAAGAAGTATAATCAAGGTACATTATAAGAGAATTAATATAATATGTAATTAACTATAAATAATAATATAATTATAATAATATTATCTCAACAGATATTCATATTAATATTAATTAGCAGTAAATGATTGTGCTAGAGTTTTAAGCGTTGAAAGTTGAATTTATCTATTAAACCGAAAAAATTTAAATAGCCTTTCAAAATTAGAAAATTTATTTATGAGAATCATTTAAAATAAAACAATGACAAATTATAAGTACTAAAAAGTACAACATTTTGTATTAACACTTTTTCAAATTGCTAGAAATTTTAAATCTTCAAAATCGAAGGCGCAAGTAGTCATGAAAAAAGTATAATATACCCAAATTCTAGGAAGCTATAGTTTGTTATTGTTTAATTCCAAATGATTCTCGTAAAAAAATTTTATAATTTCGAAAGTCCGGAGGCTATTTAAACTTTTTTGGTTTAATAGATAAATCAAGCGCTTAAAAGCCCCAGCACAATCATTTACAGCTAATTAATATTACTATTAATATAATTATAATATCGAAGAAAATAGTGACATAGAGGAGAAATATAGCCTAAGGACAAGAGGAACTGTAATATAGACATAGAAATGTGTAAAGATTTAATGATTTAATTATTATCTGTTCAGGTAAAAATTCTCAGAGAGAAAATATGTAGTTTCGTTTTATTTAAAACTTCAAGAGAGCAAAAGAATATATTAAAAACTTGTAAAAGTATACAATGAAGACAATAAATTCTATTCTATATATCGAGGCGTCCTAACGGTAGGATGCCAACGCACGCGACACGACTTGACGGTACTTAACCAAAAATTAAAACAATAAAAAACTAACCGAGAAGTTAGC
>NC_046661.1:20671794-20678912 GCF_010883055.1 Belonocnema kinseyi
TATATCATTGATATTTTATGCTTGAAATAACGTAACCTCAAAATATGCGCATATTAAGAGGCACGCGAAGTATACAAATCATGAGAATCGCCAGCATCGAAATCTGGAAATATTAAAATCCTAATCTCTTGATTTTATTTCAAAGCGAATAGAGATATAAACAGAACCGCCGAAGTGTTCCGACCGGCAATCGTGCACCTTCGAGTTTTCAAATTCAGAAGAGCAGAAATGGGTTGCGCGCGCAAACCAGTCATTTATATCGTCTCGTACTATATTCACACGGACAAAGCCCTGTCTAGTCTGGGATGCAAGAGCACTGGAGCATCCATTTTAGGTCCTGATGATTTGATGATTGATTCTTGTGCAGAATGTTCTCCTGATACCGAATATATCAGGTGCATATAGCGAATTCCGGGTCGTTTTGGTGTTATTTGACATTTTATGTGTTTAGATAAAAAATGTCATATCTCTAAAAATTATTAAAGTTTTGAAAGTATTTTTCCATATTCATTTATAGAAGTGTGATATGCACAAATTTTGTTAGTAATGTATGTTAATTTAATTGATAGTTTTCGAGAAAAACAATAAAATAGCGTTTTAATAAAAACTATTTCTACAGTACATTTTTTATCATTTAATAATTTTTTTCTGGAATCATACAGAACTAACTAAGAAAATACAGTTGGTTTTGAAATTTGTTCAATTAGGCTATTAGTTTAGTTTTGACAAAATTCTTAATAAGTACAAAGTTTTCACGTCTGTGTGTACGAGGGTTAGTAAGAGCTTTGAAGGGACAGGCAGCGAGGGGGGTCTCGGAAGCTGCAGGTTTTCAATCTGAACCGCAACCTCACACACAAGCGCACACGCGCAAACATTCTACTTAATAAAATTTTCTAAACCAATAGACTAATTAAAAAAATTAAAAAACAAATTGTCTTTGTCTCAGCTAGTTCTATATGATTCCAGAAAAAAATTCTGAAATGATAAAAAATGTACTGTAGAAATGGCGTTTCATTAAAAAGTTATTTTATTGTTTTTCTCGAAAACTATCAATTAAATCAACATACACTATTGACAAAATTTGTGCATATCACACTTCTTTCAATGAATATGGAGAAATATTTTCAAAACTTTAATAATTTTCAGAGATATGACATTTTTTATCTAAACACATAGAGTGTCAAATAGCAACAAAACGACCCGGAATTCGCTGTGCACCCGATATATTCGGAATCAGTAGAATATTCTGGACAAGAATCAATCATCAAATCATCAGGACCTAAAATGGATGCTCACTCTCCTCTTCGAATCCCAGACTAGTCATAGTATTGGACCACATCTCGTTTCAGATCTGAGATGACTATTGCGATCCGTACCTCCCTGAAACGTTTTAGGCCTAGTTCATGAACGAAAATAGGGCCTTCGGGTGGCTAAACACTCCACCTTGTGGTGTGAGGGTTATTTAAAAAATATCTACAAGTTTGTTATAAACTCTGGTTATAAAATTATATTAAAAATTAAAAAATGAACTTTTTGGAAAAACGACACAAGTTTCAATAAAATTTTTAATAATAATTTTTATTTTAATAGGATGCGCATTTTTTAAATAATAAGAATAAGACAATGAAAATGCTTTCATCCCAATACTAATGCATATTATGAATGGTAATAATATAAATTTATTGAAATGATACACATTTTTCAGGGTGGCTAAGAATAACATGTAGTGCAAAATAAGAAACAAGTAATAAAGTAAACATTATAACAAAAAATTTAATTTATTTTGCAAGATTTGAGAAGAGGGCCCCTAAGCGAGGTACAGAAAGAAATATAATATAAATTTGGTATAATAGAATTTTACATAATGTAGAAAAGTTCGTATTTTCGATTAAATCGAGTGCGAAACACTAGATGCGTGATAAGAATGTGTTCGTTAAAGCCGAAGGAGCTTTAACAAAAGAGAATTCAGAATAACCAAATTACTGTTGTCGATACTTTCATCTTTAGTTTTAAAAAGTCTATGCAGAAAGAACGAGCGAGTAGCGCAGGGTGAATACAATATCGAGCGCGATGTGCGAGATAAATGCATTATCGAGCGCGAGGCGCGAGAACCAACAGTCGCGCGCCCCAGGCGCGCTCAAACTTCCGAGCGCAGCGCCTGATGAGAATTTGCCCGCAAAGCGGGCAGATTTTTTAAATTAGTTATATGTTTATAGTCGCATCAACTACCAGGGTTAATTATAAACTGTAAGGTGTCTGTGAGTTAGTATACCATGGGACAGAAGCGAAGCTTTCTGAAAGCACGTCCAGCCTCGCTTCCTACTTTTGGGAATCGAACCCGCGCCAGCGTGGCTGCCAAGACTGCTGTGTTGGAATATATGACAATCACTATACCATCTGAGCCACAGACACTCCCTATATTTCATTAGTCACCAAATAAAAGTTGTCGATGTTTTGAACTTCAATTTTAAAAGGATTGCGCACTAATGTAGGGTAAACACAAAGACTGAATGCGTAGCGCGGGAAAGAACAGTCGCGCGCCCTAGGCGCGCTCAAACTTGCGAACCGCGCGCATAGCGCCCCATGAGAATGTATTTGTGTATTGTGGACATATCTGTCCAAGTTTCATACGCTTGGCGCAGTTTTGTTGTTTAAAAAATTCTTATTTTTTAATTAAATATCAACAATAAGTCCAAAAAATGGGAATTGTTATTTATCAGGTTACTGTAACACATACGAACATTGTAATACAGCACACTATTAAAATATCCATAACCAGTAATAAATAGGGTAAGTCCGGGGGAGATGTCGTAAGGGAGAGATGGCAATTCAAAAAAATGCTAGACACACTCGTGTGATGCCGCTAGTTATCTCTCAGTTTGCTTTGATTCGTGCGTAAGGATACGTTCACGCAAAATTATTTGCGAATTATACACCAAAGGTAAGTAAAATCATTTTTTTTTGTCTCATGTGAAAATTAGTTAAGGAGTTCATGCTACAAGTTGTGTTTGTATAGTTTTTGAAAAATTACGCGATTTTAAGTGATTTCGCAAAGGCTTATGAGTCGAGCTTGAAAATAACCTCAAAATGAACACATGGACTCATAAATTTTGATTTGTGGCTCGTGTGACCATCTCTACCGGAAAATTAGGAGAGATGGGCACTTTCGTAAGAAGGGTCCCACGAAAGAAAAAGTCCTTGAGAATGATATCTGATAGCAGCGAAGATGAAGAACAGCAAATTTTAAACGATTCATCAAATGAAAAGGGTTAAGGGATAGAAGAAGATAACTGTGTGGAATGTGGAGAGAACTATTTCAAAACACGTCTTATCGAAGACTGGCTTCAGTGTATCCTTTGCAAACTTTGCATGAAAACTGCACTGAATTTGAGGACATGTGTTGAAAATGTGGGCAAAAAAAAAAGACAGAAACTGAAACTTAAAAAATGTACGGTGAAAAAGGAAAAAAAGTAAAATTAATGTCTGACCAACACTCCCTTACTACTGAGGCCATATCTCCCGGACGCGCTGGGAGAGATGGCCAGTTATGATTTTTTAATATAATTATTTTTAAGATTGATCTTATTAGAAAATTTAAGATTTTTGTTAATGAACCTATAGTATAATGTCCAACGCTTAAATACAAATAATAACTATAATCGAAATACATGTAGTTTTATTTTAACTGTTCCTTGAAAAAACTACGGCCATCTCCTCCGGACTTACCCTAAAAAAAAATACACTGCATTATCGGGTACATAATATCTACGTGGTAGAGAGGGGTTGATTTTTGACGTTAAGGGTTAGAGCCCAAAAATCGTACTGGGCATTTTCTACGAGCCCAAAAATCAGAGACTTTTGACAAATTAAGATTGTAAAGAAAGTTGTTTTTTGACAAAGTCGTATCTACGTGGTAGCGAGGGGTTGTTTATTGAAGTTAAGACTAGAGCCGAAAAATCGTAGCGGGTATTTTCGAGAAGCTCAAAAGTCAGAGACTGTATTGCCATTGTAAAATTCTAAAAAAAGTTATTTTTTGACAAAGTTGTATGTACGAGGCCCAAAAATCGTCGTGGGTATTTTCAACACAGCAAAAAAAGTACTTAATTTAAGTCGAAAGTTTGGCTTATTTTAAAGTGTCACAAAAAGAAGCATAGGCAATCTGAAATTAAGAATTACATCTGAGTATTAAAATAAGGGAATTAGATTCCTGAAATCCAGGATGGGACTATCGGGAATTCAGGGAGGCGAGCTGAAATTCAGGTATGCTCGCTCTTCAATTAAGAATATATGTATACTGAAAGTTAATGTAATCTTAAGTTAATACTCTATCCTAACTGAAATTAAGGATAATATTCTAACTAAAAACTAGAAATTCCTCACGCCTTACCGACACTCTTTAGCTGTTCTTATATAGTTATTCGTTTTAGAAAATATACATGTTAGGTTTTAGCTTGCAAGAAAATACAGGAATAGTAGGAAAAATGAAAAAAAAACGGTAAAAAGGGGGCAGGTGCTGCCCAAAACCTGCGGAAAATTGCCTTCAATGATGTATTTGAAAGGACGCTCACGTTGCGAAGTAAAAACTTTCGTAATATTTAACTTA
Organism: Belonocnema kinseyi; assembly: GCF_010883055.1. NCBI lineage: Eukaryota > Metazoa > Arthropoda > Insecta > Hymenoptera > Cynipidae > Belonocnema > Belonocnema kinseyi. Next base: position 20,676,398 of record NC_046661.1, read on the forward strand.
TGTTGATGGGTGTAATAATCTAAATATTGGCTGACAACTGGAACTGATTTTCCTGCAGCCCTTTTTTAAACCCGTGAAACTAAAACTCCACGAATTATAGAAACATTGTATCATAGCGGACACTGACCATAACGCGACATGGATTATTGGAGTAGCATGCGACTAGAATAAATGGCCACGAGTTTTATAGTAGCGTAAGCGTTCTGTAACGTCATGCAAGGTAGTACGAACCTGAAATTGAGGAAGGTACATTCCTTTATTTTAGGTAACGAAAGCCTTAAAGGTTATTTCAGGTTACCTTCAACTTACCTTCAGAACTGAATATTGAAATTTAGGAGCATATTTTACTTTATTTAATTGGAAAAATTTCTGATTTAAAATAAGTTAGTGCTTGATTCTAGATAGTTTACACACTTAAATTCAGTTACTTCCTTAATTCAAGTCAAATCTGAAATTAAGTTGAATATAACTTCAAGTATTTATTTTTACTGTGTAGGAGCCCAAAAATCAGACTCTATTTAAGCTGTAAAATTTAAAAAAAGATATTTTGACAATTTCATATATGCGTGTTACAAAGGGGTTAATTTTTTACTGTAAGGGTTGGAGCCCAAAAATCGAAGTGGGTATTTTCTGGGAGGCCTAAAAAATTCCATAAAATATGCCGTGATTAAATGACTAAAATTGTTCAATTTTTTGAATGGGGTTGATTTTGGAAGTTAATGGTTGGTTTTGGAAAATTTTTTTGCAGATTTCAAGAGCCTAAAAAAGCCCAAAATTATGGTGGAATTGATTTGTTATTATTCAGTTATTTTAAGAAGTGGAGGCGCTGGGTTAATTTAAGCTGGCACCCCCACAAGAAAATTGATTTTTTGGGGAAAAAGTAAAGGTGCCCACAATTTTTAATTGACGCCGAGAAAAATCCAAAATTATCCATATTTTCTGAAATTTTTATCACAAAATGCCTATTATTGCAGAACTTATGGCAAGTTGAACACAAAAATTCGTATTTTGCGATTGCAGAAAAAAGTCACATTTTCTTGATTATTTCGAAAACTAATGAAGTCATCACATTTATTTGCAGGACTAAAAATATGCACAATAAAATTTCCTATTGGAATATGTTATGAAAAAACTAAAATTTGACCTGAAAAAAAATCTGTCCCAGTGGCCAACAAAAACGACAGCGTTTCGGGCGTGTATCCCCTTTTGATCGCCAGTCGTTCAATTGAATGGATTTTATTTCAATTCCATCATGCAAAATTTGATATGAAAGATTCAGCAACATAAGTCGGTGACTTAGGGATACGAGTTAGGAAACTTTAGGGGTAAAATATTCTTGGTCTATCTATAATACGTAATCATAATTGGTTGTCTAAAATAGCCATTCCGTGTGGTTTTACCTAAACGAGAAATACAATATGGTTGGAATAAGCAGAATTATGGGTGTACCGTGCAATAATTTCTTTCAGTGATGTATCAAACTTTAATTATTAATAACTTGAAATGAGAATTGTTATTTTAAATTTCATTTGCTGCATATGTTCAGAAGACTCTCAAGAAAAATGACAGTATGGTTAAAGAAACAATTTCTCGAATAAAGTTGCTTCCCGTACATCAGTGTATTGGATTTTACACTAAGTTACATTTAACTAGAAAATTATGTTTCATAAAGAAACAGAAAAGTCGGTCAATATTTATAATACACCGAAAAAAACGTTCGCATCGAAAAAACGAATATTTCTTCGAGTCAACAAAAATATTTCTGCCGTCTAAACTAAAAAGATACATAAGTAAAATTTTTTTCATTTTATTGACCGTGAAAAAATGTTTGCGAACCGAAAAAGACACGGGAAATAACCCGGAATTTTTTTCGTCAATTAAAATGGTGCCCCTGATATATGTACGGACTCGCTATGCTCGCAAAGTTTGAGCGCGCCTAGGACGCGCGAATGTTGGTTCTCGCGCTTTGCGCTCGATAATATATTTATCACGCGCTACGCGCTCGGCCTTTAAGCACAGAATTTTTAAAACTAAAGGTCAAAGCATCGACAACAGTAATTTGGAGATTGTGAATTCTGTTTGGTTAAAACTCCTTTGGCTTTAACGAACACATTCTCATCACGTATCTCGTGCTTCGCAATCAACTTTATCCCTGAAATTGTTTATCATTCCCATAAATGTATTTATATTGTTATTAGACATTTTATTGTGACTTTTGTCGTTTTGCCATAAACTGAATTTGATCATTTCCAATGTTATTTTTATGATTTAATCTTTACACATACGGTCTTCTGAGAAGTCTTGCCGCTTTTTAACTTACAAATTATGCCCCTAAGCCCAGTGACCCAGAGTTTGTCAATTTAATTTTCTACCGCATCGTGTTATACATCACAGTTGTGGTGCCCTATTGCTTCATCTTCTAATAATATTGACTAAAAAAGTCTCAAAGCGTCTAGGATGGAGAGTCTAGTTGCAAACAGCAGTCCTACGAAAATTCGATTAATGAGCGGGGAGG
>NC_046661.1:20678922-20696384 GCF_010883055.1 Belonocnema kinseyi
ATCGAGAGTCATAGCTGGTTGGTGTTTTATGCTGAGCAGCTCACAAACCTTCAGCTGCGTTGTGTTAGATGGGAGTTCATATGGTCTCATTTTCACATTCCAAATTTTATCTATTTATTTTTCTTAGCTTGTGTCGTGTCGAAAAATTTAATCTTTGTATTTTTAATGTTTTTTTTATAATTAAAACAAAAACTACGTGTCCCATAGAAAAGTGATTAATAACAAATTTGTATATATTTTATGCGTGCACAATGTTTCTCTTATCATTTTTTACCTAACTTGCACAGTTTGACCTCAAAATGCAATTTTTGATTGTTTTTTGTGCGGTCAAAATTTGAAATGTCAATTTTTCGAAAAAAATTCAAAAATTAGTTATGATAATCTTGTAATGATATTTTTCATGAATAAAGCCAAAACTACGCATTCTATCAAAAAGTGATTGGTAACAAGTTGGTTTATTTTTTTCAAATGCAACATTTCCATCTACTCATCTTTTACCGTATTTTGCATAGTTTGGCTATTCAAAAAGCAACATTTTTCTTCTCTTGACTTTTTTTCATATCGCGCGTTATTTGGCTTAAAATGTTCAATTTCGTGTTTTTTTAGAATTTTGTAAATTCTGTAACTCTAGTAATTTTTGGTTTTATGAAAAAAGTCATTAGGATAAATTGTTCGATTTTTTGAATACGATGAATAACTCTACAGAGAATTTTGCAAAAAAATGGTTGGCTAACGAACTTAACCGTTAGTCAATCCTGTTTTTTCGGAATCAGGGGATCGCAAAACGTGGGAATTCGACAAAAACTGGGGGGGGGGGGGTAAAATTTTACACAAATATAATGCCTTCTCTGATGAGAATGTAAAAAATTTCTGAGACGAAACTTCAACAGAAATGATTCAGACGGCCCTGATTGTTTATGGTTTTGTGAGTCCCAAAATTGTACGAAAGGAGATGAAGGGTACCCCCGAAACGGCTTGTATAGCGGGACTGTACGCTGGAAGTGAAAAAAAGTATAACGTATCACATTTATATTTGAACCAGTTTTAAACCACACTAGAAGCTCTTACGCGCGAGACTCACTACTTTCATTCTAATTATTCTATTTTGAAATTAAGTTCAAGAAAATACCACGATAATCATTTTTACTTTAATAACTTCTATATATACACGACTTTGCATGGGTACCATATACGACGAAAGACCGGGTTGTGTACTCGAATTTTGAAAATCCGACTAAACTCGGGAGGTGGTTTTCTGCAGTTTTCCTCTCATCGGACCAAATGTTTAGGCGAATGCGAGTACTTCGAAGAAACTCGTATGTAGCTGCATTGTAAATAAACCTTAGTAAAAAAATGGCCATATTCGTTAGAAAATAACCAAACTCTAAACATTTATGAAACTTCTTTCAATAATTAATAATTCTGGTAAATTTAACAAATAACCTAGAAAAGAGGCATCACAAAAACAATCTTGGTTAACTTCGTAAACAAATTTGAATAATACCAAACTCTCAATATGTTTATGAAAATAGTTTGAAAGATTAATGATTATTATAAATTTACAATCATCGAAAGACATTCTTAGTGCATTCCGTAAACAAATTATGCCTCTTACTTGAAAAATATCCAAGCTCTTAATTTTTCAATTGAAATTCTTTCAATAATTAATACTTCTTACAAATTTACAAAGCAACATAGAAAAGAATCATCGAATGAACATTCCTAGTTGATTTCGAAAACAAATTAACTCGTAGGATAAACGTCAAACTCTTAATTTTTTAAATAAAATTGTTTAAATAATTAATAGTTCTCGTAAATTTGCAAACCAATATAGAACAGAGTCACCGGATAGACATTCTTAGTCGACTCTGTAAACAAATTGAATTGTAGAAAAAAAGGACAAACTCTTAATGTTTTATTTAAAATTGTTAAAATAATGAATAGTTCTTGTGAATTTACAAAGCAGCATAGAAACAAGTCATCGGATAGACATTCTTAGTTTTGTTCGAAAACAAATTGATTCGCAGGATAAAGATCAAACTTTAAATTTTTTAAGTACAATTGTTTAAGTAATTCATAGTGTTTGTAAATTTGCAAAGTAAAAACAAAAGAAAAACAAATATACATTTTTAGTTAACTCCGTAAACAAATTGACTTGTGCAAAAAGGACAAACTCTTAATTTTTAAATTAAAATTGTGTAAATAATTAATAGTTTTTGTGAATTTACAAAGCAACATAGAAAAAAGTCACCGGATAGACATTCTTATTCGACTCCGTAAACAAATCGACTTGTAGAAACAAAGCCAAACTCTTAATTTTTTAATTAAAATTGTTTAAGTAATTAAAAGTTCCTGTAAATTTGCAAAGCAATATAGAAAAAAGTCATCGGATAGACATGCTTAGTTGACTCCGTAAACAAATGTAAATTTGCAAATCAAAAACAAAAGAATAAAAATAGACATTCTTAGTTAACTCCGTGAACAAATTTACTTGTGGAAAAAAGTTAAAAAACTCTTAATCCTGTTATTAAAATTGTTTAAATAATTAATAGTTCTTGTAAAATTGATTGAACTTGGGCGAACGCAAGGTAGACGAAGGGAGAATTCGGGGCAGAAGAATCGTTAGTTATTACCAATAAAAAGTGAGGTGGAGTGGCGGGTGAGTTCTAAACTAAAGTGAAGTGGCCTAAAGTGACAAACAAGTGTTATCTAAGGTTTCTGTTCATGGGAAATATGTAAAAATTCGCAAGGAAAAGTGGGCATCATTTCCCTAGGTTAGGTTCAATATCACAAAGATGAGCGGGATAAATTTGGACAACTCGGAAGTTAAGTCTGGCCAGCACAATAAGAGGGCAGCACCGGTCGAGGTAACAGAGTTGGAGTATAAAATTCAGGTGGAAACGTCGACAACAACGGAGAAAAAGGCAAGAGGGAGGCCGAAAAAAGAAGTAAAGGAGAGAAATAGCCTGAGTGTAAAATGCATGGAGTATTTTGTTGGGAAAGCGGGAAACAAGGATGAAACGAATTGGCGAGGATTGACAGAAGAAGCATTTCGTAAAAACAGCAAGCTAACTCATTCGCCGATTCGGAGGAAAAAGGAAGGGGTGCCTGACGATTTCGAAAACGAGATGTCATCAGAGCCAAAAGATACAGGCGGTAAAAATTCTGAAGAATATTGTGAATCTAGTGAAAAGGGCACATCGAAACAGCGGGGGGAAGAGAAAGAGCATACGGACGCTAAAGCAGAAGACGGCGGGAAAAGAAAATCTTCCGAAAATGAAATTAAGATTTTAAACGAAGAAAGTAATGACCCACTTAGTACTAATAGAGAATTCACCTTAAAATCGCCAGAGTCGGTGATTCAAAAATCAATTGATAGCTGGTGGGAAAAGAAGGGAAAATTGGAGAGCTTTCAAGTATGTAATAAGTGCGAGGAACAGTCAAATAAGATTCAGAGAATGATAGTAGAGAGTGAGGAAAAGGACGGAGTTATATTCGCGGCAAAGGAGAGAGAGATTGAATGGTTGCAAGAAATTGCAAACGTAAAACATCAAGTAAGGATTAGTGAAGCAAGGGTGGCAGAATTGGAGAAAATAGCGTTACAATCAACAGAAAATCGGGTGTTGCAGAGGGGAGAAGATGAGACGAATAGTGAGAGAGTAGCTGAACCAAGAGAAAAGGAAGATGCACTTCGCAGGGATGAACAGGAGACAGGAAGCGAAGAAGTTACTCAAAACCAACAGTAAGAAAATGAAATAATGGAACATCCAAGTTGGCTTGGGGATAATGAATTAAGGTACGAGCTAGAAGAAAGAAAAAATAGGAAAAACTGGATAGTAGTGAGGGGTTTCAGAACAGTAGGAATAAGAAGACTAAAGAAGGAAATACAAGAAGTGCTTCTGGCTATGACGGGTGAACAAATTTTTATTGAACGTATAAGAGTGATAGGTGGGGGCATACTAATTAAAATGAAGTCCTGGATAGCCAAACGAAGATTAATGGAAAAGAAGAGCAGACTGCAGTGAACGAAAATAATGATAGAAGATGATCTGACGCCGAGAGAAATAGAAGTCCAAAGGTGGATAGATAACGAGGTGAGAAGGGTCAAGAAGAAAGGAGAATTTGCCAATAGAAGTTACATGAGGTGGACAGTAGGGAATCGAGAATTTGTTTGGAACGAGGAGGAACGAGTGGTGGAAGAAAAGCCCTTTCAGAATGGACAAGGTTCCCAAAAAAAAATGGAGAGGCTGGAGAGAATAATTTCAGAATGATTAAGGGAATTACACGGAACATAGCAGGAGGTAACAAATTGCTGGATACGTCGGATTTTTGGGAGAAATATGATCTAGTTATACTTCAGGAAACCTGGATGGAGGACAACAATCTACAGGAGTTTAAAAACAAGCCTAATAAAAACTTTTACTGGAGCGGAAAACAAGCAGAAAGAGTCAAAAAAAGAGGCAGTGGAGGTCATCTAATCGGACTGAAAAAAGATATAAGCGAGTGTGTGAGTATTGAAGAATGGGAGTTTGGTATGAGTGTTAAAAGTAAAAATTTAAAGGCACTAGGAAAAGATATATTGTTTGTTACCGTATATATTAATGTAGGAATGTCTAAACTAAAGAGGTGTAGAATGTAGCGCTGCGGAATTAAATAGAGGCTACTCAAATAAGAGAAATTCGGAAGACAAAGTATTAAATGCGGAAGGAAAAAAACTACTAGGTATGTGTGAGGACTTTGGTTTAAGGATATTAAATGGTAGAACTAAGGGTGATTTAGGAGGTAAATGGACACATATCTGCGGAGACGGAGGCTCAGTGCTAGATTATGTTATAGTTTCGGAGAACGAAGAGGTTTGTCCAATTAAAGAAATTTAGATCTAAGCGAGAATAGAATCCGATCAGCTACCCGTGGAATTTAAAATAGAAGTGCATGGGCCAAAAGGTTTCGAAATTCTGGTCGAGGGAGAGGTGGTGGAGGGAGGGAAAAGTTAGTACGGAATAGCGAAAAAGGGGAATTATTCAAAGAAAAAATAAAAGAATTGTGGACAAACTATCAAGTAAGAGATAATTAAGGGGAGCAATGGGAAGATAGATGGGATAAATTTAGGGATAGCATTTAGCTAGCTGCAAAGGCAACAGGTTTAGTAGTCAAAGATAAGAAGAAGTCGTTAAGAGTGGGAGAACAGTGGTACGATGAGGAGTGCAAGAACCAAAAAAAAAGTGTATGGCGCTCATTAAAAAATTTTCTTAAAAGAAAAGGAGAAGAAGAAAAGGATTTGTTAACAAGAGAGAAAAAGAAGCTTACCACATATTTGTCTTTAACGCGTTAATTAATAACGGTCTTTAGCGAGAAAAAGGAAAATTATATACTGGAATTTGATACGGTGGATAGGGAACTTCTCTACCAGAAATTACACAAAATCTGAATTCAAGGAAGGATGCTGGAAATGATCAGGACAATATACAGGGTTACAGTCAACGAGGTCTTGACGGCAGAGGGGAACACGGAATGTTTTGAAACCAGAAGAGGGGTGAGACAAGGATGCCCACTGAGTCCCTCACTGTTCAATATATTTTTGGATGACATAGACGACGAATGGGTTCGAAAAAACGAAGGTGGAACATTAATAGGCAACGAAAAAGTGTTCGCCCTTAAATTTGCAGACGACATAGCAGTAGTTTCAGATTTCCCAGAAGGGCTAAGCAATATGCTGAAAACTCTGGAGAGGTACGTGGATATGAACGGGCCCGAAATAAATCTGAATAAATCCAAGATAGTTGTTTTTCGAAAAAGAGGGAGGAGAAAGAAAGGGGAAGAATGGAGAATTTATGGAAACAACGTGGAAGAAGCGGACTATTTTAAATACTTAGGATATTGGTTTTCCTCAAGCGGAAAACACAGGAAACATGTCAGAATCATGGCAAACAAAATGCAAAAGGCAGCTAACATAGCATGGGGAGTCATGACAAGAGCAAAAATTTCAGGGCTAGATAGAAGATTGTATCTGATGGACGTTCTCGTAAAATCTAGCGGCTTGTATGGAGTAGAAATTTGGGGTTGGGAGAGGTGGGAAGATTTGGAAAGAGCGCAAGCGAAATTCATAAAAATGGCAATGGGTTTGGATAAAAATACTCCCGGATATATCTGGAGATTGGAAGCAAAAGCGGCTTGTATGGAGTAGAAATTTGGGGTTGGGAGAAGTGGGAAGATTTGGAAAGAGCGCAAGCGAAATTCATAAAAATGGCAATGGGTTTTTAATAAAAATACTCCCGGATATATCTGGAGATTGGAAGCAGGTCGTAACAGCGTAGAAATAGAAGCAAGAAATAAGGCTAGTAGATATATAATCGGGATTTTAGAAATGACGGAAGGTAGGCTGCCGCATATTTGCTTCAAAGAGGAGCTCAGAGGAATTCAAAGTAAGGATCCGACAGAGTGGGGCAAAGGAATAATGGAGGCCCTGAGGGAGATCGGAGACGGAGAAATTTTGAGGTGGGCTTGGGAAGGAAAAGGGGAAAAATTAAAAGAGATTGAGAATAATTTCGCTAAGGGCATTAGGATAAAACAAGAACAAGAGATCCAAATGGATTGGGTGAGGGCAGACGAATCTTTTTACTGTCATTTGTACAGGATGTGGAAAAAGGAACTGGGGAGAGAGGAGTACTGGCGTGATAAAAAAAGTAGGATATAAGGACAAGAACCCATGGGCTAGGCTGAGATGTGGCAATGTAGGTAGAGCGGGAAACAAGGGTTTCAAAGAAACAGGATGAAGGCTATGTGGAGAGGAAGAGGAGAACATGGAACACATTTGGAGGTGCAGGAAAGCTAAGGAACAAATTGAAAAGAAATGGGTTGATGAAGTGGAGAAATGGGTGGGAGATAGGTATGGACTCAATTTAATAGAAAGTTATGTAACACTTTGTCGGGGAAACTGAATATTGGTCTCTGCAGATATGCGAGCCAATTTGAGAAATTTTCCAAAGAAGAAGTAAGTGAGGAGGTAGTAGAAGAAGAGATTGGAAGCGACGATGGTATGAGTAATGTATGATGGTATGAGCATGTGATTTGTAACTTTTTGTAACGAAGCAGATCAAAAGTACCAAAGTATAAGTATATATAAGTATTATTAAGAAGGTATAAATGTAGTATATGTAAAAGTCCAAGGAGGATGTACATGGAGAAATAAATATTCTATTCTATTCTAGTTCTTGTAAATTTGCAAAGCAACATGCAACAGAGTCATCGTAGAAAAGAGTTGAACTCTTAATTTTTAATTAAAAACTGTTTAAATAATTAATAGTTCTTGTAAATTTACAATGCAAAATAATGAATTGAACTTATTTTTTAAAGAAGAGCCATTTATGAAAATTGTTTTAATAATTAAACTGTTTGAAGATTAAATAAATGCTAAAAGCCATAAATGAGCTCCATTCGAATTCGGCACGATCGCTGCAACTTAATCGCTAGGAATGTTTACATCCAATAATGTAAACCGATGCCTTGAACGCAAGCTCGAACGTGCCTGTTTCACTTTTCTAACACTCTATGGGAAGCTAAGACCACCTTTCAAGTATAGGAAAACGCGGCTACCGTATCTGCTATAAAAATTTTTTAATAATAATAAGGCACGCACGATCATCGGGAAACACAATGTCAAAGATTCTGTATATGAATAGTATTTTACAACTTAATTAAGCGAATGAATTTGATAACATTTCGTGTTAAATGATGTGGTTTTATATCATTAAAACAACATTAAACCGATACTTCAGGCCATGTAACGAGTATAATAGCTGATCAAATTAGCCCTAAGATCAATATTTTTTCACCCACATTGAAAAATAAAAGTTTAAATAATGCGGAAATTTTTTCGGGAAATGTTAATAAATATTAAGGGATCGTTTGTGGCCTTGCAAAGAGTTGGGGGAAGAAAAAAGTTTATTTATGAAAATAATGACTATCGACGGATGCATTTAGGCTTTGCAGCAGAAGTTTGACTTCTAATTTTCTCTGTCGGTAATAATGCAATCTGTATTACCCACAGATTCCTAGAAGTTCGAAGTTTTCTACTCGCTGCGATAGTGCTGCTTTGACCCAGCTGATACGTATGTCAGATCACATTTGTTTATTTGCATTTCAAGTGCAACCATCAGTTTTTGCATTATTTGTGCGTAATGTTCGTGAGAGATTTTGGTTGTTTTGCCCCACTTTGATAAATATAAACCTCATAACTAGCCCATTGATAGCATTGATAATTGCTTGCAGGGTTTTACAGCTCGGTCGGTATTTCTCCAAAATAGTAATTTAAAAAAAAAAACTTTTCACAATTCTAATTATTTAGGACCGGATACACGTTCCGACATGCCTTCTATTTAGCGTGCCAATTTTTAAACACGATATCTCAATCCGCGTGGACGTAAGTTGGAAAAGAAAAGTACCGATCCAATTTCCACTTGTATTTTCTTCGAATTTTTTTTCTTCAAAATTTCCACCGGAAGAAAGCAGATATGGATTTGGTCACGTGACCCTCTTGTCACATGGCCTTAAACGATCTGACCACATTTGCTTTTCAAGTACTTAGTTATTCATTTATTCATTCAAATGACGAGAAAGTAGCCCAATTACAGTTGTATTCTACAAAGAGTCTTTATTTTCTAGTTAGCCTAAACCTAAACTAAATCGACTATAATGCATCACCTAACATTAGCATGGAAACGGGAGTATGAAGGGCCAAAAACAGTAAGTTCTTCCTGATCTACATCGTTTGCGATTCTGGTCATTCGAGATGTTGATGAATGTTCGCCGAAACTAAATCTGAATTTATCTAAATGAAATATGTCAGATAGATAAGTGGAGCTTCGCAGGGAGCTACCCGGTACATGTAGGTGTACAGTTTCAAGTAATTAAGGACAAGTTATAATTCTATTGACTAACTTGTGCATAGATATAATATCTTGCGCTTTTCGATGTGACTTCAAAGAGCTGATATTTAAAGCAGCAGCAATATACGAATAGTCGTGCGACAATCGTGGTCTAACTAACTTGATATATAATAAGCGTAGTGACGACAGATCCATCTGTCAAGTATTGGAATTCAACAGGATATATTTTTCGCGAAAAACGCATCATTTTACACTTCGAAATATGTAAAGTCATCCCATTTTCCAGACACCCATATACAAGGCGGTAATATCTTTTTGTACTGCAACAGCGTTCTCAAGGGACTTAATGATAATGTACATTTTTAAATCATCAGCAAAAAGTAAGGCCATAACAATGGTAAATATTCGTATAATATCATGAACATAAATATTAAATAACGCGGTCCGTCTGATTCTCCAAAGTCTTAAATGCATAATGAGCAGCTCTCTTTTGGGCAAGCATATTAACGAAGTCTTGAGAAAAATATACAGGGTATTTATCGCTACGTGTTTTTCGTCATGGTACATATAATTCAATTAGGTCATACAAGATCGCGTAAAAATAAGTGACCCGACAGGTGGTGATTACCCATCGCACGCTGGCAAGAAGCGCAGCATACCCGAATTTTTTGGTCGTTTTTTCGCGAGCACATTGCACATCTTTTTGTTCATCCTTGCCAATGTATGTGCACGACTTTTGGAACATGATCAATGTGTAAAATGGCAGCTATGGATTTTTTTAGGGATTTCCACAGTGTAACCTTTGTAAGGCGTTCTTGAAGAAGTGGAGTGATTAGTATCAGCGATAATTTTTTCAGGAAACTCCGGCGGTTTAATTCTGGTTCATTCACGTTGCACAAGTATAAGATCATTGCATTAATTGCAACTTGATCCATCACTGAAGAAAATTCTCATAGGCCATCGCTTAGTTTTTTCCTTACCACGGAATACTCGTGGCAGAGCTGATCAAATGAATCAGTACCGCCTTTAGTTGAGTTGTACAAAATTATTATTTCAGGTTTTTGTGTTTCTCTGTCTACGGACCCATTTACAATGCAAAATGATAAAAGAAGAATTATCTTGTTCTTCGGGATGTAGAAAACCAGTGTCTTGTCCTGGTCATATCCAAAGCGCGATGTTCTAACTTCTAGTCCAGTCAATGAAGGATTTGAGAAAAAAATTCGTAAAAGTAGCATTTTTTCACAGATACGTTGGCAATGGCTTAATAAAGATATTGTAAAAAGTCCCCAAACATACGTGTACGGCAAAGTTCCGAAATTCTGGAAAGTGTTAAACAATAACATGTTTTTTAAAATTACTCGAGAACTGTTGATTTAAGATCGAATATGGTGATGTGAAAAAATGTTCATAATTTTATAGTGCACAAAAAAGGTTCTATCTCTTGTGGACCTAATATCAACGGCTGCGCTATGAAATTGGATTAACTGCACAATTATTTTATTTGTGAACAAATAAAATAAAATCTCAAATATCCTGGCAAAAACGTCGGAAATATATCAGGCGATTTGTACTGGAGCAAGTGCAGGTTCCTGTTAACAAAAAAAAACGACCAAGTCATTTGCATGACAAACTATCACCATAAAATGAGCTCAACTTCAGTGTACAATTTGACACATTTAAGGGGATGCTTTTGAGATGAAACTTCTTGCAAGTGTTCCTCCATTTTCATACAATACATTTTCCAATTTGTAGGTCAGAATAATAATATTTAGGGTCTCTTTTAAAGCTTTAAACAAGTAAATTTCAAAATTTAAGCTATGATATCGGAAGCAACGGTGATTATGAGTCCTATTGGTAGCAATGGGAGCGGCGGCGAGAACGGTTACCTCTTTCGATGATATTGAACCCTTCGAAATTTTTTTGCTCACTTTTCCCGACAATAGACTTGGCCTTCGGGTGACCGTGACGTCACTGCAATGCAGGTTCTCAATTATTTCGCTGAATTCAACTATTTTCTGAATAAAATTAAAATCCTTTTTGATTAAAATATAACGTTTTTCGTTAAAAAATGATCTTCTTTGGTTAATAATTCCATTACATAGTTGAAAGTGAAACTACTTTATTTAAAATTAATTTATTTGGTTGATGACTATTTTATACATTTTAGACTAGATAAACATTTTTTTCAAAATTTAATTACTTTGTGGAAAATTAAGATTTAAATGGAAATTTATTTTTCGACCAGATATGATGAGTTGTTAAAAAAGTGGAACTCTTGAATTTCCTACAAAACAAATAATTTTTTAACGAAAAAGATTACGCTTCTATCAAAGAATGAGATGACTTTTGCACAAAAATTGAAATAGATCGAGTCAATTTTCAAATAAAATGATTAATTATTAAAAAATTATGATTATTACATGCATTTTTAACTGAAAAGATAAAGTTTAAATCAAACATAAAATAGTTAAATTTTCAGTTAGTAAAATAAATTGTTAAACAAAAAAACATAATAAAAAAATTTCAGCAATATAGTTTAATTTTCTAGCAAAGAAATTAATTTGTAACCGAAAAGATCAATTTTCAACAATTGAGAGTACGCTTCTAACAAAAAAGACGAATTTTCACCTAATGTAGATAGATTTTCAACTAAAAATAGAATAGTTAAATTTTCAGTAAAAAAATAAATTTCTAATTGAATGAAATTAAATTTTCAACGAAATAGTATATTTTTTAACAAAAAGATTAAATTTATATTTAAAAAGATCGATTTCTGACAAAAAATTGCAACAATAACATTTTCAGTTAAAGAAATGAATTGTAAATTAGAAAAAAACTTATTTTCAACCAAAAGGATGATTTTTACACAAGATACATGCATTTTCAATAAAATATTTATATTTTTAAAGAAATTATAAACTAAAAAATGAATGAGTCGCCTAGAAGATTAAATAATCTCCCAGAAAATTCGAATTTTCAATCAAATACAGGAATTTTTAACCAAATATTTAAATTTTCATTTTAAGAAGATAAATTCTGAACCACATATTTACAACTTAAATTTGCACGTGAAACAATTAATTGTCAACTAGAAATCTTAATTTCCAAGAAAGTAATTAATTTTTGAAAAAAATGTTCATGATGATCAACCAAAGTTATGATCATTAAAGAAGAAGATAATTTTTTAACGAAAAACGTGATATTTGATATTTTAATCAAAAAGGATTTTAATTTTATTCAAAAAATAGTTGAATGCAGCGAAATGAAAAGGATTTTCAACTAAATAGTTGCGATTTTTAATGATAATAATACAAATAATTTCACTTTATCCAAAATGCCCGAACTCTACCATGTTTTCCCTGACATTCCCTAATTTTCCGGAACCATCAGACCTGTAGCAAGTCTAATACTTGTACTATTGGATTTTGAATTGCAGACAATCGTTCCCGGAGTTATCATGCTCATCGCAAGCAATAATAAAAAACGTGTTTTGCGGGAGCGGCCATATTTTCCCAGTCTACTACAATAGAATGTTGTTAACATTACCAAAAAGAATCTTGACATAGTAGATTTAACCCTTAAATGAGAATGTAAAAAGATGAAAAGTTGTTAACCTCTACGTGTGAAGTAAATTCCATCACAATTTTGTAGTGCATAGGGAATAAAGTACAAATTAATCGGAATTATAGATATTTCAAAATTATGTTATATTTATTGTTAATTGTCTTATTCACTGCGTTTGAAAATAAAAAATTCATTTTTTTAATTATGGTTATTTATAGGTTCTTAAGGATATTTTTGTAATTGCTCTTATTCAAATTATCAAGCAGAATATATTTTTCATCAAATAAAAAGATGGCTTGATGTGCATTGCATTAATTTTATTTTATAATTTTATTTTTGAAATTTTCCTCATTGAGAACCTACATTGCAGTGACGTCACGGCTACCCAAAGGCCAAGTCTATTGTCGGGAAAAGAGAGCAAAAAAATTTCGAAGGGTTCAATATCATCGAAAGAGGTAACTGTTCTCGCCCCCGCTCCCATTGCTGCCATTAGGACTCATAATCACCGCTGCTTCCGATATCATAGCTTAAAATTTGAAATTTACTTGTTTAAAGCTTTAAAAGAGGCCCTAAATATTATTATTCTGACCTACAAATTGCAAAATGTGTTGTATGAAAATGGAGGAACACTTGCAAGAAGTTTCATCTCAAAAGCATCCCCTTAAACATATCAAATTGTACACTGAAGTTGAGCTCATTTTATACTGATAGTTTGTCATGCAAATGACTTAGTCGTTTTTTTTGTTAACAGGAACCTGCATTTGCTCCAGTACAAATCGCCTGATATATTTCCGACATTTTTTCCAGGATATTTGAGATTTTATTTTATTTTTTCAGAAATAAAAGAATTGTGCAGCTAATCCAATTTCATAGCGCAGCCGTTGATAATAGGTCCACATTAGATACAACCTTTTTTGTGCACTATAAAATTATGAACATTTTTTCACATCACCATATTCCATCTAAAATCAACAGTTCTCGAGTAATTTTAAAAAACATGTTATTGTTTAACACTTTCCAGAATTTCGGAACTTTGCCGTACACGTATGTTTGGAGACTTTTTACAATATCTTTATAAAGCCATTGCCAACGTATCTGAAAAAAATGCTACTTTTACGAAATTTTTTTTTTTTTAGTGATATTTGTTCCCCGTTGACTGGACTACTCTGTCCCTTTCTTGAAAGATTCCGGAATTTCGCGTTTATTCTTGCGCATAGTTCCTACAATCATGAGCGAGTGTTTCTTAATCATTTTTCGCACTAATTTCACTCATGTGAACCAGTTATCGCAAGTCACAGTTCGATTATTGCCATGAATCGAACGTTGTAGAATGTAGTAGGCATGAACTGATTCGTTAGGATTTGACTGCACTTTTCCGACATCTGGATTCACATTCTTCATATAAAATTGGTTTGAATCACTGAGAATCATTATTTTTCATCTACATTTATCGGGTTTAGATTTAATATACAATTTTTAAAGTAATATTTCATTAAAAAATTTTTTTTACACATAATTTTTCGCAGAAAAAAATAAAAATAATTTTTAAGAAAATTTCACTTACCTTACGAAAAAGTTACACTGAGTCCATACTTGGTTCCAAAGGCTCCCACTAACGTTTCGCGTCTACCTTATTTCGAACCTGAGGCACAACGGCACTCTACGTGAACTGTCCTCAGATACCTAAAACGAATTTGCATTGGTTCGAAACATCCGTATGGACATTAGTCTAAAAGGGACACTTGAATGAAAAAGCGTTGGGGTCTAATGGCCCCCAGTGAGGACTTCTACACTGAGAAAACTATATCGCATGAATTACATTATATATCGTAATTCCTGCGCTGTCCCGTGCAGAAATTCCAATTTGGATCTGATCTGGGCCAGATCGGGCAGAATTTGGCCCAAATCAGGCTATCTAGATGGGGCCAAACTCGAAATGAAACGCGATGCCAGATTGGGGCCCAAGTGCTGCGTCCAGAGATAACCATACCTGGCCCCGATCGGGCCCATATTAATTTATTTTTCTTATTCTTAATTAAAAGGGATTCTTAAAAAAATAATATTAAAATCGAATATATCACCTACTTAACTGAAATTTGAGAATATAAATATCAGGTTATCTAACAGATCGCGATATGAAAAAATTGGAGTATGTCAGACACTTTTTTCGAGCAAATGGAAAAAGTCAAACGACGCAACATAACACCCAGCATTTCTGTATGATAAACCATTTAAGTATTTTGCAATATATTTTTGGTTTTAATTACTAAATTGAAGTTGCTTTCAATTTCTATATTAATCCTCATTGTAGAAAGTATCAAATCATCTAAAAATACGTGAAAATAAATATGTTTATGACGTCATTATTGATCTAATTCGTTTTCACACTCAACAAATGATATATTACTTTTGCTACTTTTCTTATAAATAAATAACCTCATTTCGAGGTTAGGTTTCATCTTATAATTCTTAATAAATTTACTTATTATAGTCTTCAACACGTAATTTAGGAATATTTTGAAGTATACTATACCTACGCATTCGTCTTGTGCTTACTTTTGTCATTTTTTCCCACTTATTTTGTCACTTTTCCAAATAATAATGGAAATATTTTTGACGCTTGACACTTTACGTTGAAACTTGGGCGATTTGGAGTCAACCCACTTTAGTCCCCGAAATTAATAGAGCGCCATCTACTGGCAAGCTTGGCTTTTAAGTCGGGGTCTAGGCGGGGCCAAATTTAACAACCGCAAAATTGTGTGCCCGATCTGTCCCAAATCGGAAATAAGGCAAACATTTGGCAATTTCTGCACGGGATATATCGTAATTATCGCATTATAAAAGTGCAAAACCGTGATATCGTACATTGCAAGTTTTTACATTATATATCGCATAATTGTGCAATCTATAACGTAAGAATTCAAGTTTATTACGCTATCATACTGTATTCCTTCTTATGTAATCTCGCAAGGGTTCGAGTAGTCAGCAAGCGATCACAGAAAAAACTAAAGATAAAGTTTATAATCGCTCGAATTTCAGTTACATTTTGCGCTTTCGCTAAATGTTATTAAATAAGTTTCAATTTGTCTACAATAATGTGATTTCTTTCGGATGAAATAAATCAGCAAGAACAAATTTTTTGTGTGGTTTCTGTTGTTGATTCTACATGTTATACCAAAATTTGCTCACATCAGCGCGACGCAGTCGACGAGTTCAGAATTATTTTCCCAACCTCAGTGAAGCTTTCGTCGAAATATGTTTAACCATTAACCGTTGCAGGTTTTACCTGTAGCAAATTTTTTATTTTTTCTGTGATTGTTTTAAATCTGGTATCCCGATTTATAGCTCCTGACTCATACTCTGCCTTTTTCCCATTGCTGTTAAGGACGCTGTAGCAGACGACATCAACACAATTTAACTTAATTTTTTTCTGTGATATTAGTGTATAATATCGTAAAAAGCTCCGGGACCTGATTGTACGTTATCATATTGCGCTTTCTTGCAATATACAGGTTTCTCGATTTCATTATGCAATATCTTTTTCTCCGTTTAGGGTTAAATAAATAGTTGAATTTTATAAAAGATAAAATCCCTTTGAAAGAAACGAGTTTTATAACCAAAAACACGCATTTTTAGCACAATAATTAAAGAGTCAAATTTTCATTTAGTAAAAATATTTTCATCTTAATGATGAACTTTGTGAAGATTTACAGACTTTTATATAATATAAAAACAAGTCCTCTGCAAATTTTTAAATTAGGAATTAATGCAGCTAGACGTAGCTTTCTCTTACGAAACCAATGATAACAAAAACTCGTTTTCCATACAATTTTTACTTATGCACGGAGAAAAAGATATCGCACAATGATATCGAAAAACCTCTATATTGCAATAAAGCGCAATATGATAACGTACAATCAGGTCCCGGAGCTTTGTACGATATTATAATGCACTAATATCACAGAAAAAAATTAAGTTAAATTTTGTTGCTGTCATCTGCTACGGCGTCCTTAGCAGCAATGGGAAAAAAGGCAGAGTATGAGTCAGGAGCTATAAATCGGGACACCGGATTTAAAACAATCACAGAAAAAATAAAAAATGTGCTGCAGGTAAGACCTGCAACGGTTAATAATTAAACATATTTCGGCGAAAGTTTCACTGATCAAACACTGATAAAATCGATACTAATTCCTAAGCGCTACGCAAATTAATCAAGTTTAGCCCAATTAAAACATTTTGAATTAACCCACAAGAAAAATGTGCGGAGACTCCCGTTAGCATGTTCACTATCATGTCCCAAATTTTTAAGACAAAATATTTGTTATTGCAGGCAAAAAGCCGGGGAAACCTAAAACTGATCAAATCGATAATTTTCTAAGTATCACATGCCCTTAAATGCTGTAGTTTTTCCAACTACTTAAGATATTTAACTTCTCTTTTTTTATTCTGGTGGAAGATTTCACATTCTTTCGAAGTCTACCAGGAAAATTGAAAAAATTGTTGAAAATTAACAAAGTGGCGGCGATTTATCTGAAAATCTAAAAATCTCATTTAAGGCACAAAGAATCTTAAATCCCTTGAAATCTTTGTGTGTGTGTGTGTGTGTGTGTGTGTATATGTATATATATATACATATTTATATATATCTATCGACTAATCCAATTTTTTAATTATGTTTCTTAATATTTTATATTTCAAGAATCAGCAGAAAATTCAAATACGAAAAACGTTTTTTGGATTTCATAAAGTAAGGTATTTTTATTCGTAAGGGTTGTACGATTGAAGGGGAGGGGGGCATGGAAATAATGAGAATAGTAATCTGTGGTAAGCAAATAAGTGCGGCAACCTGGTCGCTAACATTTCTTCGTTATGCGCCGATGCCCCCTACCATTGTCCCATCTCCTCCATCGCTGCTCTCACCACGAACACATGACTGTTCGCCGTTCACCCCACCATTCTCCACGCCGGTCAGCACACGATGCCTCGCGTACGAGTCAACCTGTTCGACCCCTC
>NC_046661.1:20696484-20698836 GCF_010883055.1 Belonocnema kinseyi
AATATACAAAACAATTGCAGATACAGCAGATCCAAAACTTTTTTTTTTTGTGCGACCGTTTTAATTTTCAATCCATTTTTTTCGATTTATGTTGAAAAATATTTAATACGTATTATTTTATATCAATATGATATGCAAAATTTCCGAGAAATAAATGTTTGAAAACTATAGTTTAAAAAAAGTGATCGTCTTAACTTGTTTATAACTAAAATATATTTATTAACAAAAATTCAAACATTTTATCTAATATGCGCTTGATCTCGAACTTTGAAATGAAGTATACTGAACAATTTCTCCATTGAATTTTCATAAATAAATTAGGCATTTTTATAAACAAATAGAGATTGTTAAAAAAGACCTAATTTTTTACACTTTTGTGTGGATTAATATAGTTAGCACATTCCAAAATATACTGTAAAAATTTCAAAATGGAGAAATGAATAGTTATTGAATGATGAATTTGTAGCTGAAGCCGTTACAGGCTTCAAGCGTGCGTGCGTGTAACGGTTTCAGCTAAAAATTCATCATTCAATAACTATTCATTTCTCCACTTTTAAATTCTTACATTATATTCTGGAATGCGTTAGCAACACTAATCGAAAAAAGTGTAAAAAATTAGGTCCTTTTTTAGCAATCTCTATTTGTTTATAAAGATGCCTTATATATTTGTGGAAATACAATGGAGAAATTTTTCACTATACTTTAATTCGAAGTTCGGATTCAAGCGCATATTAGATAAAATGTTTGAATTTTTTATAAATACTTTTTCAGGAAATTTTGCATATCATATTGAAATAAAAAAAAAACGTATCAAGTATTTTTCAACAAAGAACGAAAAAAAATATTTCACGCAAAAAAAAATTTAGAGGGTAAATCCCCCGTAGAATTACCCATGTATGCATATATATATATCGACAACGCCATTCAATATGGGTCTATATGCTGACAGCGCCCTGTATGAGACTACACTGTTATAAATTTTCGGGAAATTCCGACACATTTAAGATAATAAAGTAACTGAAATTTACGAAATTATTATTATTATTACACCATTAAGCCATTTCCTTTTCGGGGTAGGCGTGACTCACTCGGTAGGGGAAAGGAGTAGTGTGTGGAAGGGATAGAGATTTTTCAGGTCGATCTAGAATTCTCGTGCTATTTAAGTAAATAACACGTTCGTTCCACAACACTGCTCCGATCCAGGTTGCTGATCAATCTCTAGCAATCACCCCAAGCGAAGAACCTCACGAATTTGTTATGTAAGGTTCCCCACTTGGGTCAATTAGTGGCCAAGGTCTTTTGTTTCAGGCGTCATTCACTCTACTGACACTCTTTTTATTAACTATTTGCCGCCATATTTTCCTGTCCTGGTATACTTCTCTAGCTTCATTTATGTCCATGCATTTTTTCATGCAGGCTCTCTTGTTCCTGAGACTTCTTATGTCTCTTCTGACTACGGTCTCATTCACACATTCTAACCATTCTTTCCGCGGTCTACCTCTGGGCACGCTGCCATTTACTTTACCTTAATACACTTGTTTCGTTCATTTGGCATTCTCTCAACATGTCCGAACCATCTTAACCGATTTCTTTCCCATGTGTCTACTAGCATCTCTTCTGCACCACATTCTTTTAGAATTATCTCGTTACTTACTTTGTCCATCAGAGTTTTCCCGCATATTATGCGCATGAATCTCATGTCAATTGCGTTAATTTTACTCTTATCTTTTTCTTGATAAGTCCATGTCTCGCTACCGTATAGTACAGTCGGTACAAATATAGAATTATGTATTGCCATTTTAGCTTTATTTGATATATTTTTACTTCTGATAAAAGGACCTGCTCTACCAATAACCTTCTTACCTTCATTTATTAGCCTATCTAATTCCTCATCTGTCTTCCCGTCCCTAGTAAATAAGCTACCAAGGTTTTCGAACTTATCAACTTGTTCAATTTTCTCATCATTTAATAAAATATTGCATAGTGTTTTCTCACTCTTTCCTTCGAACAACATAGTTTTTGTTTGCGTTAATTTTGAGGCCCATGCTCTTCATGCTTGCATCTAGTTTATTCAACATTCTTTGTAAGTCTTCGATAGACTCTGCCATAACAACCTTATCATCTGCGAACGCTAACCGACGTACCCTTACTGTTTGGAGATCCACCCCCTCTTCGTCGAAGAGAGCCATTCTTAAACGCTTGTCCATAAATAATATAAGTAACCATGAAGACATAACGCATCTTTGTCTTACTCCTTGAATAATATCGAAACAGTCACTCAGTTTCCCATTCACTCTTACACTCGCTTTGTTACCTGTATATATTGTTTTTATAGCTTGTAGGATCCATCCA
>NC_046661.1:20698936-20700077 GCF_010883055.1 Belonocnema kinseyi
TGGTCTATGCTTAGAAAGGGGTCTGTTTATTACAAATACTTGGTTTAGGCATAAAATGATCCACATGTACACCTGGTCGAAAGGAAATAGCCGCAGTATAATTGACTTTGTTGTTGCAGATGAAAGACTAAGAGAGTTACTCAAAGATACAAGAGTCATGAGGGGTCCTGAATGCAATACTGATCATTACCTTCTGATCTCAAAAATTAACTTAGGTCGGGGATGGAGAAAAAAGAGAACCAAAAAAGCCAAACAAACGCGAATCAAAATTGAGAACCTACAGAAATCGAATGTGCGAATAGATTTCCAAAATAAGATAATCGAAAGCATTGATAGGGCAACATGGGAGGACCGTATAAAAACAAAGATATAGAGGGCGCCTGGACAATTTTACGGAATATCCTTGTTAGATGTCCGATCGAAGTGTGTGGTACCGCAATTTTAGGAAGAATGTCTGGTGATGCGTGGTGGAATGATGAAATTCAGGCTGCCCAAAAAGCAAAGAGAGAAGCGTACAAGAGAACTTTGAACATCGCAGGTCTTAGCAATGAGGAAAGAAATAGACGTAGAAATTATTATAGACGCGAAAACAGGATACTTATACGATTATTTAAAGAAAGTAAAGATATAATTAGAGCAGAAGAAGAGATAAAAATACAAAACGACTTTGAAGGAAGCAGGAAATCACTTTATAAAGAAATGAAAGGAGACAAAAATACAGAATTTGTCAACATGAGAAATAGTAGGCGGGAAATGGTATATGATGCAGACGGAATACGAGAGGCTTTCAGAGGCCTTATTTTAGAAGACAATTCGGAGATGAAGCTATAGGACACTACAACTGCGATTTTGAACATGATGCGATGGAAAACTCAATTGAAAAAGTCTGTATCACTGAGGTTAGGGATATAATTAAGAACTTGAAAAACGGTAAGGCTGCCGGGTTAGACGGTATTAACGCTGAAATGCTTAAACACGGTGGCGCGTGCATTCCACATAGACTGTGCGAATTGATAAATTTATGTTTCGAGATGGGAGGCGTCCCAGACGATTGGAAAAAAGCGATTATCGTACCAATATACAAAAGAAAGGGAGATAAAAGCGAGTGCAATAATTACAGAGGGATTAGCTTATTAAGCAC
>NC_046661.1:20700177-20701771 GCF_010883055.1 Belonocnema kinseyi
ATGATAAATAGTCTTCTGATTCCTACTTTCATTCTAGCCCACAGCAGTCTGGGAGACACGAAACCATGGTCTCCGAGATACTGCTTTGCTCTTTCATTCAAATTCAGACCTACTCCTTGTTTACCATGGAATTAAGTTGCTGAAAATGAAATTCCGTAACTTTTATAGTAAATTTACAAAATTTTTATTTAACTTCAGAAGCGATTTCTGAATGCTCGATAAAAATAAAAAACATATAAAATGGAAGGTACTAACACTTTTCAAATGAACAATTTTAAATGGAAGACAGATAAATTGCAAAATTGATTATTTCTAACTTTTATAAAAAATGCGGAGATCGAAAATTCAGATTTAATTCAAAAAATATGAATCTACGTCATGATTTTCAATCCTCTCAATTAAAGAATCAATCAATCAACTTTAAAATTTTCAAAATTATATTATTATTAACAATTTTAAGGTAAACCCATAAAAAATTTACAAATTAAATTTTTTTAAACTGATCTCTTCTTAAATTAAAAGTTAAACTATGTTTATCATAAAAAGTTTAAACATAGTTGAAAAACTTCAAAAATTTATTTAAAAATCTTCAGAAATCTAAAATTTTTTTTTAAATTTTGCCAAATTTAAAATCATTTTTGAAAGTTTTCCGAACTTCTAAATATATTTTAAAATAAACCGCATTTTTCCTATGATTTTTAGAAAATCTTAAAAATTTTAACCGAATTTTTTGGGCATAAATTATTTGAAATAATTTTAAATGCTTTACTTAATTTGGCATCTTTTTAGTTTGAAAATAGTAAAACGTCAAAAATTTTCTTTTTTTACCTCACTAATTATAGAGGGAGTGAGAAAGTTCGGCAAGACCCCTAAAAACCACCCTTAATATATCCACACCTAAAATGTTAAAAATGACAATTTAGATTGTCGATATTTGAAAATAAAGAAACGTCAAAAATTCTCTTTTTTTATCATCATAATTATAGAGGGAGTGAGAAAGTTCGGCAAGACCGCTAAAAACCACCCTTAAAATAACCACACCTAAAATGTAAAAAATGACCATTTTGATTGTCGATATTTGAAAATATAAAAACGTCAAAAATTCTCTTTTTTTATCTCACTAATTATAGAGGGAGTGAGAAAGTTCGGCAAGACCCCTAAAAACCACCCTTAATATAACCACACCTAAAATGTTAAAAATTTCCATTTTGATTGTCGATATTTGAAAATATAAAAACGTGAAAAATTATCTTTTTTTACCTAACTAATTATAGAGTGAGTGACAAAGTTCGGCAAGACCCCTGAAAACCATCCTTAAAATAACCACACCTAAAATGTTAAAAATGACCATTTTGATTGTCGATATTTGAAAATATAAAAACGTGAAAAATTATCTTTTTTTACCTAACTATTTATAGAGTGAGTGAGAAAGTTCGGCAAGACCCCTAAAAACCACCCTTAAAATAACCACACCTAAAATGTTAAAAATGAACATTTTGATTGCCGATATTTGAAAATATAAAAACGTGAAAAATTATCTTTTTTTACATAACTAATTATAGAGTGAGTGAGAAAGTTCGGCAAGACCCCTAAA
>NC_046661.1:20701871-20702326 GCF_010883055.1 Belonocnema kinseyi
TGACCATTTTGATTGTCGATATTTGAAAATATAAAAACGTCAAAAATTCTCTTTTTTTATCTCACTAATTATAGAGGGAGTGAGAACGTTCGGCAAGACCCCATTGGTTGTTCGAACACACAGCGCTACGAAACGCACGACTTATGAAATAAGAGAAAGCTCTCGGTGTAAAATTTCTCTCCCGGCATTCTTCCGGTTTCTCCCGGTGCACGTTTCTCCCGGTTCTCCCGGTACACTATTAGAAAAAAGTCTCTGAATCACACCGATAAGTGAATGTTTTTCGATCTGCAACTGAAGCGTGTTATCCCACTTCTCTATAGGTACAAAGTTCGGTGTCAAACTTTAGAGCGTACTATGTTCATCTCAGCAAGTGCGACTATTGACAGTTCTTGCATCGTTCTGGTGTTACATGTTGCATAGGCCAGCCTCGCTTAGAGCCGAAAATGCACGAAAGA
>NC_046661.1:20702336-20706325 GCF_010883055.1 Belonocnema kinseyi
CCCCACTTCACGATTCGTTTTCAGTGGCTAACTGGCTATTAGGAGGAGTTTTTAAGTAAATTGAATTTTCCAGGGTGTCAAGGGAATGAAAGTTCATGCAATTTTGCCATGTTATATCATTATAGAAAAATATAAGGAACTTAATTCTTATTAAACCTTCTTGTGCAATTTTGTTGCACAATATTTTTAGAGCTTATGTTGGTTTACAAAATGTGCTTTCAAATTTGCGTGAGTTTATCAGATATTGAGGAATTTTGAAACGATTTGAAAATAAATAAAATTTATGAAGATTTTTTTCGTTTAACTTTGTAAGGTTTCACGGAAATGAAAAACATTGTTTTAGGTTCCTAGCAATAATTAAAGTAAATTTTTTATTGTCAAAAATTAATTTCAGGAGATTATTTTAAAACATTTCAAAACATTAAAAAAGATTTCAAAAATTATAAAACTATCTAAAAAAGCTTAGAGGCATTTTTTTTTATTTTGCAGAATTTAAAAAAATCAGTAAAAGTTTGAATGATTTTGAAAGATAAGAAGATTAGAATGTCTGACAAGATTAAAAAAAGAATTATTTTCCTAATATTTGTGTGAAAATTTTTAAAGATTTTTTATTTTGAAAAATGAACTTTAAGGGCATGTGACACAGCTAAATACCTATATTACCGACCTCACTTTTTCCGTTCACTGAATGTTTTTTTGAACCTAAGAACTTTTTTTGTAAATAAAATATCGAGCAGAAACTTTGGAAGATTTATTAGGGTACAATAAAGTACGTTTAGGCACTGCATTTCGGTAGGAACTTCACTGAAAATTATTTCATCTTTTTTCTGAACCTCAACATTTTGTGAACGTTCGAACTTTTTTTATACATAAAATATCGGTCTCAAACTTTGAGAAATGCAAGAGCCGAAAGAAAACTAATTTAAGTACAAAGCTGAATAATAATAGATGAAAAAAAATATATTTCAACAATCAATTCCAACGGCATCAGCCGGTAACGTTGTACACGAAAATACGAACTCTCTAGAGCCTCGTCTAGTGGCCGCCAGGTTTCGTATTTTCGTGTACAACGTTACCGGCAGATGCCGTTGGAATTGATTGTTGAAATATATTTTTTTACATATTTTATTATTAAGCTTTGTACTTAAACGTAGTTTTCTTTCGGCTCTTTTATTTCTCAAAGTTTGAGACCGATATTTTATCTATAAAAAAAGTTCGAACGTTCAAAAATGTTGAGGTTCAGAAAAAAGATGAAATAATTTTCAGTGAAGTTTCTACCAAATTGCAGTACCTAAACGTACTTTATTGTACCCTAATAAATCTTACAAAGTTCCAGCTCGATATCTTATTTACAAAAAAAGTTCTTAGGTTCAAAAAAACATTCAGTGAACCGAAAAAGTGAGGTCGGTAATATAGGTATTTAGCTGTGTCACATGCCCTTAAAAGAAAATTAAAGAAGACTTTTAAACACATTAAATGATTTCCTAATTTTTCGAAAAAGAGTGTTGAAGGTTTTAAAAGCAAAATCTTTCAATTCACTGTGGTTAAAAAATTTAAATAATCGAATAAATTCAAGAAATATTTAGTAGAATTAATGAAATTCAAAAATAATTTAAACTTTCGAAGAGTTTCAGAACGTAGGATAAACTTATCTAAAAAGAGAACAATCTGAAAATTCTTGTAGAAGAAAAAAAGATGCCCCTGGAAATTGTGTACAATTGTCAGTCTTTAAAAATAAAATTGTAATGATTTTTTACAAATTACTTTCAGCGCATTTCTTCTCAGGTTGAATTCGCGCTTTTAAAGGCAAGAGATCCAATTATTTTCAATAAAAATAAGTAATGAAATAAATTTTGAAAAATTCAAAAAAAGATAATCCCTGTATGCTTAAAGATATAATTTGTTCACTTAGGATAAGTTCTATGTAATTAAACAAAAATTATTTTAAGTGCATATAAAATTATTTAAATTATTTCTAAGAATTGGAAACATTTAACAATTGTAATATTAAAATGCATTTAAAATTTAACATTTTTGTATTTAATTTTGATAGGATATAATAGATATATATGTAAAATAAATAAATTCTAATAAAAGTCGATAAACGAGGACTTTTATACTTTTTGATGGCGAAAAAGAGATTCCTCAATTCTCAAGTGTGAATAGTAAGGGAACTGACGTTAATTAAACATAACACAGCCACACAAAAAAGTGTGCGGATCTGGTAACAAGACACACGTATTCCTATGGATTTTGGGGCGCTGAATTCAAATTCGGTATCAAAAATCACCCATCACCTCATGGTTGAGCCATTACCTCAAAAAATGACGAACAATCATGCGTTGAGGCAAATAAATTTCAAAATAATGCCAGTGATGCAAATTTTCACTTCAAAAACATGTCGACAACTTTGAAGGATCAACTTATTTGATCCTGATATCAGCGATATCAGTCTGATATCAACTTATTTAACATAACTTTACCCAACAGAACCTGACCGCACCTAACCTGAATTAACAGAAATTTATTGAACTACAGGTAAAGCTCTGGAAGCATATTTTCCCAGTAGCAAATGTGTGCTACATCGAATGGGTCAACTCGAGCCTAACCTAGAAATAAATCTAACCTAGCCTAACCTAACCTCACGTAACACAATTAAACTCATTGTGTTATCCCGTTGTGTTTGTGGTACCGTTTCTTTCAGCTTCGGCTTAACCTACAAAGAGGTTTAACCTATCCTAACCTAACAAAACCTGACCTAACCTAACCTAGCCGAATGAAATTCAACCACACGTGTAGCTATGTAAGCGTACGGTTCTCAGTCTTAAATGTGTGGTATATTTAATAGGTTAACTCGATCTTAACCTACAAATGAATTTAACTTAACAGAACCTAACGAAATTTTGCTTAACGCAACACAACTTAAGTGTTCCGGTTGTAACACACTAAGATTCATTTCATTGTACTACAGGTGGTTAAAAATTTAGACGCACATTACTCATTTGAAAAAACTTGAACTATAAGTAGAATTGACCCCATTTCAATTAACCTGACAATGTTTGTATCAATTAAAATGTAGAACTGTAACTGAAACATGCAAATGAATAAGAGTTTTAGTCTCTCTGCTTTTCTTAAACTTAAGGGATATATTTATACTATTTTTTGTGTTTATATTTTATCTTGCTTTTTATCGTAATTAAATTGATTTATAGACCTACTTCAGTCCATTTTCTGCCGGCTATAACGTGTCCTTTTTTCTTCGAAGGAACGATGCAAAGGGTTACGCTTACGTTTAAGACCTACATTCGTTTCCCTTTTCAACATCCAGCAAAAATCAGCCATCATGACCTCGTCCCATCTACCCTGATATCGTTGTTCCATCACTTTTATGTCTTGATGAAAACGTTCCCCTTGTTCTTCGCTGAAATCACCAACATTTTCTGGAAACTTATCCAGATGGGAATCTAGAAAGTGAAGTTTTAAATTCATCAAGCAGCCTAACTTTTTGTAGTTTCTTATCACTTTCGCAACAAAATTTATCGTAGTCTGGACTTTTTTTGTTACCGAGGAAATTTGCGTTTACTGCTTTAAAACTTTCCCAAGCGTCCATTTCAATTTTCATCATGTGGCTCAGGAAATTAGTATCTCTGGTCAATATTCGAATCTGTGGTCCATCAAAGACTCCTTCTTTCAATTTAGCGTCTGAAACATTAGGGAATTTAAGGGATATATACTTATAGCATTGTCCATCTTTGTCTAACGCCTTGACAAATTGCTTCATGAGCCCAAGCTTTATGTGGAGGGGTGGTAGTAAAATTTTTTCTTGATCAACGAGGCTTTGGTTGATGATATTATGAGAACCAGGTTTGAATGAATCCCTTAAAGGGCAATGTTTTTTGCTGTAATGATTGGCTCGATCTCTGCTATTCCACAGGCATATAAAGCATGGCTCTCTCGTGAAACCCGATTGTTGGCCTAATATCATTGTT
>NC_046661.1:20706425-20708557 GCF_010883055.1 Belonocnema kinseyi
GTTCTGAATTTTTCAAAAAAAAAAATTCTAAAATCGGTGCATAATTGCGTTCTAAATGTCATTTTGAACCTCGTTTTCCGATTTCACCCCACTGTGCAGCGCTATCGACATCATATTGGCTACTCTCAGCTGCTCTCTTGGCACCTCTTCTAAAATCGCCAAAATCCGTCTAAGTGTTTGCGCATCGCATTTCGCGCACGCCTTTCTGCCAGCACAAATTGAATTTCAGAGCGCGCGAATGAAAATCATCCTAAACTGAACATACCTGTCAGTTAATCATATTACTCCACTTTCCAATTTGAGTAGTTTTAGGACATATTTAGAAATTATGAAACGATTCAAAAATAACTAAAACTTGTAACAATTTGTTAAGAATTTTGTATGGGTTCACTGTCAACCATTTTATACCAAAAGAAAAGAAGTTTGATCAAAAAATGCATTTTCAACCAAAGAAATGAATTTTTAATTAGAATAGATGAATTTCTAACAAAAAGAATAATTTTCTTCCAAAAAAGATAAATTTTTAACTGAGAAAGGTCAATTTTCAAGCAAAACCAAAACAACATATTTTCAAAAAAATTGTTAAATTTCCAAACAAAAAAAATTTGAACTAAAAATGCTACAGTTAAATTTTCAGTATAAGAAAATTATTTTTCAACTACAAAACAGCGAATTTTCAACAAAAATTTTTAATGATGAACCAAAAAATATATTTTCAAACAAGAACAATCATTTTCTATTAGAAAAGCATGCATTTTGAACTGCAAAAATAATTTTTAAAAAGTTAAACAAAATCGTTAAATTTTCAACTTTAAACATTCTATATTCTATAAACATTCAATATTACAAAATTTAGCGTTTACAATTAGATTTCTATTGTAAAATAATTGTAATTATAAATAACGGTAAAATTAATTTAACCAATTTTATTTTATGAAAAAATATCTCGTGAACTAAGGAACATACGTTTAGAATATTTTCCTTGATTCTGCTCTAGGGTCAAACATGGTACAAAAAACCGTCGTGACATTTCATATAAAAACTATACTCTGTGTACATTAATTTTTACAAATGAAAAATTCTCATAATTTTATAAATATTCCTAAACTTTGCTTTAATATGTTGCCTAGGGAATAGATTTAAGAAATAAAACTATAAATATATCTCTATTAGTTAGTAACACACTATGTAAAATCGCCTTTCAAATTATACAAAAAAAATTCCAAAAATGTTAACAAACGGTTGTACAGATTTGGGTTTAACCTTATGGACCAGTTTCAGAAATATATATTTCTTTTATCGTTTTTCAGCGCATGATTTTTCCCTAAATATGAAGCAGATTAATATTCACTTAAAAAATAAAAATAAGAAAGATCCGAAATTCATTCACTTGTCTGTTAGAAAATCCCACACATTTTTTGATAAAACTCCTTTCCACACCACCTTCAAAGAAAAATTTTCACAATATTTTTATCAAATGATAAGTCTATTGTACTTACGGGAAAAATGAAAGTCTTTCATTAATTACACAGCCACACAAAAAAAAAGTTTGCGGATCTGGTAACAAGACATACGTATTCCTATGGATTTTGGGGCGCTGAATTAAAATTCGGTATCAAAAATCACCCATCAGGTCATGGTTGAGCTATAACCTCAAAAAATGACGAAAAATCATGCACTGAGGCAAATAAATTTCAAAATAATGCCAGTGATGCAAATTTTCACTTCAAAAACATTTTGACAACTGTGAAGGATCAACTTATTTGATCCTGATATCAGCGATATCAGTCTGATATCAACTTATTTAACATAACTTTACCCAACAGAACCTGACCTCACCTAACCTGAATTAACAGAAATTTATTGAATTACATGTAACTCTCTGGAAGCATATTTTCCCAGTAGCAAATGTGTGCTACATCGAATGGGTCAACTCGAGCCTAACCTAGAAATAAATCTAACCTAACCTCACGAAACACAATTGAACTGATTGTGTTGTCCCGTTGAGTTTGCGGTACCGTTTCATTCATCTTCGGCTTAACCTACATAGAGGTTTAACCTATCCTAACCTAACAAAACCTAACCTAACCTAACCGATTACGCTGGCAACCCTGTTCTTGCGTACTTTCATA
>NC_046661.1:20708657-20709680 GCF_010883055.1 Belonocnema kinseyi
GTTTTGACGAATCAATGAAAAGTCGCCATTCTTCGTCTCTGTACACATTTTTCTTCAAGTGGTTCATTAGTCCGCTAACGTCAGTGCAGTACACTAAAGACGACTCTTCGTCTTTAACGAAAAACTTTCTGAATTGTTTGTCCCTGTCGCGATAGAATGAAACTTTTGTCTTTGGCTCTAGAAGATTTCTTTTTTTAGAAATGAAGCGGCAAATTCAGCGCCGTCTTTCGGTAATCCAAGATCTCTAATAAAATCATTCAGTTCTAGTTGAGACACTAATGTTGGAACCCTCAATTTCATTTTATGCACGCCATATTCGTCATCTTTTTCGTCATTTTCATTGGAATCATCAGAACTATTTTCTGTTCGATCACTGGTTTCACTACCGTCTCCATGACATTGACTTTCAACTTCCATTCTATCATCTTCTAAAGCGCTTAAATCAGTTTTGCATGCATTTTTATTGATTTCGATTGCTCTTGTGCACACATTAATGTACGAAATGTTATTTTTATTTTTGGCTTTGAACCCTTTGACGGAATTCATGCAAAAGTAGCAGTCCTTCGCAATAACTGGTTTTTCCATGTGGTTGGTGTAGAGTACTTGCGGTACTTTTCGTTGTTTGAATTTTTTAGACGATACAGCATAAGTCGGCAGGAATTGCAAATGACGTGAGGAACCCATTTTGTTTCTTGGTGCAGCTATTTACGGTTAAAACACTTTTCGTAAAGACTTGTCAGTTCCTCGTCGATTGATTTTCGCAAACTGCTCACTTCAGATTTACTGCAAATGTAACAGAATGAATCTGAGCTATTCTTGCAGGCATGCGATTGAGAAATGCTCACGGTTTTTTTCCTTGTAGCATGAGACTCTACACCAACCAAGTGATCCATTGATGAAGAGCTACGGTTGCATGATGCTGACGTCGGAGAGCCCGCTTTCCTACCCTGACCAGACGCCGATACTGGGGTTTTTCCCTGCATTGTAATACACTTTTTACCTGTGTTTGCCATGACGGCATGA
>NC_046661.1:20709780-20713443 GCF_010883055.1 Belonocnema kinseyi
TCATACGGAGTTTTCGAACTTTCAACAGCTTTTGTAGGTGTTAAATTTATTAAATAGGTTGCTGTTAATACAGCCTCACCCCAAAACTGTTTATCTAAACTTACTGCGTTTATAATTGCACGAGCTTTCTCTGTAATAGTTCGATTCATTTGTTCCGCTACTCCATTTTGCTGCGGTGTGTAAGGTACTGTAAAATGGAACATTATTCCCTTTTTTGAGCAAAAATCTTTGAAGTCATTTGACATGTATTCTCGTCCATTGTCACAGTAGAGATTAACAATTTTTAAATTGAAATGAGTTTCACTTTTTGCTACAAAATCTTTGAAAACACCAAAACCATCTGATTTGAAAGTAAACAAATATGTAACTGTGTAGTGAGTGAACTCATCAATAAAAGTTACAAAGTAATTTTTATTGTCAATAATGGGTGGTGTAATCAGCCCACAAACATCGGTATGAACAATAAATATGGGTCTTGTAATATGGTTTTTGTTTTTGGTTTTATTAAATGGAAGTCGTGCTTGCTTACCAAAAATGCAAGGTTCACATATTTCATTTGTAGGTTTCACGTTATCAAGGTCATCAACATCTTCAAACAATTTTTGACTTTTTATTTGATCAAATTTAAAATTACTTATATGACCAAGACGTTCGTGCCACAACTTGAAATTCTTACACTTATTGACATTTATGTGACTTCCATTTACCATGTTTTTGTTGATACTAAAAACAACACTAAATAAACCATTTACTGACTTACCTCTTAGAATGGTTTTTCCTTTACCATTTTCTACGATGACCCCTTCGGTGTCGAAAATTATTTTGAAACCTTTTTCTTGCAGACGACGAACCGATAGCAAAATGAATGCAGTATCCGGTGCATATAGGACATTTTCTAAAACTCCTGGCCTTCCAAGATTTGTAATTACTTGAATGTTTCCAGTTTTCATAGCGCTTATTGATTCTCCTGTTTTTTCTGCGGGGATTTTCAGTGGCGATGATAACATTTTACTCGTCGTAAATGCATCTTCTCTGTTGATAATATGATCTGTTGATCCCGAATCCAGCAAGAATGATATCTGGTTAGTATTAGTTCTGGAAGTCGGATGTGAACGTCCCATTATAAATGCAAATCCATCCGCACTTGCAATATTTGTTTGAATGGTTTTCAAATTTCCTTGCTGTGTCATCCGTTTATAATAATAGCAATCGGATTTTTCATGATTGTGTCGTCCACAATGTTCACAAGTCAATTTGGATAATTTGTATGGGGATTTAGAGCCACTTTTCTTTAATGGAGAGGGATTTGTTGTTCGTTGTTGCCTTTTGAAAAATTTACGTGGTTTCCACTTCTTGTTTGTTGTCTTATTTCCATTCGATTCTGGTGTTGGAGCAGTACTAGTATTTAAAACTTTAAGGGTAATGGATTGCTCTTCTGTTCGTAATTTTACCTCATGATCCATTAGCCTCGTTTTTACAAAAGCTAGGGTTAAATTGTCGTTACCCAAAGTCTCCAGTGTTGTTGCAATGCCATTGTACGTACCGGGTAAGGTCAGTAAAAGGTGGGAGATCTTGTCCATCTCATCAAGCGAGGCACCTGCTGCTATTAAATCTGCAATTATCGTATCGAATTTTGTAAAATGTTGCAGTAAGGTTACTTCACCTTGCAATTTTAAACTTAAAAGTTGTTTTCTCAAAGCCAACTGGGTTGCGAAACTACGTCTTTCATAAATTGTATCTAAACCCTGAAAATGTCTTTTGCAGTAGCAGTGTCTTTTGCAAAACCCAGAAAAGTATCACTTAAATATTCCACAATTATGCTTTTTGCGGTAGAGTCCTTTTTATGCCAATCGTCCGAAATCCGGATGTTCAATGCTGGAAGATCATTGTCCACAACGTGTAACACACCAAGTTCAGCTAGTAATAATCTCACTCGAAACTTCCACACCGTATACTTTTCACCATTAAACGGCTGTATATTACGTTTACTTAATTTGCTATCCATTTTCGTAAAACACTTGCAAACCTTTTAGACGCGATGAACTGGGCCCATAACCTAATGGTATTAAGGGCTTAAATAAAATGTAACAAATTATAGACCGTTTATAATACTGCTCTTTATTCCATGATGGCTTATGTGAAACTAAACTGAAAAACATATATATCGATTCTATGCGGTTCCATGCGACGTAAAAGGACCACACAGAAGTATATCTTATCTCGATATTTATTAAACAAAACTCGGTCAGTCGACTGTGCCTTTGAATCATATTCTTCATACTAAATTTCTATGTTGAAATTCGCTTTTTGTTTTATAATTATGGAATATTTCTAACAGTAATTCGTACAAATAATGCTTCATGGTCATTGCTATCTATGTTCTCAACCAATAAGTGCAAACCTTTCTATTCTCATTCTATTTTTGCAATAAAAGTTTTAAATAATAGTTAATATACGTTCATAACGTTAATACTTTAATTTTCAAATTATTCGGCCGAGAAACGTAAGAAACTGTAAGAAAAAAGATTTAAAATTCTATAAAATACTCTTTCGTTGATCTCCTCAGAATAAACGTTTCTCGGTTGAATAATTTGAAAATTAAAGTATTAAAGTTATGAACGTTTATTAACTATTATTTAAAACTTCTATTGTAAAAATAGCATGAGAATAGAAAGGTTTGCACTTGTAATGGTTGAAAACATAAATAACAATGAGCATGAAGCATTGTTTGTACGAATTACCAAATATTACTCACATCTGAATAGCCTAAAAATCGGCCGACGACAGCCGACGTTTTTTTGACGTACTGACGATTCAAACTGTAATAGTGGCATATCTATCCAACAGTAAATTTATTCACGAGTATTTTAAAACAACAAAAATTCAATTCGGTTGAAAATTGACGAGTCGTCGATTTTTTGCACGAACAAATCCAAAATACCCCACTATACGTCGGTGCAATTGCAGAATAGGGGCGTCACCTGTTCTTGGCTGAAAAACCTGTTTTTTCGGCAACAAACTATTAGAGTCGTTAATTGAATGATAAATGAAGGGATATGACAAGGCCGAAGCTTCAAATTATTGTTACTTTTGTTACTAAGATATCTTAAATATGGGTATTCCACGATACATAGTAACACAAGACTCTGAATTTCAGTAGAGAAAGGCGGGACTTTCAGATGTAACCAAAGTGATCATTCGCCAGTCGAAAGTCAACTGATGTTTATAACATGACGTTAAGTAACACGTTTGGTTGACAGTCAACTGTTTTATGTACGTAAAATGTATTTTATAGGTTAATTTAAAACAGAAAGATTGTTGACTTTCCGTCAACGCGTGCGTCTGAAATGAAACTTATAGGTTAATTTAAGTCAGCTGATTGTTGAAATACCAGGTACAGAACTTAAATCTTCAATCCTTTTTGTATCTTTTTTTATCACATATAAAAGATTATTCTGTTCCTAATAAAATCCGTTATAGATCTGATTACATATATCAAAATAAGAAACGTTGACGAAACGACTATACCATGAGCTCAGTATTGATCGATACTATCCAGCCAGCGCACAGTGGGGTGAAATCGGAAAACGAGGTTCAAAATGACATTTAGAACGCAATTATGCACCGATTTTAGAATTTTTTTTTGAAAAATTCAGAACTAAA
>NC_046661.1:20713543-20730100 GCF_010883055.1 Belonocnema kinseyi
AAACGACGAGTTCGATTCATATGCAGCGTGCACACAAAATGTTATTGATAAAATCCCTAAAAATTTCCAAGAAATTAAAGAAAGGGATGATCGAACTCAGTGTCGAGCGCAACCATTATAATTATACGAAATAAAAAACTGGCT
This sequence comes from Belonocnema kinseyi, assembly GCF_010883055.1. Classification (NCBI taxonomy): domain Eukaryota; kingdom Metazoa; phylum Arthropoda; class Insecta; order Hymenoptera; family Cynipidae; genus Belonocnema; species Belonocnema kinseyi. Next base: position 20,713,688 of record NC_046661.1, read on the forward strand.
TTTTCTAGTTCATCACGGGGAAGTTGAGCGCCACCGCGAGTGTGGCCGTGAACGAAGAGGCAGGAAAGAAAGGCAGTGTGTGGAGCTTTATCTTTGTCCTTATCCCTCTCCTTCCTTCTTCAGCGTGGCACGAAGTGGTCACTCGTTTTAGTAAGGTTGGATGGGGGAATAGGTCAGCGAAGTACCTTCGCGGCGTGTCGTCGCGGGATGAGGGTGGACGCGAGCATGTGTGCAGGGGAAGCTGTAACTACCGAAGAATGATGTTTGCGAGGGTCAGGAGTAAGTGAAAGGAGGGGAATGTGGATGTATTGGTCGGTCGAGACTTGAGCACAACTACGGTGAACGAAAGTCGTCCGCCAAGTGCGCCGGATTCGGTTTATGATGGTTGAAGCAGGTCAAGAGAGTGGGGGTAATCTGACATTGAGTATTTGCAGAGATCACCCACAGATGGCACTACCGCGGCCACTCGCCCTTTTAGACACCGACTAATTTTTGCATTCTCATTCATGTGAGTGTGATGTGATCGTCCAAACTTTTTATCTCTGGTTTTTAACGGATCTTTATGTTTCGGCACTTACGGAGTTCGAAAATCATCAAATTTTGTCGGTATCTGTCTGTTTATCTTTATGCTGTCTGTATTTATGTCTATATGTCTGTATGTATGATTACCTGAATATCGTAACCACGATAAGTTTTGAAGGATTTGTCCAGTTGAGCCTTTGGCACACTTTTTATGGATCCCAAAATGAAGGTTAAGTTCGTTAACCAAATATTTTCAACGAAAATAAGAAAATTTAGAGTTTTCGAAATTTGAATAAAAGTTTGTAAAGTTTCTTACAGATGGATAAAAGACTTGCAAATAATCCAAATACAATGTTTAATTTCGATGAAAATTAGAGAAGTTATATACTTTTCAAAGTTTTGAAAGTGTTCGAAAATTATAAACAAAAACATTTTTCTGGTAGATTAGGTCATTTCATTTAAATTTTTCACTAGATATCAAATATTTAATTGGACAAAATTCAAAAAGTTAAAGCTTTTTAAAATTTGAAACCAAATTTGTTATAAGTTTTAGAAAATGTTGTCAAATTTTCTAGTATACGACAGAAATACTTGCAAATTATACTAATAACAATTTTTATTTTCGATGAAAATTAAAAAAATTATATGCTTTTCAACATTTTGAAAACTTTCAAAAAATGTCAAAAAAAAATTTTTCATAATAGATTAAGAAATATTAATCCAACACTGTAAAAAAATATTTGTGTAAAATTACAAAGTTTCGGAAAATTAAATATTGTATCATTGTAAATATCACACACTTCACTGTGTGGTTTCACAAAAGTATGTGAAATTACATCCTCTAGCGATGTAAATAAAAGGACCCTCGAACAGCAGTGTAATATTACACGCTCGATAAAAATAAAATTACACATTCCCTCGTACGAAGTTTACATTCAGAAGGGAAAATTCAGTCACAGCGTGTAAAAATACCATGCGTCGGTAAAATCACTTTTTTGTGATGAAAATTACATCGAGATTTTTAATTTTACCAAAGATATTTAATTTTACCCTGGCGGAAAATGTAAAATTTTTGATTTATAATTAATTTCAAATTTAGAATAATTAATCAAATAATATGTGGATACGAAAGCGTCTCGTGTTCGTTGTTTATCGATGCGTTCATTTACCTTGTCGTAGAACAAGTTTTTTCAGTGGGGTTAATGCCACCGGCAAAAATATTTAAAACCACCCCTAGTGTATAAAAACTTTAAACACTTTTTTTCGAGTTAAAAATACTTTTCATTAACCTTGTCATAGAAAAAGTTTTTTCATGGGGATAAGAGCCGCCGAAAAAGATATTTAAAACCACCCCTAGTGTATCAAAATCACAAAATCGTAAAAATGACCGCCTTTATACACTTTTTTGTGAGTTAAAAATAGTTTTAATTTACCTCGTCATAGAGCAAGTTTTTTTAGCGTTGTAAGAGCCGCTGAAAGAGATATTTGAAATCACTCCTGGTAAAAAATGTAAAAGAAGACTTGCAGGATAATTTGTTTTATTCGTAAAAAGTAATATGAAAACGAAATTTTTATCTATAGCAGAACAACGCGAAATAGGGAAGAATATCTAATGAAAGGATTGTAGCTTTTTACTGTAACTATGCACATTTAATTACAGTAAAATTTGGAGACTTGGACGGTTTTAGGACTGGAGGAGTTGGGGAATCACCCAGATAGAGGACCACTTCGTAGAAAACGCTTTTCTTTGTTCACGCATGATCGACCGCCACTCACTCCGCGCAGCTCCTTGTCCAACAACTTAAGCGCGGTGTTAATTCTCGGAAGAACTATATCAGGGGGCCTTATCTCTAGGGTTTACTGTATTTTTAAAAATCAGAATAGGAGCCATCCATACATCACGTGGGCAGTTTAGAGGGGGTGGGCATGGCAACATTCCACGATGTAAGCCACATTTTGATATTTCGAACCTGTGTTGAGAATGAATAAAAGGTGTAAAACATTTCGGAGCGTGAGTTAAGTGGTTTTTGTTTTGATTTTAAACGTCAAATTCGATATTTCTGAGGTATTAAGGACAAGTGCGTCACTCATCAATCAGTGCGTATTCTCAACATTTTCCATAAAAAACGTGCCTCTCGTGCTCAAAATAATGTGTTGTCACAGTTTTTGTGCATATGAAATCTTGGCTCAGGCATCCTATTCTTCAAAATAATAAAGATTCTGTCAGACATGATGGATTGTATATTATCTTTAATGTTTTCAGGTTTCATTTATCAATTTAAAATTCCGCGTCTCGTCTCTTAATCGTATGAATGTGTGTCTTGGGGGGGGGGGGAGACAACAGATAAGTTGACCCTGTGATATTATTAAGTACGCTACACCATCTAGGGGCCGTCCCATAACCCAAGTCAAAATATAGGCCCTACTTTGACAGTCTTCACGCTAATATTTTTAAGGGCTAAGGTTTTAAAGTAGAAGATATTCCCATACGATTTTTGCCCCTACTTTAGCGCTCTCATGGGCCAAATTTTCAAATCTTCCAATTTGAGGCGTCTAAATAGAGGCTTAGTTGTTGCTTCTAATTCAACGCTCCACATTCTACCTTTCTGTACAAAATAAAATTATTTGTTTTGCTGATGAATTATTAGGCCATTTTTCCATATAATTTTTTTATTAGAATCTTTTAATATAGATAGAAGTTTTATTACTCAAACTTAGTAATTATTAATATCAAAAAGATAGTTAACTACCATAAACTAGTAACAGTTTGTTTTAAAACCGAACAAAATGATATGATAAAGAAAACCATAATAAGAAATAAATATCAAAGCATGTATTATAGAACAGCATTAAAGGTTCACAATGATTCCTGTTTTAAATGTTACTTAATACAACGTCATATGATACTTATTAATAATATATTTATCATCTTTAACATTTGTATCGTTTTAATTCAAAATTATGGCTTTAAATGCGCTATTCTAAAACAATTTAATCTAAGGCCTTGAAAATAAAACTTTAGTTTTTAGATTAATTCTTGGCGGTTTTCAATTAAATGTTGTTGTTTTAAATTCAAATAATAATTCAAAATGACAAGACAATTTTAAAAAATGGAATCATATTACAGCAATCATGTTTTTTATTATTTATTTTAATTTTCAATGTTATATCTTAAATTTTTCTGTTTTTTAGTTTAAGATTTAAATTAATAAATCATTTCAAATTGAAAAATATTTTATTGATACAGAAATAAATGCATAATTCTAGTAATTTTAAGTGGTTAAAATAATTTTAGAGTTCTACAGCTTGAACGCTACATTTAAAAATTCTCCCTGTCCTATTTTTTAATTTTGCAGCTAAAATTGAATTAATTGAATTTGGGAAAGTTTAATTAGCAATTAATTGATTATAAAAAAGTTTTAATATCACAATTTTTGGTGAATGTAAATTTTGTCAGTTCAAAATGAAGTTCGCATTCGTTTGAGTTTCAAGGTTCTGAAGTAGAATTTTTTTTCATTTTTAATGTTTTCCATTGAAAATTATTATCTAGTTTGAAAGTTCGTTTAGTATAATTCAATTCACTTTTCGATCCTATAAAATTTCGCCTAATTAGCTTTAATGTTAAGTTATAATTTCGTTATGTAATACAAATTTTACATTCTAGAATTTCGGAAGCTTTGACTTTGAAACATTTAATTTAGTTATCAATATTAAATTGTCAAATTTTGATCGCTTTGAATTTATAATTGATCAAATTCAAAAGTTTGCAATTTTCAATTATTTAATTTTGAACGCTTTTAAGTATAAATAATACAATTTGAATTCCTCTGAATTCTCAATTATATAATTTTAAAATATTCAATTTCTAATGTTTTGTCATTGCCCTATTTTCTAAAAATTTAATCTGAAATCATTCGATTTTGTGATTCTTAAATTCAAAATAAAATTGTGTGAAAGGAAAACTTATTTTTTCAGAATCTATCGTAACTAATTTTTAATTATTTTTTGTTTGTGGTGCAGAAAAAACTCAATACACAAGATCTGTATCTTTCTTACCTTTTTCTTTTGACGTTTCTTCTCGCGTGTGTGATAAATTTTTTCGCGTTTTTTTGCATCTGGGGTCTTTAAAACTATTTTTAAATCTTAGCGCTTGGGTTTCATTTTTCTTTTGTTTGCAGCCACCAGGTCAGGGCAAACTTCTTTTCTCTTCAAGTCATTTCGATATCATGACATTAATATTTATTATTTTAAACCACTAAAGCTGTTGCTTTGACAAACTGTGGTAATGTAGGTTATAGGAAACAACAAAGTATATGTTACGAGGGCGCATGCGTCGAGGCAACGAGCGTTAAAATTTAATAGCGTTAAAAGAGAACTTAAAAATTCTGCGGGGAATATGGAGATTTAAAGGAGACATTAAGTAAAACTTAAGAACATCGAAGCAAGACCTTTAATGCAGGGACTAAAGCTTATATAGAACCAACATAGAATGATAATATCGTTAGGAGTTACTACGTAGGAGCCAATAGAATAAACAGCTGCAAAGTAGGGGCATTACTTCCACTTGGAGCGTCAAAGCAGGGCCTATATTTCGACTCGGGAATCCTTTAATGAAAGCTCGAATATTGTCACACCTCAAAATATTTCTATTTTTTTAGTGAACCCCCTTGTAAAAATGCCCACTAGGTTACCAATAGAAACTGTTAAGAAACATATAGGATGCAGATAGCTTTCTATATGGTATTAAGTGGTTCTTAAGAAAATTTGTATTTGAATTCGTTTCTAATGTCTTCTATTCTGTACTTAAAAGGATATGGGCACTAAAATTGACTTAGTAAAAATGTTATAAGATGCTCTGGTAGGCTCTTATGTGCTTTTAAAACATGCTTGGAAATATTACAAAGTAAAAAATGCTGCTCTATGTGGTTTTATCAGGCTTTTAATGTTCAAGTGGAATTGCACTTATCGGACTAAAATTCGAAGTCCTACATTGAAAGGGGTCCAAAAAGGCATCTATTGGGTTCTGTCTTTTCATTAATTAAACGAGTACAAAATCCCTGCCCTATCAGCTTCTATTCAGAATTTTAATGTCAAATCGTAATTAAATTAATCGGATTAAAACTCAAGGTGATGCTTTAAATGTGGCTCTAAGAGAAACCTATTAAAATTTGTTTTCCCGTGAATGACGCAAGTCCAAAATTGCTTCTCTAAAAGGTACTATTAGGCATTTTAATGGCAAATCGGGATTAAATTAATCGGATTAAAACTAAAATTGATGCCTCGAAAGTGGCTCTACGAGGCACCTATTAGGTTCTGCTTTCTCGCGAATGGCGCAAATACAAAATAGTTTTTCTAAGAGTTTTTGTTATAATTTTGAATGGCAAATTGGAACTAAATAATTCATGTTCTAAAAATGCCGCTTAAGGAATTTATCATTCAAGGTGGTTCTATTAGCTATCTATTAGTTCGAATTTTATCGAAAGTTGCACAAGTAAAAAATTGCTTCTCCGATATGCTTTATTGGGATTATTAGTAAATAATCGGAATTAAACTAATCGGATTAAAATTCTAAGTTCCTGGATGAAAAATTATATATTTTCGTTAAACACATTTTCAATGATTGATCAGAAATTGTTATTTTAAATTAAAAACCAAGTTAAAAAGTTTTATAAAATAATTAGATCAATCGAAAACTTTGCATTTATGGAGGTTTTTCTATAGCAGAAAATGTTTTTCCCTAAAGTTATTAAAATGTCTTTTAATTGTACTGCTCTTTATTTGTTATCCGTTTTAGATAGCTTTCGAACGGTTTAAATCTATAAAAAAAATTATTGAGCCCTTTGAGAAATAAGCGGCATTCAATTATTTGCTTTACATATTTTAAACTGTTGTTTTTGAAAAGTCATTCCACATTTGAAACTGGTATGAATAAAAAAGTATAATGAAAGAATTTGATACATTGAAAACTGTGCATTTTATGGAAGTTTTTGTATAGCATACAATTATTTGTATGTCCTTGAGGTTATTAAAGTATTTTTGTACTTGATTTTCTGAATTATTCATTACTTTTGAATTTTTTAAAACGTTTTCATTATTTAATGACCAAAAGTTTTGAGCTCATTCGGAAATAAGGGAATTTCGACTTTTTGTTTCAAACATTTTAAAATATTTTTTAAGGGCTGTTATTTCGCATTAAAAACTGATTAAGAAAGTATTATAAAATAATCGGATAAATGAAAAACTGAGCGTTTTATGGAGGTTTTTGTATTACAGAAAATCGCTTTCAGTAACCAAGATTATTAAAGCATTTATGCACTTGACTTTTTTAAATTTCTTATTACTCTTGGATAGTTTATAAACTTTTTAAATTTTGGAAGAAAAAAATATCAAGCCGTTTTTTAAATAAGTAAAATTTAATATTAAATTATTTTAAATCATTGTTTTTATCAAAGTCCCTCGGAAATGTTTAATTTTCCTGAAACTACTCATTAGTCATGATCGAAATTTTGTAACCAAGATCCATGTGCGTCGATATCGAAATGAGTTAGAGTGCGCGGTAGAATACAAGTTTAGGTAGGATAAGGTAGGGTTCGAATCCTCAGCGAGTGCGATTTTTTAAAGCGTTTGAGCGTGCGATTATATTTGTAAGTACCGCATTGGTGAATTGTTATCTCAAAAAGTATAAAAAATGAAGATTATATAACAATTATTTCAGCAATATTTTTTTTTCGTTGAGTAATCCGACCGAATACAAAACACATCGGACCCTAATCATATAAAGTTCAAAAGTTTCTAAATGCCAGATACAAACCATATAGAATAGGCATAGAAAATCCACTTTCAAATGTTAATAGGACCTAATAGAAACCAAAGCTATTAGGTTTCTAATGTTTTTCCAGTAGGCATTTTTACAAGGGCCATACATTTACTAATTTAAATAGTGAAATTTTGCACTAATTCAGATTTAAGAAGTTAATATAGGTGAAAACATTAAATAATTTAGCTTTTTATTCTCACTATGTACGAGAAAAACTTCGGTGGACGTACTAGATGACTTAAATTCACATTCTTGACAGAAAGTAACGGTTTTTACAAAATGTAAATTTCGCACAACGTAGAATGTCAATTTTCAACATTTCTTTGTCACGGAGATTTTTGCTGTTCCATGACGAATGTACTCTTTTGCTCAATATTGTGTGTCCTCGTATTATCCTAAAAAATGTGAAAGCGTTCTTAAGGATGTACCAAGACCTATCTACAAATTCGCGACTTTTTTACGGATAAATTTTTTCCGTGTAAAATCCTAATAAAAATCACTTATTTTGGATTTTCTTCGTGATTGTTGTATTTTAAGATGCTATTTAATTTAACGAATATATAAAATATAAAGTTTTAAGCTTAAAAACTATAAGCAGTTAGTGGAGTTTAAAATCCATGTACAATATACTTATAATTTTCATTGTATCGCACAACTGATAGCTAAATTAAGATTTTCTTACACAAATGTGCAATTCTTAGATACCAACTTATAAAGCTTTCTTGAACGTGTTAATTAAATAGAAATTTTTAGTGGAGTTAAAAGAAATGGAAGTTAGGTAAGCGTCCGTATATCTTTTAATGAAAATTAGGCGAGACTACCTTCTGTTAGTGCACCCTGTGGAATACCAAGATCGTAATATCCTGGTATCTGGTGCGGCAAAATTATTGACAGTCTTCAATTCTATAATCAGATACCTGGTGCTCTAGCCAATGGCCAATAGATGTACAGCTTGTTTGCCTATGAACTATTGACACACCGATGTCGATTTCCTATTGGTATCGAGGAACTAGGAAGCACCAATGGCGTTGGTTCGACATATTCACCGGAGAGGTAGTGCTGTGAGCTAGATTCTAATGTAGACTGAATAATTATTGCGTAATTAGTAAATTTGAGGTGTACACGATCGATAGTCGTACGTTATTAAAATTGATCCACCGAGGTTGATACATTGCTTACGTCATTGGCGCACTTTTGCTCTCGTTTAAAAGCAGAAACTATTAATTGAAATGATTATTCAATGAAATAATAATGATTTAATTCAGATCAACAGCGATACCATGAATTCGATAGTATATCTATTTACATGAATAATTATTTATTTCGGTTCAACATTAAAGCTATGAATTCGATACTGTATATTCATTCAAGTCAATAGAATTTGCCTTTGAACGACGGTGAAAGTGCGTACTTTTGATTCAATGGCATTTTTTCTCCGTATGGAAAAGGTAATGGCCAATATGGTATACTATATCTGAAGAAGCAAGAGTATTTGTAAACGAACTACAGATAATGAGATTATTTTCTATCACGTTTAAGGGATAATTAACAAAAGAAGAGAGAGGAAAACCTAATTAAGAAAATACATTAATGTGATTAATAATTAGTACATTGGTTTTAAAAACAACGCAGAAAATTGAAAGATAAAGTTTACATTAAGTTTAGGTAAAAGATTGGCTGCAGCAGAAATTAACATTGCCGGTTAAACTGTACACGAATCGAAGATAATTTACCATTTTTAACCTTGCCTCGATAATCTTTCGCCTTATAATGGCTCCATTTTTGTTTAAAAAGTAGCAGGAATTACGAAGCCGACACTGTTCACCGTTTTTTAACTTCATTAAATTTTTAATTTGAGTGAATTGGCGATTCCCAGCTGTCACTTGCTTTTTGCTGTGGTAAGTTGTATAAGATAAGTTCTAGTTCGTGTACAATAGTCTAGTATATTTCAGAGGAGATTGTTATAAGCAAAAACAATGTTTTATTGTTATTTTCTGTTAGCGGTGCTATGTTCGACCCAACTTTGCTCATTCGAGCGTGACATAATGGATGACGTCATAATTATTCTCCTAACCCTGTTCCAAATTTGCCTACAAGACATTTTAAATTTTGTATTTTCTGTGAAGATACTCTCAACTGTAAGCAAGAAATGAATTAAACTAATTATCAGTGCTTAAACGTCAGAAAAGCAGGGCTGATTATTTCCGTTAACAGGCTCAATATCTTTCTAATTTTTCACATGAAACATCTTATTTCGTAAGAAGACTGTCTTAAAAATTAATCGATTGAAATGAAAGAAATTCAAGTTTGTAATAAATCAGAAATTCTTGTTTCGGAATTTTCCCAAATATTTTGTGACGTTCTAGAATATTTTTAATTGTTTCATGATAATACTTACACTTTAAAAGCAAAAAATACTGTTTTGAGGTACGAATATTGAGGTGTAAGTTAATAAACAAATTTCCTTGAGGTAGCACTATCCTTTAACAGGTTCACTTTATAAGAACTGACTAAAAGTTGTACTTTTTGTATTATTATCTTTTAAAGAAAGAAAATCAACTCCGCCTTCCTCCATCCTGCTAATTTTCAATTTTCAATACCACATAAAAATCGTTTTATATTCAGCAGCCCTTTCACTTTAAGGATAGAAAATGGGCATATTCTTTTTCATAACAATGCAAATTCATTACATGCGTTGCTCCTTTAGCGAAAGCACAACCTTAATTAACAAATCCATATTTAATAAACTATGGGTCGTAGAAGGTTTCATGGGGGCTCGTTTGTAAGCGTAAATACTTTAAAAAAATTGTAATATTACAATCGTGCAAATTACGTATGTCGCAATCCAATACATAATCTATGTATGCTTGTATCGTACCAGGAACTTTATATTTATAAGCGGGAAAATGCGGTTCCAGGCTAAATTTCCCGATTTTTGATTGGGTGCTGATCGGAAAAAATAGGGAAGGCCAGACGTTTTAGCCGGAATCTATCTAGAACTTCTGACAATGTCCTAACGAGAATACCCTTGATTCAGCTGTGATATAAATATATGTGAAAAATGATTTTTTTAACAACAAAATTAATAAGAATATTTTATTACAAACCGATTTCGGCTAAATAATTTCAGAGGTTATATGATAGGTACTATGGCAAATTATTATTTTCATTATTTTCGCTGGGTTGCACATACACATTACAAATTTAACTGTTTTATTTATATTCCATATATTAAAAACAATTTTATCTTCATTTGAAACTGACCCACCTCTTTCTCCGCACTAGACTTCTAGCGTCAGATAGTACACGTTTTCTGTCAACCATATGCTGCTTGATGGTCAGCAGCTTCGACTTGTTCAGTGTGTGACAATAGTCCGGGAACCAGCGACCTTTTTTGACGACTAAAAGCAAAAAAGCTGAAAACTTTTTCTACGCTTTATCTAGCATTCTACATAAGGAAATGAACCATCAGCTTGCGCACTTGCGCGGAGTATTGCTGCGGCAGCCTTTCAAGTCGAAATATAGGCCCTACTTTGACACTCTTTACACTAATATTTGCAGGGGCTAAGTTGTTCGCCTAAAAGGATCTATCAATTTATTATTAATGATTTTTAGATAGGACGAGTAGATTTTATTTCAATCGTAAAAAATAAGATTAAACAAAAAATTAATTTTTTGTAAAAAGGACAGAAAAGACGAAAGAGGACATAGAATCCTGTACAGGATCCTATAAAATTCCTGTATAGGACCATATATAGTCAAATGCATTAGACCCTATGCAGATGCGCAATATTTTTTCTTTAATCGTAAAAAAAAGATTAAAAATTAAAAAAAAAAAGATAAAAACAAGGAAATAAGAATTAGTATGATTCAATTTGTTTGCAAATTATGAAGTGTGATGATATAAATTTATTGAAATTATAAATGTTTCAGCGCAGCTTAGAATATAATTTAAAGCAAAATAAGACACAAATATTAAAATAATCATGATAAATAAGTACAATTTGTGCTTGATTTCGCAATATCTGAATAAGCAATCCCAGGCAGAGTTACATAAACCATGTGTTATATTAGATATAAAAGTGATATAAAAGTATAATGTAGAAAAATTGACATTTTGGACAAAATCGAGTGCAAAGCACGAGATACGTAATGAGAATGTGTTATAGCCGAAAGAGCTTTAACAAAAGAGAATTCACACAAAATAACAGTTTTCGATCCGTTGACTTTTGACTTTAAAAGGTCTATGCACGAATGCGGGAGAATGTAGTGACCGAGCGCAGAGTGCGAGAGCCATCATTCGCGCGCCGTAGGTGCGCTCATACTCTCGAACTGAGCTCTTTTAACAAAAGAGAATTCACAATCACAAAATTACAGCGGTGGATGTTTTGAGTTTTAATTTTAAAAGGTTGACGCAAGAATTTGAGAAAAATACAAAGGCCAAGCAGGAAAACATAACAAAGTTTTATAAGTCAAACTTAGCTATTATTAATATCAAAAAAGTATTTAACTATTATATACCAGTAACTTTTTAGAAATCTTTTAGAAATATTCCAAATTATTATTGTATATTTTATGTGCTTAAACAAGATTTAAACTAAATGAAAAAATATTTCAAGATATTTTAAAAGGTTTGAAAAAATGTAATAGATTTTAAAGGATTTCCGAAGATTTCAAAAGATTTAAAAGACTTTAAACAATTCAGGAACATTATCTGTATTTTAAAATTAGTTTAAAATCTTAAAAATCATTTAAATTCTACCGATATTCCTTAAAAATTCTTAAAAAATATCTGGAAATCTTTTAAATAATTCGAAATCTTTTTAAATTTGATTATAAACTTAACAATTTTTTAAATTAAATAACTCCCGTTAAATCCCTTGTATCTCCTGAAAATCTCTTTAGATACATAAAAGTATTTTTAAATTACATGAAGGTCCTTAAACTTTTTTGAATTTTCTACAAATTATTTAAAATGCTTTGTAATATTTTTAATTCTTTTACAGACTTTTTAAACTATATTAAATCGATTGAAATGCCACACAATCGCTTAAAAAGACTAAAAATGTCTTGAACTCATAAAAAGTATTTTAAAGTCTTAAAAATCTCTTGAAAATTCTGGTACTTTTTGGAATTCTTCTAAAATATTTTAAAATTCTTTAAAATTACTTGAAATTCATGTATAAACTTTAATATGTTTTAATTTAAAGAATTTTTAAATCCCGTTAAATTATTTTGAAAATCATGAAAATCCTTTTAAACACTTGAACATATTTGGTAATTACACAATTATACAGAAACTCTTTGGAAATTTCTGTTCATTTTTAAAATCATTTTAAATAATTTGGAATCTTTAAAAACTTGTAGAGTGCAAAGGGAAATTGAGGAATATGTCAATATTTGTGAATATTTCGGAATATTTCCGAATATTTTGAAATATAAAAAATATTTGAGATTTTAAAGAATATTGAGAATACCAAGAGAATATTGAAAGGATTCGTGTATGAAAATATTTAGTGAATGTATCAGGAATATTGGAGTGGTCGACCCCTCGGCATATAGAAATACATTGGGTTAAAAATATGATATTTTGAAAAAACAGTTTTTTATGTTAAATACATGTTACATACAAATCTTTGATATATATTTATAACCATCGGCGATCTAATTAATAATGGTTACAAGTAAACTGTAATCAACGTCGGTTTTTGGGAGAACGAGACAGATCGCGCGCTCGCGCGCGCGTGTTTTTGTCATTTGAGATATTTTGTAAGTATTTATGAATTTTGTTTACAATTTGGACTAATTCAGATTAATTCAAAACAATTTGAAGCAATTTTTCGATCCTCTTAAACCCTTTTTAATCTGTTTTTCAACCTCAAATTAAATTTTAATCTCAATACATGTCTCAAAATCCAAAATGCAATCCGAATGGAATCGAAAAGCAAACCGAATGAATCACAATTCAATCGGAAACAAACTTTTCTTCTATCTGAGTGATTTGGAAACCAATCCAAACTTAATTTTCATTCCTTTCGAATCCGGGCGCATATATAAACTTTAATCTTGAAACAACTTTTAATCACTTTCAAGCCGCCCGCCTAACACAATTAGGACACTTATCGAAAAAACCAGGTCTATCTCAGTTTTTTAGGAAAAAGTATAGATCTAAACCTGGGACGAAACTTGGTTTTTTGGGAAGTGTACCAGAAAATCTCTAAAATTTTACGTTTTTCGTGTATATTTCAGTGTTATCCGGAAATCGAAATATGTGTCAAGTTTTTTAAATATTAAAACGAATTTTTATTTATTATTAATTTTTTAAGTTTTTTTGTATGTCCCATGGTTTTTGAGATAATTCACAATTTTTCTTTTTTTCTTTTGAAAATCTTTTTTTTTTTGGTTAATTTGTAGTGGCTGAGAACCACCCTTTGTATAAAACCCTGAATATTTTTTCAGTTTTCGCGTATCTCGCCGTTTTCAAGATAACTTCACATTTTTATTTCGAAACTCATTCTGCTATACTAATTCGGGGTGCCCGATGACCATCCCGGAATGGAATATTCTGAAAATGTTGTCCCTTTCGCGTATTTCTACTTTACTCTGTTAGTTGTGGGTGGTCGAGGTTCTTTATCAAACAGTGTAATTTTTTCAGTTCTCGCGCATTTTCCACCGTTTTCAATATAAATCAAAATTGTATTATTTATTAAAATTTAAATCAATCTACTGGGTTATTTTGACTTTGTCCACAACAGTAGTGCTCTGCAAGCTCCTTAACATTTGTTTGCTGTTCATGTATCTCTGATCGTTTGCGATTTAATTCAAAAAATGTTATTATTGTTTTGAATAAAAAATTTTCTATTCATTAGTTTAGTTACAGTTGTTTGAGAATATTCCTCTGCAAAATCCTTAGAATGTAATAAGTTTTCACGATTCTATATACGTTTTTGAAATAAATTATATTTCAGATTATTTAATTTGATAAAATCTATTTATTGCTTTAGATCGGAGTGACCAAGAATCATCCCCCTTTTGAATATATCGTCGATTTCCGCTCCTCCCTCACCGTCTTTAAGCTAACTAAAATTTTACATTTTTGGGGGTATTTGAAAAAACCATTAATTGAGCTACTTCGTGTTGGTCGAAAATAAGCCCACTCTGCAAAAACCCTTGAATCTACTCATTTTTCACGTTTCTTTGACCGTCGTCAGTTTCCGTTTATTTCTTACCGTTTTTAAGACAATACCAATACCCCTCTGTAAAAACCTTAACATTTTTGTCGAAAGCGATTCCCCTCTTGGGAAACCTGAAAATATTGTCAGTTTTCGCTTATCTTTAAGCGTTTTCAAGATAATTCAAAATTCTCACTTCTTTAGGGGTGTATTTCAAAAATATTTGTATTAGGTTATTTTAGGTTGGTGGAAGATAAAACCTATCTTCAAACCCCTTAAAATCGACTTAGTTTTCATTTTTCCATTACCGCTTTCGAAAAAAATTAAAATTTTGATTTTTTGAATGTTGAAAATTTGTTTTTTTGTTTAGTTTCGGGTGTGAGGATCATCCCTCATCTTCATTTTTTGTTTGTATTTAAATAATCTTTTTATTTGGTCAGTTCGCTTTGTTCGAAGATAAACCCCGTCTTCAAAAACTTAAAAATTTATTTAGTTTTCACGTTTTTCTGGCCGTGTTGAAGATAACTTACAAATTTGTTTTTTTTTTAAGTTTAAAATTTTTTTACTGATATAGGTTGGGGTGGCCAGCGACCATCCCCCTTTAGCAAACCTTAAAATTATTGTCAGTTTTCGCGTATCTCTTGTCGATTTCAAGATAACTCAAAATCTTTATTTTGTTTTGAATTTTAAAAACACTTTTTTCCCTTTTACCTATGTTCAGAGAAACTAACAATAAATTTACAACTAACTAATTCATTATAGTAATTAAGCTAGAAATTGTTACGCTTTTGAAATTGGAAATTTAGGGAAATTTAGACCAATAGAGTTAAGGGACTTCGCATAAAGTTCACCGAAATGCATGTACTGTCAAATTCGAGCGCTTGAGCGCGCATGTTCTGAAAAGATCTTGCGATAGATTCAAATCCAGCGACAAGTACATGTCTGAACAATAAGCAATTCTTCTTTCTAGAATTAATTCTTTCCATATTTTCATAGTATTTCTTCCTACATACTAATTTTCCTATATAGTTCGTCGTACAAAGAATACGCGTCAAACTCAAACTGCGCGGTCATATTAAACAAAATAGTGGCATTAAGTGGTTGCGTCACTTGAACTAAACGAAGCCCTCAAGTGGCTAGACCATGTATTTATTAGATCACGGTTTGAGGCGCCACGTGCTTTTCCCAATAGCAACTCCACCAATAAGAAATCTCCGATTCCAACCCTGTTTTCCAATCCACTTACACTTTTCCAAAAATCTTTGTAGAATAGAAAAATACACTTTTTAGTTTTGAATAATAAATTAGAGTACA
Source organism: Belonocnema kinseyi (assembly GCF_010883055.1). Classification (NCBI taxonomy): domain Eukaryota; kingdom Metazoa; phylum Arthropoda; class Insecta; order Hymenoptera; family Cynipidae; genus Belonocnema; species Belonocnema kinseyi. The sequence goes on from NC_046661.1 coordinate 20,729,513, forward strand.
GCCCGTAGAGCAACCAAAGGGAAAATACAAAGAGGTTACGTTGAAATTCCATAGGGAAGAATAGTAGCATAGTCGTGATTGCTGTAGAGTTTGACACGTCACGTGCTTTCCCTGACTACAACTCCACCAATAAGGAATCGGGTCTTCACATTTCTGCATTACACTTTTTCGAGATATTTCGAGATATTTCGATAATTTCCATATTCGATAGGTACACTGAAAAAAAATTGTTCTTGAATCAAGAAAATATTACTTGATTCAAGTCAATCGTAGGTACGAATGGGGACGATAGAATATAAGTGTGTTCCAAATAAATAAGTACTTGCTGCCCTATACTTGGAACAAGCGTACATTTTCTTAATCTGAGAAAATGTATTCCTAGATAGAATATCGCATTTTATTATTCTAAAACTTTATTGTGTTAATGAGTCTGAAGCTCCCAGGGTTTACAAAAAACGAAATTCTTTTCTTTTTTAGTCGAAACACCTACAATGAAATTTGTTGTTAATGGTTCTTTTTTTGTCAAAAATTGTATTACTTGGCTCAAAACTGAATTATTTCCTTCAAAATTCGGCAATTTTGTCAACA
>NC_046661.1:20730200-20731636 GCF_010883055.1 Belonocnema kinseyi
AAAGACTGTCGGAAATGACGTATGTCAAGCGACCCTTAAATTCTCTTGTGTTTTCTGTAACAGTTTCTTGGTATCTTTTAAAGAGGCCGGTCGTACTTATACTCGGTTGGGGAAAAAGCCAAATAGAAAATTTTAAATTTTGTGTAAATGCACTTTCTTAACATTGTGCTTCAATATGCAGTTACTAGGAAATCCAGAAACGTACTCAAAGATAAGTGATTCATAGCAATTCATTATAATTTTACGATAAAATTAAGAACTTGAAAAACGGTAAGGCTGCCGGGGTAGACGGTATTAACGCTGAAATGCTTAAACGCGGTGACGCGTGCATACCACATAGACTGTGCGAATTGATAAATTTATGTTTCGAGATGGGAGACGTCCCAGACGATTGGAAAAAAGCAATTATCATACCAATATACAAGAGAAAGGGAGATAAAAGCGAGTGCAATAATTACAGAGGGATTAGCTTATTAAGCACCGTAAGTAAAATATATTCAAAAAAACTTATTCGTAGGGTAAAGAAAATAACAGAAGCAAAGATTTGGGAAGTCCAAAGTGGGTTTATACCAGGAAGGTCATGTACGGATCAAATATTTAGCTTAAGGCAAATAACAGAAAAAAGTTTGAGAGTAGGAAAAAAAGTTTTCTGTGCATTTGTTGACCTAGAAAAAGTGAAATGAATGAATGGGAAACTGAGTGACTGTTTCGATATTATTCAAGGAGTTAGACAAGGATGCGTTATGTCTTCATGGTTACTTATATTATTTATGGACAAGTGTTTAAGAATGGCTCTCTTCGACGAAGAGGGTGTGGATCTCCAAACAGTAAGGGTACGTGGGTTAGCGTTCGCAGATGATAAGGTTGTCATGGCAGAGTCTATCGAAGACTTACAAAGGATGTTGAATAAACTAGATGCAAGCATGGAGAGCATGGGCCTCAAAATTTACGCAAACAAAACAAAAACTATGTTGTTCGAAGGAAAAAGTGAGAAAACACTATGCAATATTTTATTAAATGATGAGAGAATTGAACAAGTTGATAAGTTCGTATACCTTGGTAGCTTATTTACTAGGGACGGGGAGATAGATGAGGAATTAGATAGACGTGTTGAAACAGTAGTAAAATCGTCTGAGAATAAACAGGAATTAGAGAGATAAGATTCTCGTGTACGCAAAACTCTTTTATTAAAGATACTTTAGTAGACATTAAGCAGTGAGCCTAACGGTGACCGGACAAAAAATGCCAAAGCAACTGCGTTGGTCAAAGTTCGAGTATATCTTATTAATACAGATGGCAACACATTGGAATAGAAAAATACTTGAGTCAAGTGAAGCACGAAATACAAATCAGTGATTATATTGTAACACATTAAAATCTCAACACTCCCGCCGCTTGAGTGCTTTACAAACGCTCATGCATACCAATACTAGCAC
>NC_046661.1:20731736-20738074 GCF_010883055.1 Belonocnema kinseyi
CCATTCTCGTCGATACGTTATGTGCTTAGAAGCCCCGCTATCAGTGATCCATACGTCCTTTATATTTTTCTTCATGAGTTGAGTCACTTGATCCGCTGTTGCTAGTGCACTTTCTCTGCGCATGCTTCGATTCTTTTTCCGATCTTCGCTCTGATCTTCTTCCGTGGCTACGAAAGCACAATCCTGGGACCCGCTATCCTTTTCTCGGTTATTGTGACTGTTCTTTCGTTTTCGACAGTCACGAATAAAATGCCCTTTTTTGTGACAGTAAAAACACTCAACGTCGCTTTTGTCGCTATCAGTATTTTTATTCGAACCTTTCTGTTGCCCTTTTTTCCAGTTTGAAACCGACGTTTTCTTTTTCGTTCCAAGACTGATAGCTGCTAAGGCACTGCTTGCATCATCACTGACGGTCATGCGCCCCTCCTCCTTGATAAGGTGCTCCTGAAGATTTTGTACGGTTTGAGATTCCGGACTCACACTATCCCAAGCGGTAATATAGATAATTAAACACTCAAGTTGAGAGTATTCCATCGCGGAAGAAATTAGAAACATCGCTTTCGCATTTGATTTCACCCACGCTTTTCCTGGATTCGATTCGCGATCCTCGGGCATCCGAGTTATACCTGAGACGATATCCAGAATTCCATATGCGGCGAAAATGGAATTCATCTGAAATTTCCACATCTGAAAGTTCGTTCCGTCGAACTTTGTGATATTCTTCACAGACATTTCGTCACCCATTTTCACTGATTGTCACTCACAAGCCTTTGTCTTTCACTACCGAACTTTTTTAAGTGTGGGGTCTCAGCCCTTTGTTCACACGACGGAAAAAAACGTTTTTTTTCACCTTCCAGACGATTCACGCAGGTAAGGTACCTGAGCCCATAACGTGTTGAAACAGGAGTAAAATCGTCTGGGAATAAACAGGAATTAGAGAGATAAGATTCTCGTGTACGCAAAACTCTTTTATTAAAGATACTTTAGTAGACATTAAGCAGTGAGCCTCACGGTGACCGGACAAAGAATGCCGAAGCAACTGCGTTGGTCAAAGTTCGAGTATATCTTATTAATACAGATGGCAACACATTGGAATAGAAAAATACTTGAGTCAAGTGGAGCACGAAATACAAATCAGTGATTATATTGTAACACATTAAAATCTCAACAAGACGAATAAATGAAGGTAAGAAGGTTATTCGTAGAGCAGGTCTCCTTATCAAAGGTAAAAGTATATCAAATAAAGCTAAAATGGCAATACATAATTCTATATTTGTACCGACTGTACTATACGGTAGCGAGACATGGTCTTATCAAGAAAAGGATAAGAGTAAAATTAATGCAATTGACATGAGATTCATACGAATAATATGTGGGAAAACTCTGATGGACAAAGTAAGTAACGAGATAATTCTAAAAGAATGTGGCGTAGAAGAGACGCTAGTAGACACATGGGAAAGAAATCGGTTAAGATGGTTCGGACATGTTGAGAGAATGCCAAATGAACTACTAACGAAACAAGTGTATCAAGGTAAAGTAAATGGCAGCGTGCCCAGAGGTAGACCGCGGAAAGAATGGTTAGAATGTGTGAATGAGACCCTAGTTCAGGAGAGACATAAGAAGTCACAGAAACACGAGAGCCTGCATGAAAAAATGCATGGGCATAAAAGAAGCTAGAGAAGTATGCCAGGACAGAAAAGTATGCCGGCAGATAGTTAATAAAAAGAGTGTCAGTAGAGTGAATGACGCCTGAAACAAAGAACTTGGCTACTAATGGACCCAAGTTGGGGAACCTTACATAACGACTTAGTGAGGTTCTTCGCTTGGGGTGATTGCTAGAGAGATTGATCAGCAACCTGGGTCGGAGCAGTGTTGCGGAACGAACGTGTTATTTACTTAAATAGCACGAGAATTCTGGATCAATCTGAAAAATGTCTATCCCTTCCACACACTACTCCTTTTCCCTACCGAGTGAGTCACGCCTACCCCGAAAGGGAAATGGCTTAATGGTGTAATAATAATAATAATAATAATAATAATAATAATAATAATAATAATAATAATAATAATGACATGTTGAAATGAAATATTCTATGATCATTGAATTCATTGACTGAAAACCCTAATTTTGTTAATTTTATTTTAAAAAACCTAAATTTATACTTAATTATTTAAAATAGCAACATGCTATTATCGAACACGAAAATTTTTTGCAAACAAAATACAACTATGTCTTACAATTCTAATTTAAATTACATAACGTTCGTATAATAAAAATTTTAACATTTTAGAAATCAATTTTTATCTATCCGAATCCAAAAAAGTAATATTTCCTTATTGAATAAAGAATTCCTGTATTTAGCAGGAATATTTATTGTTATTTCTAAGTTCGGATATTTTTGTGTTACTTTGAACAATACACAAAAATATTTTCAGGTTGGCCGTTTTAATCGAGGAAAAAATTCCCAGTTATTTTCCGATTCACAAAAATGTTTCACGGTTAAAAAAATTCGAAATGGTTTAATTTTGAGTAGATTAATATATACAAATGATAAGCGAAAAACCAATGTTTTGAACTTTATAAATATTATTGAATTTCAAAATCATTGTTAGCGGCGAAGAGAACCAACTTCATAACATTACAACTTGTCGATTATTATATTTAATAAGATACTTATGCAGTAAGAAGTAAATTAATTTAGACTAATATATTAATTTTCATAGTATGTGTGTGATGTCTATTGTATCAAGTCTACAGTTCTTATGTTGAAAAAATTGATGTGATTCTATCACATTCGTTTCAAATTAATAATTATTTGAAGGAAAATATTCAAGCATTGTTATAAGTGAACTTATTTCTTCGTTGCATACATTCATTTTTTCGTCTCAAGAACATGAACATTGTTTCAATTAAAATAGTAGTGAAATAAGTATATGCATTTACTTGGATCAAGAAACATTTTGTTAGAGTTTTCGTTACTTACTATATAATAAGAATATAATATTCTTAATTCAATATTCTATTAAACTTGACGCAAATAAGTATAATAGAACAAATTAACTCAATAGTTTTTTGATTAGAGTAAATATATTCTTGATTCAAATAGTTGCCCTGATTCAATTATTTTCTCGATTCAAGAAAATCGGTCCCTTGTCAAAAGAAAATACTTGCTTCTTTCAAGTAAAATCAGCCATGCAATCTAGCCTACTTGATTCAATGCAAATTTTATTTCAGTGTATGATCTTTTTAGAATAGGATAACGGATACAAATAACAATTATCGCTGACCGAATCCATTTGAAATCAGCAGGGACAATCGCCCTATTTTCTAAAGTTTTGATCTAAAATCATTCAGTGTCGTGATTCTTCAATTCAAAGTGAAATTACTTTCTTCGCAGGATTCTCAATTTAGAAATTAAAAAATTTAATTAATTTTTCTTATTAAATTGTCAAAAATCATTCAATAATTCTTCTTTTATTTTAGAAGCCTTCAATTTGAAATTAATCATTATTGTTAAAAAAAGTTTGGTGCAATTGCGGAATAGGGACGTCTACTGTTATTTTGCTGGAAAAACAGTATTTTTCTAACGCACTCACGAAATGTTCGATTTTCGACGCATTTATTGCGTGCGGGAAGTGACCAATTCTGAAACCGTGGTCAAAAGCAGTTAGAAAAAGACTGTTTCTAGATGCTGCGCTTGTGCTCTTTGAGTAAGATTACTTTTTCTTGCTGTTGCGCTTGCGCATTTCGAGTCAGAATTACTTTCCAAGACTGTCTCATTTATGGCTCTGGCAATATGATAATAAAAAATTTTAAAAAATGTTTAAACAATTTTTGCTTAAACAATTATATTAAAAATGAATTAAACAAATTTCTTCTTCTATCCTATATTAAGGCTCACTTAGGGCTCCAGGAATATAATATTTGAATTTAACAAAAAAAATGTTGAGCAATTATTGTTTAAACACATTTACCACAACAAATTATTTTATTTTCGTTTCTTTTGCATAATTTCAGGCTCATTTAAGGCTCCTAAAGTATCAGCGACAGAAGGTTGTGCGACATTTCCTTAGTCCTTTTTTTGGTATATATGGTGTGCCACCTTAACGTTATAAAAAATACGTGAAAAATTGCGGAACATTAAATTTGACAATAGGGCATTAGGTGAGCCCTAAATGAGTCCGAAATTATAGAGCAAAGAAGTTTTGAAAAATTAGTTGTTTACTATGTGTGGCTCTGCTATCTTAACGTTAAGCTAGCATGACCACCTGTTTTTTTGATTAAATGCAAAGCATTAAATTTGGCAATGGGGCATTAAATTAGCCCTAAATGAGCACTAAATTACCTATAGGTTTTCAGTCCATTTTTGCAATGTGGTCCTGTCAGCTTAACGGACCTCTTGCGCTACTATACAGCGCGTGGCCATTTATTTCTAGTCGCATCCTACCCCAATAATCCATGTCGCGTTTTGGCCATTATCGGCTATGATACTGTGTTTCCATAATTCGTGGAGTTTTAGTTTCACGGATTCAAAAAAGTGTTGCAGCAAACTCAGTGTCAGTTGTCAGCCAATATTTGGATTATTAAACCCGTGAAAATAATTTTATTATTAAGAAACTTTTTACTTCGAAACGTGAGCGTCCTTTTGATACATTACGAAACTCAATTTTCTGAAGAGTTTGTACCCCATCTGCCCCATTTATACCGTTTTTAGAATATTTTTCCTACTTTTCCTGTATTTTGTTGCAAATTAGAAACCCAATTTTGATATTTCTTGTAACGAATAACTATATAAGAACAGCTCAGGAGTGTAGGCTAGGCGTGAGGAATTTCTTGTTTTTAATTAGAATATTACTCTTAATGTAAATCTCAAATTATTAATTAATTTTTTTTGTAAAGCCACAATATATTTTAAAAACAATAAATTTATAATAACCTTAAGTAAATAATTATTGCTAGAATAGTACTAAGTTACAAAATCAAGTGCAGACCCCGTTAACTTAAAATATTATGTTGTATTTTTAATAAGAACTATGAAATAAATCATAATTAAGCCTCTGAATAGTACATATGTATTCTGGCTAACAACATAGTGAAAGTTGAAAGAATTTTAACCTCGAAAAATTAGTCCAATCACCGTATTTAATACAATCAACTTTTATAGAATCGTAAATCAAAATTATGTTAATTGTAATAATAAATGTTATGTTAATTTTTTGGCAGCTAATAGTATAAATCTTTAAAAATTTCTTACGACATTGCAAGAAGTTGAATTAGCAATGACAAATTTGTGAAAATTGCAAATATTTTTTTTCCGTAACAAAACATTTTTGTAGAATAGATGAAACATATAATCATGACATTTCTATGTAAGTTTAAAAATATTTAAAGTTGTTTATGCTTTGTTCAGAACTGCAGATAAGATTTTTTCAAAAGTTTCAATTTTTTTTGTTACAACTTCAAGCTCTTGCAATTCCATAAGAAAATTCTCAAGAATTCTGCTCATAGGCTGCTGTAAGACGGTGGAAAAAAAGCTACAAAATTCTCCCAATAATATTGAAAAGTGTTGATTATTTCGAAATTTATTAAGGTTTTTAAACATCAAAAGAGGGTTGCTAATAATATAAATATGTTTAAACTGTCATGTTTCGTAACTTTTATATTATTACCTCACTCAGTAAAAAGTGGAAAAAAACTAGGGGCATGAGATATGACAGGTAATTAACGAAGTGGAGTAAACGTCAGTAGATTATTTACGACTCGGGTAAACTCACCCCAGGTAGAAATTATAAATTGGTTCGTAAGAGGCCCTGTCTAGATTTCCTATTTTCTACCGAGGCCCAAAAGTGGCAATCTATCGAGGGCGCAAACTAAAGCGTCACGCTCAGCTAGCCAGGCTATCAGTAGGCAACCCAATAAGGACCTATTAATAGGGTCTTTATAGAATCTAAATAGTCCCTCACACACTATTATTCAAAAGCATATGCTATTGTTTCTTATTTTGTTGATTCAAATAAAATATTATTAAAATATTAAAAAATTGATCATGCTTTAAATTCTGAAGTGTGATGCTATAGTTACAGTAGTATTAAAGTTTGACCCAGAAAAAACTGAAGGTATCGTTGAAGGCCTCTCATCCGTATCTCTAGGTGATTTTTGAATCATTAAAAAAAATTATTATTTAAACAATGATATTGTTTATAAAACTTATAATTTGTTTAAACAATCAGTGAATAACAATTCAAACTGACTGACAACTAGATATCTAATATGGAATATTTTAGAATAGAAATAAAATTTTCAAAATGCAAAAATTATAGTTCCCCATTTTAAAAAT
>NC_046661.1:20738174-20740541 GCF_010883055.1 Belonocnema kinseyi
TTGTTCACTGATTGTTTAAACAAATTATAAGTATTATAAACAATGTCATTGTTTAAATGATAATTTTTTTTCAATGATTCCTAAATCACCTAGAAATATGGACGAGAGGCCTTCAACGATACCTTCAGTTTTTTTCTGGGACTAGTTGGTTCTAGCTATAGTTCTTAATTTTAAAAATCATTTTCAATGGATTTTTCGAGTCAGAGTGGAGGTGGTAAAAACAATGCTTAAATTAGAATTTTTGCATTTTGAAAAATTTATTTCCATTCTAAAATATTTCATGTTAGATATCTAGTTGTCAGTCAGTTGGAATTGTTGTTCACTGATTGTTTAAATAAATTATAAGTATTATAAACAATACCATTGTTTAAATAATAATTTTTTTTTAATGATTCAAAAATCACCTAGGGGTATGGATGAGAGGCCTTCAACGATACCTTCAGGTTTTTTTTGGGACAATTAGATCGTTCTAGCTATAGTTCCCAATTTTAAAAATCATTTTCAATGGATTTTTCGAGTCAGAGTGGAGGTGGTAAAAACAATGCTTAAATTAGAATTTTTGCATTTTGAAAAATTTATTTCCATTCTAAAATATTCCATATTAGATATCTAGTTGTTAGTCAGTTGGAATTGCTGTTCACTGATTGTTTAAACAAATTATAAGTATTATAAACAATACCATTGTTTAAATAATAATTTTTTTTAATGATTCAAAAATCACCTAGGGGTATGGATGAGAAGCCTTCAACGATACCTTCAGGTTTTTTTGGGACAATTAGTTCGTTCTAGCTATAGTTCCCAATTTTAAAAATCATTTTCAATGGATTTTTCGAGTCAGAGTGGAGGGGGTAAAAACAATGTTTAAATTGGAATTTTTGCATTTTGAAAAATTTACTTCCATTCTAAAATATTCCATATTAGATATATAATTGTCAGTCAGTTGGAATTATTGTTCAAATTATTATTGAATATTTTATATGATTAAACAAGATTTCAACTATATTCAAAAATATTTTATGACATTATAAAAGAATTTAAAAACATTATTTATAGTTTAAAATTACTTTAAAATCTTAAAACTAATTTAAATTCTACTAAAGATTCTCAAAATTTTTTAAAAATGAGTTAAAAACTCATAAATTTATTAAAAATATCTTGAACTCTTTTAAAAATTTTGAAATCTTTTAAAATTCGTTTATAAGTTTGAAGAAATTTGTAATCAAATAACTACGGTTCAATCCCTTGAAATTGCCGAAAGTCTGTTTGAATAATTTAAAATATTAAGGGAAAATTTTGATTCATTTTGCCCATTAACCGAAACTCAATGGTACTGTTTTCAATTTTTTTTTTAATTTCAGGATACTATTCTGTAGAAAATAATCACTTTTTAATATTCCTCCTTAATAAACTTTAATTGTTTGGGTCCATGAAAACATGAAAAAGAAATTGTTTGGCACTTTCGATCCATCACATATATCTCTAATGTTTTGTGAGTCTGTACTTTGTTTCAAAACTAGCATTCAGGTACCAAAAAAATTAGTTTCGATTTTTCAAAGGGATCGAAAAATAAAAGTTCATTAGAAGGTTATACTTCAATAAAAGTATCTGGCGCACACAAGATGAGTATTAGCCAGTGCCGTTATTATGACGATTCCCACACATAGTGCGGCATTTACATCTACTAGCGAAAGACAAAATTTCAATTGAAAATTTAAGAAATTTTGATGTAAAAGTATTGTTTGCAATGTAAAAATTCATAATCTTCAGTATTTTTAAATCTAGTTTGTTAATCAAATTTAATTTTATACGTCAATATAAAAAATATATAGAAATACGAATTAAAAAATTAACAGTTTTTTTTTTCTTTGCCTTTAACGTAAATGTAAAAACAAAAACAACATTTCTTAAATTTATTGTTATAGGTCTTTCCAGAAATCCACTCAGAATTTTTTATGAAATGTTATCCACAATTGGTGAGAAATTTCCTTAACAGATTTTAGTTGAACCTTATTTTTTAGGAAAAAATTTAACGTTTTTCTTTCCTTGACCTTTTACATATCATGCGTTTTTTGGCTTAAAATGTTCATTTTAGTTTGTTTTTTTCGGATTTTGAAAATGCTCTAACTCTGATAATTTTCTTTTTATAGAAAAAAGTCAACTGGATAAATTGTTTGAGTTTTCGTGCTAATTTTGTTCATAGTTCGTAGAATTTTGAAATCTTGAAAAAATGTGGTTTCAAGCATTTTGAAAACGTGCTCACATTTTAATTTTGATCCAAAATAGCTGGGTTGCAAACTTGTTCTTTCTTTTTAGACCTTAAAAAAGTGTGCCAAAACAGAATCCAATCTGATAAATTTTTCGAAAGTT
>NC_046661.1:20740641-20745862 GCF_010883055.1 Belonocnema kinseyi
TAAACATAATCGAAAGGAGTACTAAGGAATAAACTCTTAAATGATCGAAAATAACCGGAAATCGAGATATTAACTTATTTAAACACAAATGAACTGTATCTGTCGAAATATAAAGCTATGATTTTTCCGTAACATATGTCGATAGGTATGTATGAGACTAGGTTACGCGACAATTAATGGCTTCGGAAGTATAAAAGCACAATACCTTGAACATTGGAATGGCAAGCGGAGTCAAAGTAATCAGCCTTAAATGAAAAGTAAGAAAAAAAAAGAATGTAAAACAAACAAAAAAATCACTATCAATGTGTGATTTCGAACAAAGCAATATATATAGCTAATTATCATAATACAAAAAAGTATGTTCTGCTAAAACTCTAAAGAAACCCTTCCTGAAATAATGCCTTGAGGAAGACTCTCTAATACCAGGTGAAGTTTATTCCACAGGCGGGCACTCCTTATCTTAAACGACCTTTGAATTTTGCAAGTTCTATGTTTTGGAATTTTAAGAACTAAACCTCCATCATGAAGTCTTGCCTGGTTGGGATATGCATCGACAAAGGTGAATAATTCAAATATGTATTGAGGGGTCTCATCTGCGAGTATAGAGTATAATAGGTTTCCCATGAAAAATTTCCTTCTTTTAGCCACTGTCAGAAACCCAGCTGTTTGCTGATATGAAGAAATGCGTTCATTTTTCGGTAAATTATAAATAAAAAGGATACATGCATTTAGGGCTCGTTCCAATTTTCCATTTAATTTATCCGTGATGTCATCGAGTGAACTGCAACCATAATAAAAAAAATGGTAAAATGAGGCTTTTTACTAATAGAATCCTGGTTGAAGTAGAAAGGGAGTCTTTCTTTTTATGTAGCTGCTGTAAAATTCTAAAGGTGTTTCTCGAAATGGTCGTAACGTGTTCCTTTCAGGACAGAGTATTGGACAGAGTATATTAAAAAAATTTATTCTTCACTTGGAAATGTCAAATCTAGAGCGGTTCACGCTTACATTTTATCAACTTTTTAAAAGCATCTTGAATGTGCTATTCTAAAAAAATCACGGTAATTAGAAAAAAGTGCGCTTGACCGTCTTTTAGATATTTAACCTTGATTTTTTATCATTCTAAGGTCACAAAAGCGAATTTCTCATGGAATATTTTCAACATGAAATTTTTAGCTCTTTTTTAACCCGCAGCCAAAAACAGGGGTTTTTATTTTTTTAAACCATCTTGACCTTCAAATGACCTTGAAAATTGACCTCAAGGTCAAAATTAATAGTACTGGTAAATGACCTCTTATGTTCTGTACAATTTTTGTCTGACCATTTTTTTTGTAGATTTTGTTGTGAAGTACCCCAAATCCTTGATTAGAACGTGCTCTTTACAAACAAAATGCATGATACACATGGTTTTCGACTTTTTTTGGATGCTGATTACGAATTTGTTATTATTTTTGCAAAATTAATTAATTAAAACAAATCGTTTAAACAAATTTATCAAAAAAATCGAATTTTTGCAAAATTGCAATCAGAATTGTAATCTGCGGAAAAAATACGTATAAAACATGCATAATCGATATCCATTGTTTAAATAATCATACAAAATAAATAACAAAAAACGAAATATTCTACTTTTATATTTAATATGCATGTTACGCATGGTTACCAAGGTTTTTGCGGTCAGTGATCACGAGTTTCATATTATTTTATGCAAAAAGTCTTTTTTTTAACAGTTTATTATGACACGTATTTACAGTCAAAAATCTAGGGAAAATATACAAAATAATAAAGCTGAATATTTTACATACTTCCTTCCATAAAATTTATATGTCTGGCATCAACCTCGAAAAAATTCCATTTTTTTCAAATTTTTTTAAAAATCATGGACGCGATTAGCATGATTCACAGTCGAAAAATATAACGATAAGACGGTCGGTCAAAATCTGGATTGAAAAAAATAAGACTATAAATTTTGCGTTTTTTTACTTTGTTTTCCAAAAAATTTTTAAAAATGCAACTTTCATACAATTTGGATGACACCATTGGAAAGAGCGACCTCGAAAATAGTAGGTAAGGTATCTCGAGAATTTTTCGCTCAGCTTTTTCATGATGACAAATAAGCTCGAAGAAGGTACATCCGAAAAGTGTCCATGTGACGTTAAAGGGTTAAGCCAAATTGGCTAGTAATTCAAATTATGCAAATGCGTTAGTTATCGTCAGGCACGTACCCAATTATTAAAAGGAGAAAAAATACTCATTTGATAAAAGGATATTTAAACTTACTGAAAATCACACTTTTTATAACACGCGGCAAGGGTGAGTTTTATTTAACGAAAAATACTGGGCCATCTGACGATAACTAAGGCCGTGACGATTACCGGTGCATCAACCTTATTTTAAGATATATTTGGAACCATAGATTATCATGGGTCACCCTGTATTACACGGTAAAAAAATTGAGCTGTGACGGATATTATCCCTTATTATAGCTAAACATTTAGCTGAAAACGAACGAAGGAATTAAGAAAGATCCCTGGATCAGCGAAAATGAATATCCTTGACCATTTTCCATATACCAGGGATATCGTATCGTATAGTCAAACCCCTGATAAGTATATCTATAATAGGGATATTAAGAATAGGTGTCTGAAGGAATTATCGGAAGAGCGCCGGTGCATTGTGGGCGCAGCGAAATAAAATCGCGACGGTCTACTCGGGAGCAGTGACAGTTCAGATTTACTTTAGATAATCAAACGCTTTTTACCACTTAAAATGTGCGCGCATGTTAATATTAAATTGCGTTTATGATGCGATAATAATAATTTACAATTGTTTCGATTGTAGGCAGAAAACTATATTGAAATATCAAGAAACGCGATAAAAACAAGAAACTTGACCTCCACATGCATTATACGGATTTCAGGGAAATTCATTTTCGCGATACCAGACGAAAGATTGGCTAGTGTAAGTTGATATATTTCTATAACAACTAAATTTTTTTCTAATCTACATATAACAAAATTATACATAATCTGTCGAAAATAATAAACTCTATCTTAGCAATTTTGTCCAAATTACTGATTTACGAGAATAATTTACAGAAAGTAACTAAATGTTTAACTCTTCTTATTAAACGTTTTACCTAATCTAAGTGGACACTTTCTTTGAGTTCAATATATTCTCGATTCACTCGTTCGCCTCAAGAATTTTTTTCCGTGTATAAAGTATATTTTTAAAGTTGTTTTAAATCGATTGATGCTCTATATCAAAAGTAATTAAAATTTGAATGTTGGATGTTCAATGACTTCCTGTAGAAATAAATTAACCAGCGGAGGGAAAATCAAAGAGAAAAGAAAAATACTAAATTATAGCTAATTAGCACAAAGTTCCTCGTAATTAATTACCAACACGTAATTTCATTTTGGAGTTTTATTTTAATTTTTTAATTTTCGTCCAGTGATAGTAAAATGTTTCTTTTTAATAAAAATTAAATCCCAATGCTTAATTTCATCTCAGAGTTTTATTCTAAGTTTTAAAATTTTGTTCAATGATAGTAAAATATTTGTTGAATAAAATTGAGATCCCAATACTCAATTTCATTTCAGAACTTTATTTTAGTTTTTAATTTTTCGTCGACTGATTGTCGTTTTTTTTTTTAAATAAAAGTGAGATCCCAATATATAATTTTATTTCAGGATTTATTAGTAGAGAGAGCTATAAATATATTGCAAATAAATTCATCAAATTAAATTCATAAGCATTTAATTTCTTTTAATAATAAGTTTGATTATTATATATTCTTACATAATTATTTTATATATAATTAAAAATTTGTTATAAGGACAACCGCAGGATTTCGCCGGGAGCGGGTGCTAATCTGGAAAATTGCACCCACTCCCAGCGAAATCGCGATAAAATTTCAGTCGCAACCACGTCTCACGACCGTGAGATAGGTGGTTACAGTCTGTAACGGAATCAATACGACGATCCAGCAAAAGCCTCGTGCACCCTAAGAACACGGAGCGACCCAAGGACTACCGCCTTCTGCATTTTTCCCGCAAGTGTTTTAGCATATTGTTGACACGCAGGGATGCTTTTTAGGCGATTAGCGAGTGAAAGTTTGGCACCTCCAAGAGCGCCGATGATAAGGGCGATTAGTTTAACAGAATATTCCGGGTACAATCGTTGCAACTCGGTTATAAGGTCTCGATACCTCTCTTTTTTTTCATTCTCCTTGGCTACGATGTTTTTGTCAGCTGGTGCCGAACATTCGATAACAAACATGGTTCGCTTCTCGAAGTCAAGAAGAACCATGTCAGGCCTCGAGTAAACAACAGAAACAATTGTTGAGAATATAAAGTTCCAGTATATGCGGCACTTCCCATTCTCGAAAATTGACTCGATTTCCCTAGGAGCGTTTAGAGGAGTGATATTAAGGTTAATGCCGTAAGAGTGACGGAGATGGTAATAAAGCATTCTTAGTGCCGCATTGTGCCTTTGGATGTAGGTCGTTCCCGCATGAGTTGGACAACTAGATAGTATGTGAGCTAAATGCTCGGGGTGTGCATGGCATACCCTACAGCTACCATCGGGAATGTCTTGGCTTAAAATGTGGCGACGGTATGTTAAGGTGGAAATGACACCGTCTTGGCATGCAAAAATGAAACTCTCCGTACCAGACTTCAATCCGAGCGATTTAAGGAAAGCAAACCTTAGCTCACAAGACATTGACTGATCCTTCACATTTCTGTGGAAGATACCGTGCATCCTCTTATCGAGGAGCTGTTCACGAAAGTTTTTCTCTTGTACTTTTTTAATCCGGGCTTTCAGGAGTGAGTACTCGAGATAGATAAGATTTGATGCATTTTACTCACCCCAAATACTGAAGTTGAGTTCGAGTGTTTCAGCAGCCTCGTCCGCTGCTTTGTACAGAAACGCTCCTTTGCCCACTTCTTCGTGATTCCTGACCATTTTAAGAAGAGGGTCTCTTCCATTTCTAACTCTACGTGCTGTACACAGAATAATCCTGTTGTGAAGACATTTAAGACTCAATATTCCGCGACCACCTTGACGGCATGAGATGTACAGTTGCGGAACGGAAGACTTAAGATGCATGCTTTTGTTAATGTGCATAACCTTTCTTGTCCCAATATCAAGGGATCTGAGCTCGTTCTTCGTCCATGGAACTACTCCAAATGAAGAGAGTACTACCGGGACGGTAAGTATG
>NC_046661.1:20745962-20751908 GCF_010883055.1 Belonocnema kinseyi
AACACAATTTTATTCATTTAATTATTTTTCTTATTGGATGCGAAAATATTATGTGATATTTCACGCGCATATTGTGTAGACGAGATATTTGTCAATTTGCTACATTTCCCTACAGCTGAGCAGGTAAGCCGAGAAACATGGTTTGATAAAAATGCTTGAATATTGTCTGTCTCTCTCGTTGCTAAGTTTCTCTTTCTAACAGGTCAAAAATTTTACCAACCGAATCCTACCAATTTTCGGGTATGAGGTTGTCTTCATACTTGCCAGGGGGCACTAGACTGTATTTCCGATTTTCTTTTAGATATCACTGCAGTCATTGCCGTGCTCAGCCAAACCTACCGTTTCGCCTTAACCCTAGACGGATCCTATACATTTTTTTGCCCTCATCGGCTCCTGTGAGTGACAAATGTCCCCCATTTGGATTCCTTGTGCAAAATCTTTTCCTTTCATCGGAATCAGATGTTAATATACACCATTCTCTTCGTTTTTTAATGTCGAAGAGATTGATGTACATAAAAGCCCGTTTAAATGAATTGAAAATGATGTAAAAAATGTTCAAACAAATAAATATCGCGAAAAATCGTGTTATAATTAGGTTCCTTCCAAAAAGTATATTTATTTGAACATTTGAAGTTGGAAAATTAAAAAAGAAAGAGAAATATCAGAATTTCGGGCAGAATGCTTATTATTATAAATAATTTGAATGTATAATAGGTCCATCTCTTTGTTTTTTAATGAACAATAAGATGGTTTCATTTCAAAAATGATACAAAATTAAGAAGAAGGTTTTTTTTAATGAACAAGCGGTTAGTAAGTTTGAAAGATAGGAAAAATTCGTCGGAATTAAAAAAAGAAGCCTTTTCTACATAACTATATTTATTTTCATAATAATTCTCGAAATAAAATAAAATTAAAAAAACATAAAATTAAACTGAATATTGCATTAAATAAGTTTAATCTACTTGCGTGCAAAGGTTGCACAAGACCGCCCTATGTTCATCACACACAGGTCGGTTGCAACTTCTCTCTCTTTCCTGCAACACTGCAGTCACAGCATCGGCACTTTTTAGTTCATATTCTCGACATCTTGGATGAGAAAAACAATTATTCAGTCATTATTTATTAATTGATTTATTATTAGAATTTATGAGCACTGTATGAATCAAATTACAGAAAACAACTGTACATTGGTATATGTCACATTTTTAGTAATTTTCACATATAATTTTCACTTAAATTACAGAAAATCAATTCGAAGCATTCAAATACCATAATATACTGTAAATCTACGTCAAACGCGTTCATTTACATGAAAATATGAAATTGACTTAACGTGACGAAACTCGAACGTATCGGATCCTCTGGGGGACAAATGTGCCCCAAGCGCTCAGCATTTCCTTCTCATTTGACCGACAGCAAAGAACCGGCAACATCAACCACTTAATCGCACTCTACACTGAAAAAATGGTATAGCTGTTGTAGTTAGAAATATATTGCTGGGGAGATATAGCGGAATGTGCAATACATTTTAGGTAGAACTGCAAACTAGATAGCTAAGATATATAAACCGTCTGTCTCCTGCAGACAGAAAATGTTGGAGATAATTCTATCATTATTTGCTAAAAATTCTAGCAGTCATGATCAAACACCATATTTCCTATAATTAGTTTGCTCGTACAGCTAAAAATTATAAACTAAAATAATTGTAGCATCAGTTTTAGGCCTATAAATTGAAATGAATTTAAAAAATCTACCGCCTTGCATCAGTTCGCACAACACTAAGACCCAACTTTTCCGTAAATACAAGAAGCTCGTGCCTCGTGTCGTGTGGCTTGTGAGAGTTAAAAAATGGATAATATATACAGCAATGTAACGACAATGATGGAACCAAATATGGAAATAAGAGATTTTTTGATTAGCTGTAACCTCCAGAATTTTATTAAGGCCTTCAAAGAAAAGTGAGTATTCTTTTATCAGTGTGCGTATAACCTCAAAAAATCTTCGTTTGCAACTTTTTTCGATACGCCCTATTGTACATATTGATTTGAGGTTTGTGGGCCTCCGCTCCCTGTACATATATTTACAATTCCATCCTTAGTCTTACTTAACTACTACTTATATTCTACTCTTTCGCATTACGTAGGATAAACAATAGTAACAGTAGTGACATTAATTCTTAAAATGAGTGAGGGTCCAGGGCTTCCATTTCCTCTTACCATAAAAAATGCATTTTCCATGATATTGAAAACAATTTTCGCTTTTTACTGTTCCTTTCCAAGATCATCCGTTTGACTCTGCCCTACTCCCTTGCCTTCCCTTACTTTTTTCAATTTCTTCATCCACATCACTCCCTGTCCACTACCATCCAAGATCCATCTTACACACTCATCCACACTCAACTGTCCCTCTTCTTCTCCTATACATCTCTCTAATACATGTGCCCATGAATCCATTTCGTATCCACATACTCTGCATAAATTCTCCTCTTCATCGATCCAATATTTGCATGCTCTCACTCCTCCCATTCTGAACCATTCAAACCTACTCCATTTTTCTTCCTTTTTTATTTTTTGCAGATATTCTGGTTCCGTCAACCCTTTGACCATCATATACCATCTATTGTACCTCGAATCTATAATCTTTGTCCATCTCTCTTCTCCTTGTTTAACTAATAGCTCTAACTCTTTGTCCTGCCACTCTATAACCCCTTCTCGAATATTACACACCCTTCTCATTTTTCTCCTTTCTTCCTCCCATTTTGAATTTCCCACATTACCTCTCGCTTCATTGTTCCAAATTTCGCCGAAACATGCTTGTGCAATTCTACTTCCCTCTCCCCTTTTTAGCTTCTCTTCAAATCTCCAGGCTCTCTTAATTTGTCTAGTAACCATATTTTCTCTTCCTAACTCTTCTTTTAACATATATCCTGGGCAACTCCAGCTAACCCCCATTACCCACCTCAGAAATCGCTCATGCATGCTCTCTACTTTCCTATGTTCCTTCCATCCCCAGATCTCTACACCATAACACAACACCGCCCACACCAACGCATCAAATAACCAGACCCTCATTCTCCAATCGTTCTTAAACCTTCTCTTTCCTATACCCCATACTTGACCCATTACTTTACTCGCGCATTCAATTCTTTTTCTCAACTGCAGCTCGTTTCCCCTTTCTGCCTCAAACCAAAAACCCAGGTAACAGAACTCCTTCACAATTTTCACTTTTTGTCCGTTCATCTTCCAAACGTAATTTATTTTGCTCTTTCTATTTCTGAAGCACATCACCTTTGTCTTATGTACGTTCACAGTCAACTCTTTTGTTCCCACATACTCTTCGAAGATTCTCATCATTAGGTTCAACCCCTTCTCATCATCTGCTAATAGAACAACATCGTCCGCGTATGCTATAGAGTATAGTTGGTTATTACCCGAAACCGTTCCTCCTTTTCCTTTCTCCTTTAGCTTCTCCTCTAAGTTTGCCCGTAGGATATTAAATAGTAACGGACTCAGCGGGCATCCTTGCCTTACACCTCGGCCTGTCCAGTAAACGAGAGTGAGAGAGAGTTGGATTACGATACATGCGCATATGAGCGTACTCACGAGTGTCAAACGCAGATAATAATTATTTTCCTAATTTCCTGCCACTGAGCACGGACGACTGGTCCATCAATTCCGCGGATCGGATAAACCAACTCTCACGTTCACGCTCAAATTCCAAACAGAGGGTGCGTTGAACTCACCATCCTCTCATCCCGCCCCTGACTACTCAGTCAAATGACATTTAATTCTCCATGACATCAGATTTAATGTTATATTTCCAAATTAGTGAAGCTCATGCCGCTTTTCAAATGCTTATGAGATGAGATATATAGTATATGCATAGATATAGCAATAGAATATTTTGTAGCATTGATATAAAGCAGTAAATACATTGAAAAAACCTGGAAAATCTAAGAAAGGATTCTAAATCAACTGGCGGGGCAAGAGCCACTTTGCAAATAAAATTGCTATTCCTTAATAAATTTAATTCTTTCTAAAAAAAATTATTTAATTGAAGAAATGGCCCTATTCAAATCTTGAAAGTTTAATTTGGAAATGAAAAATTATGCAGAAAACTGTTTTTGCAACTAAAGAATGGAAGATTCTCTGACAGAAATAATATATTTGTAACATTAATTGAAATAATTGCAGGATGAAGATTTGATCTATTTGTAGATAAAACATTATTCTATCGAGTTATAATAAAACTTAAATTTAATACGAGTCAAAAATATATTATACTCAGAAAAAGGCTGAGGCGTTACTATGGAGGCAGGAGTAACCAGACACCTGCGCGTTTCGTGCGCACCTATAGCTACCTGCCTAGCAAAATATCAAAGAATACGACGTCATACCACAGCTTTCACGATTCTTAATAATACAAAGACCTTTTACTTCTTTATGCAAATGTCTAAAACACTGTGAAAACTAGTGGTCTCCTTTTTTACGGTATGATGTTTGGTGTGTCCTCTTTTTTCGGTAAAGTAAGTTTTACAATGCATAAAATACAAAAGAATCGAACCATAAAGTATGACATACTAAGATATGTCTATTTCATGAAAAAAAAAAAAAATTAATCTTGCCCCCATACAATCCTTATGGAAATATGATATACAATATGATATGATATAATATGATGGAAAAATCAGTGACTTACACGGAAACTTCAGTATATTTAATTTACGTACGCCACATTTAGCTAAATTTTTAAACGTAAAATATAAGTTTGGGACATCAAAACGATTTCATCGCTAGAGAAGCAACAAAGTATAGTATTTTGCTGCTTCTATATCAACCAAATCGTTGGTAAATGTTCAAAACAGTTTATACAAAAAATGAAAGCTGCGCTTGTTTGCCTTTTATTTTTTTTTTCTAATGTTATCTTTTTATCTCGATTTTCAGGTAAGTGCTGCCCAAACGGTACATTTCTGCTCCTTCCGAATTGCTACATTTCGCTTGCTGTTTCTAACGTAGTGAGTAAAAGCTCTGTGTACACATGTATTACTACATTCGCCAAGCCTGCACAGAAAATAGATTGTGTTCAGTTGCATCTAATAACATTTAGAAAATATTTGCCAAAATTTGTATTTAGTTTTTCATTTAGTACATTTTGCCAGCTTCCAGGCCCTGGCCCGGGCCTTGCTATTAGTTACAAGCGCCTGGAGGCTGACTGCAACTGAGTTTTTCACGATTTAAAAAAATTGAAAAATGAGAATATGCATATAAACTACTTCACATATATAACTAAAGTTAGTATGTTATTATTACATACAAATGTCCAAATATTTCTTAAAACTCTACTTCTATAAAAAGATTGTTAAGACAATAATTATACAGAACATAGTAGGTAATTTACCGGTACTATTAATTTTGATCTTGAGGTTAATTTAAAGGTCATTTGAATGTCAAAATGAATTTTTAAAAATGGGAACCCCTATTTTTGAGTATGGATTTAAAAAGACCTGAAGTTTTCACGTCAAAAACATTCTATGAGAAATTTGCTTTTGTGACCTTAGAAAGGTCAAAAATCAAGTATAAATGTCTAAAAAAATTGCCAGATGCCCTTTTTCTAATTATCGTGGTTTTCTGAGAATAGCAGACGTTCAAGATGCTTTTAAAAAGTCGATAAAATGTAAAAGTGTGTACCATCTTGACGATCTTGACCTTCAGATCAATTTTCAAAGTCGTTGAAGGTCCATTTTTTCCCTACTGAAACCCTGTTTTTGTCATCGGATTCGTGGTGCACGGAAAATCGTAAGTAATTGTGATTGTAATTTATTCAAAAAGTTCCTAGGGCTAGGTAGCCCTCTAAGAGTCTAAGGAACAGACAGTTTGTGGTGCAAAATTACTTAAATCTATGGTCCTTAAACGTGGACTAATAACGCAGAAGAAATACACACAACCG
>NC_046661.1:20752008-20767110 GCF_010883055.1 Belonocnema kinseyi
GCGTGGCGGAAGGCCTGTTGCCTACTTATAGGTGTTTAATTCAATTTCAATAAGCTGGCTCGCGATCCGCCAAACGCTGCTTTTCGGAGCCGGAAAAAACATGCTCGACATATTTTTTTAGAGTAGCGAGTAATTGTAGATTACAGATCTTAATTTGAACTTTCGATATCTGCAAGCAGAATTTGAAAATATCATTCCTATCTGAAGCATTTGAATCTCGAAAATAGCGAAAATCGCTTAATTCGAAAGTTTGACATTTTTTTCTTAAAAAACTAAGGGTCCTACGAAAAAATCAGTAGAGTACTTTCCCTCTTAAAATCGCTAAAAAAATACGATGAAATTTTTTTCTTACACAAAGAATTCTTTTTTGATTGTTTAAACAATTATTTGTTTATAACTTTTGTTGACTACTCGGACGGACAGACCCCCTCGATATTCGTATTCAGCGGGTCAAAATACATAAAAAACACTTTTCACAGTCCATCTAACTTAAAAAGGTAGCGGAGACCTCCTTGGCGCCTAGACTAGTTGCAGTTAGCCTGCAGACGATTGTGTATTATTTTTTCTCGCTGCTGCACCGTCTCTTATACTATCACACAACAGTCTTCTTTTTCGCTCTTTGGCTCTTTCGTGGATTGTCTTCTGCACTCCTCCACTTGATTGATTTACGGTTTCCAATATTCAAACATACAGAAGAAACTAGGGGTAAGAAATATTGCAGGTAATCGTGAATTCTGGGTAAAGCTAGCAAGGGTAAGGGTAATGCCGTGCAGGGTAAATCATAAATGGGTAAAGTATACCTGACCTTGCCCTGGAGGAGGGTAATAACGGCGAAGTGTCACTTGCTAACTTTATATTTAAAGAAGCAGCTATAAATAGTGAATTATCAAATATTTCCGCGTACAAAGCACTCCAGAAAGATGATACTTTATATTAATGATCAAATTGATCGCCAAATTGTCGGCTTCGCACACTTTATTCGCCAAAATAAATTTGACAGCAGACACAGGGTTTAAAACTCGCATGTTGTTAAATCTTTAAAATTAATTGTTTCCTGTTTAATTACAGGAATCTTTACATGTCAATGGTTAATTAGGAATCTTGGAATAATGGCCAGGTACATATTTATTGAAAGTGCGGTTATTCACGACGTGCTTGGACATGATTACTTTACCGACCGAGCGCAGTAGCACAATCGGCTCATCGATCAAATGGCGATGAGATACAGTCGGACCTCGATTCAATCATTTTTTCGGGGAGAGTGTTCCATATATGTAATACTCTTATATTGCTAACCGCGTGAGACGCTTCTAGAAAAAAATAGAGTACAGACTTATATTTCTTATATATACATTAGAGCTTATTTCTTTCCTCATTGCTGTAAGGCCTGTGCATGACTAGACGCTCTTTCTACAACCTCAAGTACCAAACACTTAAGTCGAACTCTTAACAATGACATCCTCGATCATATCAATGAGCCCTTTATATTGGGATTGCCCATTAGCGCCTTCCAATTTTTATTTTTTATCCATTAGTTTATCTTATTCTGGAAATCGATTCGCACTTCTAGTTTCTGTAAATTCTCAACTTTGATTATCGTTTGTTGGTTTCCTTTCTTTTCCATTCCTGACTTAAATTTATCTTGGAGACCAGAAGTTAATGATCAATACTGCATTCAGAACCCTTCACGACCCTCATATCTTTTATAATTTTAAACAACCAGAAACTATTTCTAAAGAATTTCAGCACAGACATAAGATTTTCTCTGACGGTTGTGAAAAATTTAAATGAAACGCTAAATCTGAAATGACACAAATCTTTTCGAACTTTAACAAGCTTTCATGTAGAAAACAACGTCCAAATCGAATGAATAGTGTAGCCTTGAAATTTATTTCAAAAAAAAAAATTCCAAAAGAAAGTTCCAAAAGAAAATTTCTATATAAGGTTGGGCCTAGTGGGAAAGAGATAGATGCACATATAAAAATAAGGGATTGAACGAGATAGGCGAAAAGGTTGAATTAACAAAGAGACTTGGATGGACAAAAAAGGTACAACTGGGATAAAGAAAATGGGATTAAAATTTAAAAGAAAGGGTTTTCTCCTAATTTGAATTCGGGGCATTTCACTCAGTATTAGTGAAATACTTCTACACGGAGAGACTTTTAGTATTAATATTTCTTTTATCGGATATCCATAATTCAAATAAAATGTACGAATTTAGGGATAATCGAGGTACGGTTAGAAAAAGTCGAATAGTGACCATGAAAATGCAGACTAATATCTCTGATTGGAATAAAGCGTTAGAGTTACCAAACGTCCTCTTTCGGAAGGACATGTTCTCCTTTAGCGCCTTGTCCTCCAGAGTCCTTTCAGGGTAGGTCAACTCCCATAAGAAAAAACTGCGTCAATCTGCGTATGCACCTCACGATTTGCGGATGAACCTTTAAGCTTTCCAAAAGACAGTAGATAAGTATATGGGAGGTCGAATCGCAATCTTTCCGGTAATCAATCCAGGCCATCGATAGGTCACGCTGGTAGGATGCTACATTTCTTGCCATACAGGTTCAATTGCCCGAACAATCCTATCATTTAGTATAGCTGTCAATATCTTATGCAGTGTGTTCAGACAAGTGATTGGCTACTTCTTCGGGTCAGGTAAGTTGCCTATTTTTGGCAGGAGTATTGTGCGCCCTTCCACCAACAACGCCGGAATTGGCTCTTCCGAATTTAAATATGACATGAAAATACGGGCCAAATGCTGATGGGTTGAATTAAACTTCTTTCACCAGAAGTTCTTGATACCATGTAGTCCCGGAGCGGAATAGTTTTTTATCCCTCTTAATACGTTTTTCACCTCCTCGGTACGCAGAAAAAAAATCTTCTATGATGGTCTTGTTTTTATTTTTGCTTTATATTAAGCTGATGTCTAAAATTTAACAATAATTATGTCTTAAAAAGAGCCATTAACCCTCTACCGCCCACAGTGACATATTTGTAACGTTTGGAAGACTTGAGTTTTTTTAAATATGAATTTGAGACGAACAGCAATTTTTAACGCAAGGATTTACATGAAAGTCAGGACGGTAATGAGCTAGAATTTTAGTTTTGTATACACTCCACCATAGGAATAATATGCCTAAATATCTCAAAATTCAGAAAAAAAGAAAGTTTTAAGGGCGGTAGAGGGTTAAGGGTCCTCACTGTAAAACAAAACACAATTATGGCTAACCCTTAGTCTTTTGTACTCAAAACAAGCTCCACTTGGTCTTCGACCAGATGCAGCAAGATTGGGCTCGGAATAAGAAGGCATGAGGCTCGATTTAGCCCTCATGGTCTAGCTTTTAGACCTCTGAACAGCTATAGCTAATTTCAAAGAATTGCGACATCACAGCAGCTAAGCGAGCCGAGCGAGACGCGTCGTATAGTCGCCGCTCCTATCTGTTTCTTAAGGGGGTCACCTCATGATACGTCCGGAAAAAAGGGTATTTTCAAGATTTTTTTGTCACGAAAGAAACGACATATATCTATGGTCTTTTACATTTATTTTTAAGTACTTCTGAACAACATTGCAAAAAAAAAACCAAGTCAAAATTCTACAAAATGGCGGCGTTATTAATGGCGGACTGGGATGCCTCGCGACTGGAGTCGTTGAATGGCGTGCAGGATAGTGTCCGTAATTTTTGTCTGAAATCAATGCAATATTTTTTTTTACTCAGTACACTTATTTATTCTATAGGAACCACTAAAAGCAAAAGACAATAGAAAATGTACTATTTTGTTCTGTTAAAATCAAAATTTACGATTTTTCGCAGTAAAATTTGTTAATATTGTTGCATAAAAAGTATGAAAAACTTATAAAATTATCAATATCTGTGGTTCATATAGAATAATTGTTTATTATCAACAAAATAAAATTTAGTTGAGGTCAATCGATTAAAAAAATTTTGTTTAATCCAGCACGCCAGTTTGAAAAATATGGTTTTGAGAAAACGCGCTTCAAAGTGTTTGTAAGACTCAACGGTGAAACACATTTATACACAACCACACACACGCACGTCCGCACATACGACTCTCAAACACACTTACAAGACCCTAAATAGAGGAATGGTACACAAGAATATTTAGGTGTGTCATATATAGCCTTTTTCCCGACAGATAATGCGAGAATTAACAAGTGATCTACCATCCCACACAGCGTGACTGACGCGCTCGTGCGCCGAGACACTCTACAGACTGTTAGAATTATTCAGAATTTCGATATAACATTTTAGACGCACATTCTCGAATAGTTTTTCTATCGATTAAACAAAAACAAAAAAAATGTGATTTTTTCAGGTTTTCGTGAGAGGTGACCCCCTTAATTGTGGGAGTAGAGACAGTGTTCACCGAGTGAATAACTGGATCACGAAATAACCTGCAGATGCGCATCTTTACGGTTTTGGGCGGAGATACTGCCAAATCGGTGCAGGTGAATTGAGTCCATAATCCCTCTGTTGTGTACGAGTTGAGTCCCGCGACTTTCAGCGTTATGTACCAGTTGAGTCCGCGTCTGGAACCCCCACCACTGCCAATTTCTTTGGCTTAAAACCAAAGACATCGCCCTGTATTTCATCATGATATTTCATATTATTAGAGCAGACACTTAATTTTTTATGACGTAATTTGGTTTGTCATACAGGCTTTATTAGGTTATATTTAGCACTTCTTTTAAATTGATAAAGTGACTTAATGTAAGCCCACACTCTCGTTACATACTACTTTTAAGACTATACAGCGGCTTGATGTTAGCCTATCTCCTAGCTAACAACTAGTTTCTAAACCATGCAGTGGCTTGATATTAGCCCATATTATCGCTAACGACTAATTTTAAGAATACATCGGGTCTAACTTGTCGTTCTATAAGTAGTTCGTTTTAAAGACTTCAAGCTATGCTAGTTTTTAGTGAAGCTGGTCTTCTTTATGTTACACCTTGAAATGAGCCCACATTTGGTTTCGAATCAAGACTTTTTTTGTGTAGTGATGGGTGGGCATTCTTCATCAAGTGTTATGAGGGCATTAAACAGCTCCTTGAAGCTATTTATGTTCTTTGAGTCTTCGTGCAGTCTATGCTGAACTTCGTAGACTTCTCTCCAAAATACTTCAACCTCCTCTGGTTTGGGCGGGTGATCGACAGTAACTGGAGGGTCTTGGAAGAGTCGAGATGGGTCAGAGAGAAACTGTTAATTTTCTCTGGCCCATCTTTCTCCGTTCTAGACTTCTCTTAGCGTCAATTAGTATCAGCATTTTCTGAACAATATGCTGCCTGATGGTCAGCAGCTTTGACTTGTTCAGTGTGTGATAACTGGTCCGGAGTTTGCGCGCGAACTTTCGAACCTTGGCTGTAAAATTCCTGCCAGATGTGATGCAGTCAATCACCCACTAAATGCGGGACGCGTACTGTCTTGCCCAGCCCATCTTTATGGCGAGTTGATGCATTCGTCTTTTGGTCTTATAATCAACTGTTGGTTTTGTTTTACGGTTCCCATTGGCCAAAGCTCTCGCTGCATTATACGCACAATAACTGATAGTCCAGAGGTCGGATTCTTCGGAAAAATGTGCTGTAGACGAAAAAAAATTACACGTATTTTTTTCAATATGATATTGTTCATTTTCTAGATATCGATTTTTCAATTTTTCGATCCCAAAAAATACAGGTTTTCTTATAATGCTTCGCAAATCGACCATTTTTCGAATAAGAGTTTCAAATTTCAGGACGAACTGTGTAATAGGGTCCACTTCAAAGTGCACATTTTAACCGTCAAAAATTTAATTGTTGAGTAATTGTTACGAAAAATCTCTTAAACAATTTGAAATATTTCGAAACAGCCCTTTCCGATTGGAATAAAATTTTCTGTAATTTGTTATTATATTATGTGGAATATTGTTCCAAAATTAAAAAGAGGGCAGTTGAATACTTTATTAAATATGATTTACTTCTATCGCGCGCGAGCTGTGTGGCACGCTAGCTGGGCGGCGCGGGCGAGGAACGGAGCCCAGTATGTTTTTTTTTTTACAAGTTCGAGTCTGTCTACAATCCTTTGATAAGTTTTTCACGAAGTTTAGATGAATCTAAATGAAAAAAGCGATAATAGATTCCAGGAAATTTTATCAAAATTATTATTACTATAAAAAACATAAGAACGAAGAAGCATGTTATAAAATCAGTTTACAATTTTTTTGAGGATTGCCTTTTCTTCTTATAAGCAGCTAAGAAGCTACAGTTTTGAAAGCTGGACAAGAGAATAAATCTGGGTTTTTAGTTCACAATCCCCTATCGGTTAGAGATAGGGGATTTTCTGTGTACCTGTTACGGTTTTACAACCTGCAAATCCTTGTTTCAGAAAATCAGCCGCTTCATCGTAAGATCTCTTGTTTGTGTTAGCAATAGAGATGTTTGATTCTGAAGATTCGCATTGGGCCCATTCGTACAACTCTAATGGTGTTGTAATTTGCTCATTAGGAATCCTTTGGAGGCTAGTTTTTCTTGCTTTTCTCTTGAAGCCCCGCCTGCTCCGTCGCAAGGGCCCTTGCCATGAGCTTTGACTTGAAAATGCCATATTGCAGAACGATCAAAGTCTTGTTTGTGATAATAGATTGTTGAAAAGTGTTTGGAATTCTTGAATTGTTGAGGGGCTCCATCGAGACAAAGCTATCGACAGGCATAGGCTCGTTATAAACAAAACACGATCAGACCCCATCGCCTCTGTAATTTGGCTCGCGCGCCTCACACCTCGCAGGCGATAGAAATAAGTCATATTTAATAAAGTATTCAATTGCCTACTATTTAATTTTTGGGGCAATATTCCGCATACTATAATAACAAACTACAGAAAATTGTATTCAAAACGGAAAGGGCTTTTTCGAAATATTTCGAATTGTTCAAGAGATTGTTTCGTAACAATTACTCAATAATTGAATTTTTGAGGGTTCAAATGTGCACTTTGAAGTGGACCGTGTTCCACATTTCGTCCTAAAATTTGAAACTTTTATTCGCAAAATGGTCGATTTGCGAAGCATTATAAGAATACCTGTTTTTGTGGAATCGAAAAATTGAAAAATCATTATCTCGAAAATTATTATCATATCGAAAAAAATATGTGTCCTTTTTTGTCGTCTACGTTCAAATAAACGAAAGATTTTACCCGATTTATATATTACCCATAAACATTGTTCCAACTGCAATTTCAAATATATATTATAATTCAGTTTCAATAATAAATTATTTCCAATATAAATGAAAAAATTGTATCACTTTTCTGGTTTACAAAATCCTGAGTAAAAAAATTCGTTCATTTGAACGTTCAGAACTTCCGGTACATGTATTTTGTATAGGTAGACCCCGAAATTTATTTTTGATTTTCCATAAAATTTTGATTTTTCAAGAAAATTCAAAAGGTTGCTATGATAATCTTGTAGAGCATTCAAAGAGAAATATTTTTTCTCTTGAATTTTTTTCATATCGTGCTTTATTTGGCATAAAGTGTTTATTTTCGTGTGCTTTTTGGATTTTTGTAAATGCTATATCCAAAATGGCTAGCTAACGAACTCGACCTTCAGTTTAGGGTGCTAAAAAATATACCAAAGGCCAATCTCAGCTGTAAACTCTTTCGAAAGTTATCGTTCTTGCAATCTAAAAATCTACAGACTAGTAGACAGAATAATTTGAAAAATATATTTTTTTGTATGAAGCGATAGTTCTGGAGTATATTTTTTTAAATTTTATAATATGTAAAAGTAATCATTAGCTCATTTGAGAAAGCCTAAAGGAAATGTATACTATTCATCTGTATATTCTGTAGATATTTTATATGTTAAAAGATATCAAGAAAAATATTAATTCTGATCCATCTGTCAATGGTTAAAAGATAGTTAACTAAGTTTATTAAAAGTGGTAAAAAATAGGAATAAATAAAGCGTGTTCCAAAGAGGGCTTTATTTTTTCAAAAATATCTGCCCTAGAAATTTTTCCTTTTTGTGTCAAAATGTCCCCTAAATATTGGCATTATTTATAAAAAAATATATATTTAGGAATCTTTTAAGTGGATTTTTTTGCACAAAATAGCTTTTTTAATTTTCACTATTAATTCATCTTTTTACTCCGGTACATAAGCATTTTATCCTTTTTGTATTCTTAAGTAAAAAAAACCGTTAACAGTAAAATCTAACATAACGTAAGCAATTTTTTGCAAATTTCTTTTTTTTCCAAAAACATGTAATAATGCTGGCTTCAGGTGACTCTGGTATGCAAAATTCGGCAACTATTAGTAGCATCAAATTCTCCTTTGCACAGGAATTTAGTGCTAATTAAGTGCTAACATATTCTGCAAAAACAAATTTTGTGCCCGGTAATTTTGATCAAGAACATGTAGTAATGGTTACTTCAGATGACGGGTATATGAAATTCGGAAACTATTCATGATGCAAATTTCTCCTTTGCGCTGGAATGTTATAAAACATTGAAACAATGTCCAATGAAACTAAGGAATGTGTTAAAAGAACTTTTATTTTATTTAAAGTGTCTTTTAAATCCTAGCTGTGCTTAGCAAATAATTATGTGCTACCTAAAACTGGTTGCAAAACATTAGAAATATATTTCGCTAAGTTATAAGTAGGAGAACCAATTGTGAAAACAATTAATCACCATTTAAAATCTGGTTTGTGCACTTTTGGAAGAGAATAAGCTTTAGCTACAGTACTATTATGTGTTTTTGATTTATATTTATATAATATAATTTATATTTAACTTATATATTTATTTGCTACAATTTTTATTATAAAGTTAAGTAACAATTGAAAGTTATTAATTTGAAACGACCAAAATTGAAAAATATATAATTAATTTTGGTATTTAATTTCTTTCCAATTGCAAGAGAAACTTTTTTCGTATTACATTTTTATTGTTCAGAAAAACTTGAGGTATTGAATTGAAACATTTTTATCAACCTTGAAACTTGATGAGCTATACAACTTTTTTCAAAATATTTTGCGATATTGAGCGTATTGGCTTAGATGAACGCAAGAAGCCATGATTTTTCTGTTTTTTTTGTTATGAAAATCGATCATCACTAATTTTCGAGAAAATTATCGCTCCTAAAAAAATATATGGCTCAAAAAATATGTATTTTGATGAGATCTGTCATTTTTGTTTGAAAGATTTTGCATATTGGCTTAGATAGATGCAAAAAACCATGAGTTTTATGGTTTCACCATGAAAATCGCCTTGTCGCAAATTTTAACTATCATATTCGTAATTAGCGCATCAGAATACATAAGTATACGAAGTTTGAAGAAAATCGGAGAATTCAGCTATTCGGAACTTTATACGCCATTTTTATTAGACTGCGGTTCTTCCTTTCCGCTTCTCCATTTTGCTGATGTGAATATGCTTCTGTGTACTGTATCTCCATTCCTTCGACTTTTTAGTATTGCTTCAGTTTAAAGTTGACATATTCCCCTCTTCGATCTGATCTAATGACCTCAGGTTTTCTTCCATGCTTTGTCTTTATCCATTCAACATATTCCTTGATGAAACCCGATACTTCATCTTTATACTGCATTAGATCAACTTTAGTAAATCTGCTGTAATCGTGGATCATCGTTAACACGTATCTTCGTTTGCCTGGTGTCATCGTTTGCATCGGACTACACACATCAGTGTGAATAAGATCTCTTACCGCTGTTGACTTTGTATATGATTCATTTGGGAATTGTTTACATGACATTTTTCCTTCGATACACCACTGGCATGTTTCCTTAATTCCACAGTCTTTTATCGCTATTCCTTCTGCAAAATACTTGTTCTAGGGTTCCTTTATAGCATGTGGATCCCTGTGACCGAATCTTTTATGCCACATGTGCAGGCATTCTTGTTTATGTCCTGTACCATCTTTCATCACATAAGCTGATTCTGGCATCTTTAGTTTGTAGTCTTCCGCACCGCTGTAAAGCTGCTAAAACTTTTCCATAGCGTAAAATTTCAACATTCTTTTCGCCAAATATCACATTAAATCCATTCCGAGTTATTTTACTTACCGAGAGCAAATTCTCATCGAGGGACGACATGTACTGTCAAGACTGTTTATGTTATCCAATCCGGTGCCACGTACTTCAGCAGTTATGCCTTTCTGTGCGAGTCGAACACTCATTCGGCTTGAAGTAAATTCTTCGAAAAATGATCGGTTGTTGGTCATATAGCTCGATCCAATTTCCGACGCAAGAAAAAGAAACCAAAGATAATGATTCCCATAAAACAGAAATTTTCTGAATCCTTTGAATCATTATCTTTGCTTTCTTTTTCTTTATTTGCTTTGCACTTTTGGTATTTTCTGCAATCTTTCTTCTGGTGTCCAGGTTTCTTACAGAAAAAAACTTTATTTCTTGCTTTGCTCCTTTATTTCCCGTTACTTTCATGGCTGTTTCCTTGGATGATACTTCTTCTTCTGTACCTCCTTTTCGTCTAGATTCATCTATCTCGATTCTAACCCTATGATAAGCGTACTGTAAGAATCCACAGGACACATTAGAAGAATAGCGACCACTAGTTTTTCCATTAGAGATTCACCAAGAGTTGTTAACTTATTTACTACGTTTAGCATTGTATTTATATGTTCTTTAATATTACCTCCATCTACCAACCTTAGACTACATATTATTTTTAGTAGAAACACTTTACGTGTCAGGATAGACTTCTCTTGGTAATGATTTAGCGAATCCCATGCTTGACTTGCAGTGGTTGCTTCTTTGATGTGGATTAATTGGCTATCTTCCACTAGCAAACCAATCGTTGCACGGGCTTTGTCATCTTTCCTAGTCCATATAGTTGTTGGCGCTGCGGGAGGCGCATCCCTAACGCCTTCCCATAAATCTTCTTTGATCAGCAATAGTTCCATTCTGTATTTTCATATCTGGTAGTTTTCATTGCTGAGCTTATCGATCCTAAATCCTGCGTCTTCTGCCATATTGCCCTGTTATACCTTAGCACAGGGCTCGCCAGAAGGCAGCCAAGAGACTAGGTCAAACTGGCCCTAATAAATCTTGTCGTTCGCCTGGTTCCTAGCCCTTCACTGTCATTATAGAGTAGAGTTTACACTCTTTGAAATAACGAAGAAGGGATTTTGGTGGCCATCGTTTTTCTTTATTCTTTCTGAATTTTAATTCAAAACTCTCCACATTTTTCCACCTTTTTAAAGCTTTAATTTGAGGTTTAATTTGCAGACAAATTTGATTCACTTCGTAAATTAAAAATGAAATTGAAATTGGAAATGCACTGTTGCTGTTCACACCAGTATTAATTTAATCACTGATAATCCGTTACTGACACTGATGGGTTACTGGGCCCAAAACCTGTTGGCGGTGGAATGCAAGTGAACACAATAATAACAAAAGTGAACTTGGTTACATATATGATATAAAATCAGCGTATATTTAAAGAAACATATCACGCATGAAAACATACATATAGAGAATCAATATGAGAAAAATATGAGAAAGCTATTATATAACCTTACAGTTCGGTGGGACTTTATGAACTGAACTCTGGGTCAGCGCGCGCTACCTGACTGGGACGCTCACATGACACGTCGGTTTAGCGAGTTCGCCAAACGCACTTCTTTATACTTCTTTTTACACTTAACACTACACATGACATTGCTGCAAAAAGCCATATATCACTTTTAGATATTTTTTTGTAATTCAAAGTCAATCAAAATTATTTTTATATTAACGTGCGACATATATTATTTTTGCCGTAAATTTCAAATCCATTCGCGACAATGTATACCAATCATTTTGTGGTATTAGTAAAAAATATTTAAATATATGCTCCGTAATATAGTTTTTGATCTTATAATAAATTATGGTCTTCAAATTAAAAGAAATATGTGGATTTTAGTGCTTTTTGGCTGTACACTGTTAGAAATATCTGGTTGAATTTTCAACCACACGTGGTTGAAGATTTATACAATTAAGGTTGTTGAAAATTCAACTACTTTTGATTGAAAAATCATCTACACGTGTAATTGAAATTTCAACTATGCAGTTGAAAATTCAACTACATGTCATTGAAATTTCAGTAAAGCGAAAAAAATGTTATTTGGCACAGTTAGTGCATTTCAAAGCAAGTATAATTTTTCAGGGAATTGAATAGGTTTGATTCAAGATTTTTAAATATTCAAAAGTCTTAAATAAAACCAATAAAGATTCCTTAAATATTCTGTACTTTGAATTTCACTAACTGTACCAAAGAATTCTGATAAGGACTCATGAGTTATTCCGTACGCTTTTGACGTGAGATCCATGAGATTAATAAAGTGCATATAATATTTATAAAAATGATCAGTTTTAAAGAAGATAAACAAAAGGTGCATTGGACGTATATTACCTTAATGATATTTTCGTCCGTTTAGATCAATTTCTTGATACTCGTTTTTGTAATCATAACCTAAAAAAGCATACAGCAGTTAGTACCGATAGTATGAATGAAATTTTCTCATTGTGATAATATTATTTCAACGTACCTTTTGTTTCTTTTCTTTAAAGCTGCTTCTTTTCCTAAATGTATGTATTTATTTGTTAATTTCATGGATTTCATCACACAAATAAGGAGTCGCGGGACTTTGTCACGCTGGTGTCTGTCTGCGCGGGAAGTATGATAGCGCATGGGCGTATGCGCATACGTTTTCATTCATTTTCAACTACATTCTATTGAATTTTATTTTAACTCTGTGAATGAACAAGATTTCAACGAATTTTTGAATTTTTTTAATAATTCTAATAGTATATATACTATATAAGATGTGGAGACAGAAGACAAATTTTGTTTAGTATAATGAAACTTTACGGGGAAAAATAAAATTAAAAACTTTGGGGGTGTCGAAGTAAAATTTGCATCCCTGTTAGAAGTGCATAATATGTAATTCTAATAATCATATTATGAAGGACTTTATTTTTTTATAAATCGTAGTAATGTAGTACATAATTACCGCTTTATTAATATTGCGCTAATATTTAAGTCCGCAATAACATTTTTAGTTTTAGAATTTAAAAAAATATGTAGTACAAAAATAAAATTAATCTGTCTCAGTGTATTGAAATCAAATTATTTTGCAGTGATGACATACAAAAGGCGATGTGGAGTTCGATCCAGTCATTCACAACTGATCCCTGAATCTGCTGATCCTCACAGCAAAAATTAATACTTAAAGTTATATTCGAATTAATTTCAGATTTGATATGAATTAAGGAAGTAACTAAATTTAAGTGTGGAAAGTATCTTGAACAAAGCACTAACTTATCTTAAATAAATAATCAGCATTTTTCTACTGGAATAAAATAAATTATTCTCCTAAATTTCAATATGCAGTTCTGAAAGTAAGTTGAAGGTAACCCGAAATAACCTGTAAGGCTTTCTTTGCCTAAAATGAAGGAATATACTTTACTGAATTTCAGGTACATACTACCTTGCATGACGTTACAGAACGTTTACGCTACTATTCAGCTCGTGGCCATTTATGCCAGTCGCGTCCTACTCCAACATTCCCATGTCGCGTTGGCCAGTGTCGACTATCATACTATACTCTGTTCCCCGAGAGAAGATCCTACAGAATGACCAATTTTGGTTTTCTTCGCGCAGCCTATTGTTTAATTTTTCAAGGAGGCGAGATTTTTTGAGATGTTTTAACCAATCTGATGTGAAGCTCTAAAACTTCATAAGAAACTCTTTTCTACGTTGATTTACGACACTGGCGGGCAGTGGGCTTTACGTTTTCTACGAGGTTTTCTACTACTTTCCTTTTTGTTTACCGAAATCAGTTTGGGTGAACTTACTCCAGAGCCAGGGTCTTTTGTCCACAGACAGGTCATAGTAAGGGAATTAAAAAAAAATTAATATTGCAATTAGAGCTTTGAAAATAACATAATTAGCATCTACGAGTTTTTTCAAATCCATTGATATATTACTTTCCTAGGAAAGTTAAAAATTTGAAGAAGTTTAATTGAAAAAACTTTAGCTCAATATTCAATTTCATATTCATCACATACTTCCCCAATTTTCTAACTTTATGGATAAATTACATTTCGGTAGAATCGGAATAATTCGCACATTCTGAATATATTACTTTCCAGTCGGTGTTTGCCGAATTCTTAATTTTTAAGTTTTTAATTACAAAAAGAGCGAGTGAGTGAAAAAGTCAAGTGGCTACCGTAGACCCATGTAACTCGAGACCTACGCCGGTGAGGTCCTTTTCTTTTATGACTGACATCTCGTAAAAATCATTTCAGCTATTTGAGAAAGAAGCCCAAGGGAAGTAATAAGTATTAAATTGAGACCAAGGGATCAATGACATCAACTACATAAGAACAGCTCAGGAGTATAGGTTAGGCGTGAGAAAGAGGGAGGGTCGGTAAGGCCGGTTTTTGGCCTAATTTATTTTTGGACCAAAAAATCTGAAAAAATCATGGTCGTATCTTATAAGTATCCCGAGTCGATTGCACGCTAAACGGACTACCCTCTACCTCCCAGCCACTCCAACCCCCCCTACAAATATAGGAAACACCACTACCCACCAACAGTATTTTCGAGAGATTTGACACTCTTAAACATGTATTCTGAGGTTAGCTCGGGTTTACCATGGTTTTCGGGGTCGCCGAATACAAATCTGACGTCCGTGGACTTTTATCGCGTCAGGTTCAAGGTCATTGGAAGGTCAAATCGAGAGAAAACGGTAAAAAAATCCAAAAAAATACGTTATAGGTTTTTGGAGTCGCTAATTACGAATCTGGCATCCGTTGAACTCTATCGCTTCAGGTTCAAGGTCATTTGAAGGTCATTTGAAGGTCAAATCGAGAAAAACCGGTAAAAATTTAAAAAAAAAATATGTTATTGGTTTTTGGGGTCGCTGATTACGAACCTGGTGTCCGCTGACCTTTATCGCGTCAGGTTCAAGGTGTTCAAATGACCTTCAGATGACCTTGAACCTGAAGCGATAGAGTTCAACGGATGCCAGATTCGTAATTAGCGACTCCAAAAACCTATAACGTATTTTTTTGGATTTTTTTACCGTTTTC
>NC_046661.1:20767210-20782620 GCF_010883055.1 Belonocnema kinseyi
TTTGTAAAAAAAAAATCAAAACATGGTTTTCGATGTATTTTTTCCCGTAGAATTCGATTCTGAAGTCAAAAAAATAAAATTTTTCTTTATTTTTTTTTATTTCAAAAAAACCATGAAAAAACCGTAAAAAATGAGGTTTTTCGAGCAAAACCCCACAAAAAAGTAGCTGGACCCTACTTTTTTATTGCAAATTCGGATTCAGCATCGAAAAATACATAAGAATATATAGGTCTGGTCAATTGCACAGACAATTTTGTTTTTTTTTTGTGGGCCTGTGTAATCGTTTTTCGAGTTCAAAAATGGTGTAAAAACTGTCAAAAATTTGAGCAATATTTCTGTAACATAAAAAATAAGCATTTGTATTGAAGAGGTACAAAACTTCATATTTTGAAGTTTTGTTTTTGTTGTAAAATTTTTATTTTACTATATTCAGTAACTTTACTTACGTATGAAAACATATCCCCGTATAAACGTCTTGACTATTTTCTATCATACTATAAGAGTGTAAGACCTGCACTGAGGTGGATAAGAGAAGGTGGGTGGTTACGGCCTGCAGAAGGTCGATTCGTCGTCGTTACAATAAAAGCCGTTACACAACGGCTCTTCGAGTGGCACTTACGTACCTGTGTAGTGAACTACTTCTACTGGTAAAATTTATCCCTGGCTAACCTACAGTCCTACACAGTTAAACACTTAACACGTAAAGTGACCTTTTCAAAAAATTTCAAACGTGTATTAATGAAAATTAGCAGACTGTTAATTTTTTATTTTAATGGCTTGAATCAGATGATTTTTATCAATATTTTTCATTATTTCATCAATTAGAAGAATAACTACTTCATGTATTTCATAATAAATCTCATGCTTTGCTGCAGGCACACACAGTAGTGAAATTTCACTGAGAATCAGCGACTCTTTTTTCGTGATTCCAATCAAGGGAAATCCACTGAGAACTGGTAAAACTTTCATTGAAATTTAGTCGCATTTCACTGATTTAAGTTTAGTGTGGATCATTTTGTGTCTTTATCATTAGTTTGGCGCTAGGTGACACCACAGTATAAAGAAATACTTAAAGATATATTGGATAAAATTTCTGATTCGACTTGAATTAGGAACAAAACTAAATTTAACTATGCAAAATGTAAAATTATGAAACCTTCCTCTTAATTTGAATCAATATTCAAGAATTTCAAGCCTGTATATTCGGGAGAACAATGATAGATTAAAATATTTTTTATCATGTCTTTTGAAAGATTAACGTCAATTGCCAGTAGTTTAACATGCAGCCCGTAAACCCCTTCACGGTACGAAGAGGTTGTTGCACCTTGGTCTTTTTGACCGGGGCGTCCAATTTCTCCATTTTATCCATTCTTAAAAGTGATATTACGTAAATCATAAGGTGCAATTGATGTAACATCCTGAATAGTAATAAAATATTAATTTATTAATTAAAAAACAACATTATAAAATACCAATAATAAACAAAAATAAAAAAATACAAGTGTGGTATCACCCTCGTTGGTGGCAGCTAGTCAGGCTACTGAAGAGCTGAAGTCTGAATCTTCGGGTATGCTTAGAGAAAGAGGTCAAGAGAGGGGAAGCTCCCCATCCTGTTTAAACAGACCGGTGTACGTGCTGCAGGTTAAAATATTCATATAAACAAATTATCACTAGACAGAATTCGTCCTTGCTATAAATTCAACTTGACCCTGTGTACAGTCGAAAAACAAAAGACCGCGAAATGCATACGAGGTGTGTTCAAAAAGTAAGGTGACTTTTCAATATTCGCGGGCTACGTACATTCAGGTTTTAAATTTTTTGTTTTGTTGTGTTGGTACACTCGTCACGATCATATCTTCACAGTTTTGACTATATAGCTCGTGTTGTTTTTCTGGCAGAGGCGTAAAAGGTTAGAAGGGTTTGGTGTGCTCGGCGATTTTCTTCTTTAGAAAAAAATGGAGCAAAGAGTTTGCATTAAATTTTGTGTGAAAAATGGAATCCAGTGCTCTAAAACTCTTGAAATGTTGACAGTTGCATACGGTGAGTCTACTCTGAGTAAGAAAAATTTGTATAAGTGGTAAAGCTGTTCCAAGAAGGCCGAGAGGATGTCGAAGACGAACCACGCCCTGGACGTCCCAGGACGTCGACAACAGATGAAAACGTTCAAGCAGTGGAAGAAATGGTGTTGAAAAATCGCAGAATTACCATCAGAGAAGTTGCTGAAGATGTTGGCATATCGGTTGGCTCATGCCATGCTATCTTTTCGGACGTTTTGAGCATGAGACGCGTGTCAGCGAAATTTGTTCCAAAACTGCTTAATTTTTATCAAAAGATCCATCGCATGGCCATCGCTCAGGAGATGTTGAATGAAGTCAATAATGATATTCCCCGGATTTGGCCCCCAGTGACTTTTTTCTTTTCCCAAAACTTAAGAGACCCATGAAAGGACATCGATTTTCAACGATTGAGGACATAAAAACTGCATAGCTGAAAGAACTCAAAGCTATACCACAAAATGATTATCAGAAGTGTTTCGATGATTGGAAAAAGCGTTGGAATATGTGTATTATATCTGAGGGGGATTGCTTTGAAGGGGGCAACATAAATATTGAGGAATAAATGAATATTTTTTGAGAAAACCATAAAGTCAACTTATTTTTTGAACACACCTCGTACACTCAAAAAAAAGTTCTGGTTAAAGTTACTAGACGCATCTGGTTAAAAAATTTCTAGTTATTTTAATCCGAAATTATGGTTAATATGACTAGAAAATTCTAGTTAATGAACTCTGGTTGATTTTTTCTGGTTAATATTTCTGGTAACAGAAGTGTCGCAATCTTTTTTCTATTTCCAGAAATCTGTCTTTTGTCTTATGTTATTTTGCTGGATGTGTCAATTGATAAATAATTATAGTAAAACGTTAATTTATTCGTGTTATAAGAAGAAATTGCGCGTTATCTGTCGAAACATCAGTGCTACAGGAATATTTTCAAACCAGCAAAGATTTTTTGGGTGTCTTTGAAAAGTATTCTCTAAAATATTAACATTGTGAAAATAAATTAATAAAGTGAATGTTCGAGAATGTGGGTATTGACGAAGTGGTCCACATGTACAATCGGTTAAATAAGAGCGTGGTCACGATTACTAGCGATCAGTAAATGCGAATGCTGTAATTTTTTTTCATATAGAGGTCAGTATAGTCCTTCATGCTTTATGAAAGAGAATCAGCTGGCTGTTCTTTTTAATACGAACCGAGCATTTTTCCAAAATGAGTGCCGACCTGAAAGGTCGAAGCAAGGCCTGTCGCTTGTAGAAGGAGCAAAATGGTGTCGTGACTTTGGATTGGCCGTCTCAGTCGCCCGATGCCAATCCAATTGAAAACGTTTGGGCTCAAATGAAGATGAAGATTGGGAAGAACCGACCCTGCAATTTCAAGCAGCTTGTTCGCCGAATTCACAAACTTTTGAGGTCGTTTTCAGAAGAATACGCGAAAAATCTCGTCCAAAGTATGCCTCAAATGTGCCAAGCCAGTATTGACACTGAAGGTGATTAGACCTTCTATTAATGTATTTGCATGCAAGATTTCGATAAAATAAATCAATATTTGAAAGAATTTTTGTATTGAGTCTTTCCATTTTCTAACAACAGTGACCATGCTCTTATTTAACCGACTGTATATGATGGAAAATCAGGAACAAAATAGTATTAACGAATAGTTTCAGAAACAGAACACATCAACAATAAGCTACTCTTGCTTTGTGTGTTGTATCTATCGCCATTTATTACTACATATATTCACCAATAGATTATAGGGAGGCGACATTGTAGCGAAGCGGAACATAGTTGCTACACTTTGTTGTCGGAAACTTTTGTTATATTATATTCTAGCGGAAAATGTAACATGTAATCCTTTTAATTTCAGAGAGGGCTTAGGAAGACTTCATAAAGGTAGAAGAGTATCGAAATTCAATAGTCG
Source organism: Belonocnema kinseyi (assembly GCF_010883055.1). Classification (NCBI taxonomy): domain Eukaryota; kingdom Metazoa; phylum Arthropoda; class Insecta; order Hymenoptera; family Cynipidae; genus Belonocnema; species Belonocnema kinseyi. The sequence goes on from NC_046661.1 coordinate 20,771,187, forward strand.
AAAATCGACATCAACCAGAATATCTGCTTGAGTTTACCAGAACATCTGGTTATGTTGACCAGAACGTTGTATTCTTCAGCTACCAGAAAACTGCCTGCTAAATAATTCCGGTTAACCTTACCAGAACTTCTGGTTACATTTACCCGAATTTCTGGTACCATTAACCAGAAAATTATCAACCAGAAACTTCTGATACTTTTAACCAGAATTTATAGTAAGGACATATTTAACACTCTATTCTAGTTGAATTAACCAGAATTCTAGTTGTTTCCACCAGAAATTTTGTTGAGTGTAGATTTTCGTTTGTCCCTCATCTAAATAATCACTAAATAATAAAAATTCAATTACACCAGAATTTTGGGCTTTTTTTGGGCTATTGAAATCCACAAAAAAATCTCCCAAACCAACACTTTACTTCCAAAATCAACTCTTACAGTAAAAAAGTAACCCCTTTCTAACACGTAGATATGAAATTGTCAAAAAATAACTTTTTTTGAATTTCACAGCTTGAATAGTCTCTGATTTTTGGGCTCCTGGAAAATATCTATTACGGTTTTGGGCTTCAACCCTTAACATCAAAAATGAACCCCTCTCTGCCAAGTACATACAACTTTGTCAAAAAATAACTTTTTTTTAGAATTTTAAAATGAAAATAGAGTCTCTGATTTTTTAGCTCCTCGAGAATACCCACTACGATTTTGAGCTCCAAGCCTTAACGTAAAAAATGAGGTCCCGGAAGCTGGAGTTACAACATTGTCATATTGATGTGGGCACTATGCCATAATTTAGTGCTAATTAAGTGCTCTGGATTTATGCCTTGCAAAAAATCCGGGCACTTTTTTTACCAAAAACGTGTAGTAATGCTGGCTTAAATTGACTCTGGTATGCGAAACTCGGAAACTATTAGTGGTATCAAGATCTGCTTTGCGCAGGAATTTAGTGCTAATTAAGTGCTAATATATTATGCAAAAACTAAATTTTGTGCCCGGTAATTTTGATCAAAAACATATAGTAATGCTAGCTTCAGGTGACTCTGGAATGCGAAACTCGGAAACTATTAGTGGTATCAAGATCTGCTTTGCGTAGGAATTTAGTGCTAATTAAGTGCTAATATATTCTGCAAAAACTAAATTTTGTGCCCGGTAATTTTGATCAAAAACATGTAGTAAACCTAGCTTCAAGTGACTCTGGTATGCAAAGCTCGGAAACTATTAGTTGTATCAAAATCAGCTTTTCGCAGGAATTTAGTGTTTATTAAGTGCTCTGGATTTATGCCTTGCAAAAAATCCGGGCACTTTTTTTTACCAAAAACGTGTGGTAATGCTGGCTTCAGGTGACTGGTGTTGTGAAACTCGGAAACTATTAGTGGTATCAAGATCTGCTTTGCGCCGGAATTTAGTGCTAATTAAGTGCTCTGGACTTGTGCTATTCAAAACATCCGGGCACTTTTTTTTACCAAAAACTTGTAGTAATGCTGGCTTCAGGTGACTCTGGTGTTGTTAAACTCGGAAACTATTAGTGATATCAAGATCTGCTTTACGTAGGAATTTAGTGCTAATTAAGTGCTAATATATTCTGCAAAAACTAAATTTTGTGCCCGGTAATTTTGAGCAAAAACATGTAGTAATGCTGGCTTCAGGTAACCCCGCTACGTGAATCACGGAGACTATTAGTGGTATCAAAATCTACTTTGCGTAGGAATTTAGTGCTAATTAAGTGCTAATATATTCTGCAAAAACTAAATTTTGTGCCCAGAATTTTGATCAAAAACATGTAGTAATGCTGGCTTCAGGTGACTCTGGTGTGGTGAAACTCGGAAACTATTAGTGATATCATTATCTACTTTGCGTAGGAATTTAGTGCTAATTAAGTGCTAATATATTCTGCAAAAACTAAATTTTGTGCCTAGTAATTTTGAGCAAAAACATGTAGTAATGCTGGCGTCAGGTAACCCCGCCATGTGAAACACGGAGACTATTAGTGGTATCAAAATCTACTTTGCGTAGGAATTTAGTGCTAATTAAGTGCTAATATATTCTGCAAAAACTAAATTTTTTGCCCAGAATTTTGATCAAAAACATGTAGTAATGATAACTTCAGGTGACTCTGGTATGCAAAACTCGGAAACTATTAGTTTTATCAAGATCAGCTTTGCGCAGAAATTTAGTGCTAATTAAGTGCTCTGGACTTGTACTATTCAAAAAATCCGGGCACTTTTTTTTACCAAAAACGTGTAGTAATGCTGGCTTCAGGTGACTCTGGTGTTGTGAAACTCGGAAAATATTAGTAATATCAAGATCTACTTTGCGTAGGAATTTAGTGCTAATTAAGTGCTAATATATTCTGCAAAAACTAAATTTTGTGCCCGGTAATTTTGATCGAAAACATATAGTAATGCTAGCTTCAGGTGACTCTGGTATGCGAAACTCAGAAACTATTAGTGGCATCAAGATCTGCTTTGCGCAGGAATTTAGTGCTAATTAAATGCTCTGGATTTGTGCTATGCAAAAAATCCGGGCACTTTTTGTTTACCAAAAACGTGTGGTAATGCCGGCTTCAGGTGACTGGTGTTGTGAAATTTGGAAATTCCTGCGCAAAGCAGATCTTGATATCACTAATAGTTTCCGTGTTTCACAACACCAGAGTCACCTGAAGTCAGCATTACCACACGTTTTTGGTAAAATAAAGTGCCCGGATTTTTTGCATAGCACAAATCTAGATCATTTAATTAGCACTAAATTCCTGCGCAAAGCAGATCTTGATACCTCTAATAGTTACGGAGTTTCACATACCAGAGTTACCTGAAGTCAGCATTACTACATGTTTTTGCTCGAAATTACCGGTCACAAAATTTAGTTTTTGCAGAATATATTAGCACTTAATTAGCACTAAATTCCTGCGCAAAGCTGATCTTGACACCAGTAATACTTTCCGAGTTTCACAACATCAGAGTCACCTGAAGCTAGCATTATTACATGTTTTTCATCTAAATTACCGGGCACAAAATTGAGTGTTTACTGAATATATTAGCACTTAATTAGCACTAAATTCCTACGCAAAGCAGATCTTGATATCACTAATAGTTATCGAGTTTCACAACATCAGAGTCACCTGAAGACAGCATTACTACATGTTTTTGATCAAAATTACCGGGCACAAAATTTAGTTTTTGCAGAATATATTAGCACTTAATTAGCACTAAATTCCTACGCAAAGTAGATTTTGATACCACTAATAGTCTCCGTGTTTCACATAGCGGGGTTACCTGAAGCCAGCATTGCTACATGTTTTTGCTCAAAATTACTAGGCACAAAATTTAGTTTTTGCAGAATATATTAGCACTTAATTAGCACTAAATTCCTACGCAAAGTAGATATTGATATCACTAATAGTTTCAGAGTTTCACCACACCAGAGTCACCTGAAGCCAGTATTACTACATGTTTTTGATCAAAATTCTGGGCACAAAATTTAGTTTTTGCAGAATATATTAGCACTTAATTAGCACTAAATTCCTGAGCAAAGCTGATCTTGACACCAGTAATACTTTCCGAGTTTCACAACATCAGAGTCACCTGAAGCTAGCATTATTACATGTTTTTCATCAAAATTACCGGGCACAAAATTTAGTGTTTACTGAATATATTAGCACTTAATTAGCACTAAATTCCTACGCAAAGCAGATCTTGATATCACTAATAGTTATCGAGTTTCACAACATCAGAGTCACCCGAAGACAGCATTACTACATGTTTTTGATCAAAATTACCGGGTACAAAATTTAGTTTTTGCAAAATATATTAGCGCTTAATTAGCACTAAATTCCTACGCAAAGCAGCTCTTGATATCACTAATAGTTTCCGAGTTTCACATACCAGAGTCACCTAAAGATAGCATTACTACATGTTTTTGATCAAATATACCGGGCACAAAATTTTGTTTTTGCAGAATATATTAGCACTTAATTGGCACTAAATTCCTACACAAAGCAGATCTTGATACCGCTAATAGTTCCCGAGTTTCATAACACTAGTCACCTGAAGCCATCATTACCACAAGTTTTTGGTAAAACTAAAAGTGCCCGGATTTTTTGAATAGAACAGATCCAGAGCACTTAATTAGCACTAAATTCCTGCGCAAAGTAGAATTTGATACCACTAACAGCTTCCGAGTTTCGCCTACCGGAGTTGTGGCTTCAGCTGAAACTAGCATTACTACATGTTTTTGGCCAAAATTACCGGACACAAAATTTTTTTCTGCAGCATAAATTAGCACTAAATAAGCATTAAATTATGGCATAGTGCCCACATCAATATGACAATGTTGTAATTCCAGCTTCCGGGACCTCAAAAATCGTCATTGGTGCCCAAGAAGAGCCCAAAATTCTGATATGCTTACATTGAGTTTAGGTGTATATTTCATTTTAAGGGTAATATTTATAGAAAAAGGGGTTGTTTTTTCAAATTTAATTTTTGCATTTTTGAAGAGCCCAAAAAAAGCCCAAAATTCTGGCAATGTTAATTTTTTCAATTTTTCAAATTTTCTGCAATGGAGGTGCTACCGGCTAGCACCTCCAACCAAAAGTCGGTTTTTTGAGAAAACTAAAAGAGTCCAAAAATCGGCTTCGTTGCCCAAAAAAGCCCAAAATTATGGCATAAATAAAATACTGAAATTCCGTTGTGGAGGTGTTAGCGGAATGCACCTCTTTGAGGGCTATGTTGGCGGCAGCGCTGCTACTGACAATGTTTCCCTTGCGACATAGGCTGATAACGAAGAGGAGAGGGAATAAGAAGAACACCAAAACCTATAAATTAAAAATGGAGAGAATATTAAAGATTTTGAAACACTTGTCGCCACAGCTGGGGGGGCCCCAACATGCAGGACGGTGGCGATCAAACAGCTGGCATCCTTACAGAGAAACAAAAGGAGTTTGTAAAACCTCGCGAGGCTGTAAAGGTCTAGTCACTATAGACGCTGTTGCCACGCCTCAAGCTCGTAAACATCAAAGAAACTTACACATGACATACATTGACTACAAGCAAGCGTCTCCTTCCGTGCCACATGACCATTTGCTTGAAGTCTTACAACTGTAAAAAATCTGCCCACTCATTATTGACTTTCTAACAGCGCATTCGTTTATCCTGCATTGGTGTACTTTAAGAGCATTCCCATTGCTCCTTGTGCCTTCTCACTCGGACCTTCTTGGGCGCAGTTCGGAGTGCGCCAGTGCAGGATAACCGAATATGCTATAAGTAATGCGATGAGGCTCTGGGGTGCAAGAATCAAGTATTTCGATCATGGACAACCGAGGATAACTAGATCAACCTTTTACAACGAGTACATTTCAAAGAAACTCAGTGCACTATTGTTCTGTTTAGTGTTGAGCCCATTGAGCAAAACATTAAACAGCATGTCTCATGGGTTCAGAAATCATGATAATGAAGATGGTCATCAAGTGACCCATCTTCTGTATATGGATGACCTGAAGCTGTACGTTAGTTCATCTCAGAAACTGCAGAAAGTGGGCGATGTGACAAAGCAGTTTTCCAATTATATCCACATGTAGTTCGTACTAGACAAATGCAGAACAGTGAATTTAGTCAGAGGTGAATTAGGGACCGCAGAGTTAGAGAACGAGTTCGAAAATGACATCAAGGCAATGGCTGCAGGTGAATAATATAAATATTTGGGTATTCTTGAATCGAAGTGTATTCAGCATACGATAGTTAAGACAAGCCTAACGACTGACTTCACTATGAAACTCAGATTGATTACGAAGAGTTTTCTCAACTCGGCAAACATAATCAGGGCAATACACCAGAGTCTACACCATCGATATTGCTTGTCCACTTAACCGAAATTTTCAGTCAACCTATACAACCAATATCCACAAGTACAACGAGTTAAGGCATGAAGTAGACCATATGGAGGAATGTGAATCATGCATCTATTAATCCCATTGTGATTTCAGCTGCAGGCAATGTGCATTTAAGATGCACTCAACATATTGAACATTTAGAAGTCAGTAGGGTATTAGTAGCAGCTCAGAAGGCCGTTTTATTAAACACCTCTCGCATTATAAGAAACTTTTTTGACCATCGAGAAGCAAGCGACTCGAAACCTGTAGGATGACAGATGGTAGCTGTAAGAAAGCATCCAGAGGTGACTGTTATCACCTCCAACGCTCGCAGCCCCTCGTCATTGTATACCTACAACATCAGCGTAGGAGGTTTCAAGCATCGTATTTTATTGACTTATAACATCCTAATCTCATCAGTCACTTGACTTAGTCCGTGGCTATGATGTATAACCGGGTTAAATCCGAGTAAAGGTTTTGACTATAATAATTAATAAGAAAGCATTCAGAGGTGACTGTTGTCACTTCCATTCCTTGAATTCGTTGAATTGCTGGATATATGCTTATAAAAAAACCCGGTAAAAAAATGGTTGGTACCCGTAATTTCTGTTGTGAACGTTACCAACAATTTTTTTATCCATACCGACAGTCTATAAACTTTGTTTATTAAAAGATTTCTTTTTATAGAAAAAAATCTAAATTTGAATTGTTTAAACAGATTTCTTAAATCTATGAGTTATGGAAAAAATGAATTTATTATCTGATCCTACAAAAACCATTACATAAATTTCATGTGCTGGACAATTTTTATATCCACCAATTTGTTTTGTAGTATAAATAAACAATAACATAGTACAATACTCTCTTAAGCATTTATTTATATTACATGAAAAATGGAGTGGAGAAAAATATTATCCAACACATAGACTTGTGTAAATTTTTCCATGAAATCGAATGGCGTAAAAAGTTTTACCGTAAATCACAGGCTTGAATATATTGCTTAAACAATTTTTCTTCCGAAATTTGAAAAGACAGGTTCTTTTTTATGTAAAATTATATTTTAGTGAAGGGTTCTCATCCCAATATTAATTTTTTTCTGATGTATATTGGTGTTTCCATGGGTATTAAAAGATTAAAAAATTATTTATTAATTTTTAATTTATGACATAATTTAAGCCATTTTTTATTTGAACTTTTTACTTCAGATTCGGTTACAGTGACCAAAAAAACCGTATGTAGGCTTAATTATAATTCATTCTAATTCATTCTGGCCACGGAAACGAGTCTCCTGGACCGCTCATAGCTTCAGGATTATGTCTCGCCTACGCCTCTTTCCACTTACGTAGTTTAAGCCAGCGCCTGGCACCCGGTGTAAGTCCATTATATGTAAACAACGGATCTTTTTGGAAAAATAGTTACATATGATCTCTGACCTATGGTCTAGGAGTACGTAATGTATTACAAAAAATTCATCTTTTTCCTTTGATCTTTCACATCTCACGATTTTTCACTTGTTTCAGGTTTAGCATGATTTACACAAATATTTTTCTCTTAGGAAATTATGGAATTCTACTACCTATATATTTAAGATTGTGATTCAGATATAAAAAAATCGATGAAATTATCAAGCAAATATTTTGCCTAAAAACTAGCTGAGTTCATCTTTTCCGTAAAGAATAACTATTATTTGGATTAAAACTATAATTCTTAATATACAATAAAAGTTTCCATTGCATTTACTTTAAGGGAACGTTGAAAAACGGTCATACTAAATTATTTAGGTTGTATTTATGAATAATGCATTTTTTCGAGGTAATCGGCGTAACAACCTGCATCGTCGAATTTAGCTTGTCTTCAAGGAGGAGAAAGTGAAATGTTGTTCGGTACAAGGCGAAACCAATGGACCAACCGACTCTTGAACGACGACAATGAACCATGCGATCGATAAAAAATAATAGTAATCAAGAATAATTAGTGCATTATATAAATGTGATACAATATAAGATATCAATATTAGAGTTGATACAGAATCTCGACTTCATAATTCTAGTTCTTTTCAAGATTACTTCCAAGTAATTTAAAAAAAAATCCAGACCTAATATTCCGTATCAAGGATAAGATTATAACGTGTTAACTATAACTATGGATTTTTTAATCTTCTAAGCTAATTTCCAGCGTAAAAACGATGAGCTAGTTAAAGAGTTTGAAAAATTGAAAAAAATTCAGTTTTTCCCAAAAACTTTTTAAAAAATCGCATGTTTTTTTCCAGGATCATGAGAATTTAAAAAAAAATCCATACCTTTCCCAGATTTTCCATACTCTTTAGCAACTCTAACCTATGAATATAAAATAAAGTTTTAGTTTTGAAAAACAATTAGAATTGACCAATTATTGTACAATATACCAAGTACATATTGTATCTAAAGCAGCCGCACGGCGCGGCGGATTGTTTTTCGACACACAGAGAAAACTAGGGCTTCCATTAGAACCCATTTTTGGCTCCAAAGAAGCTGCAAAAAAAATTAACCCCACTTGCTGAAAAAGAACCCAAAACGACAAATAAGCTCTAAATGATACCTCAGTTGGTGTTCCACATGATCCTAATCGTAATTGAGCCTATTTATAAAGAACGTATGGTATGATAAATCAGCTGATAGCAGAAATTAAAATCTACGTGTCGCGCTACATAGAATTATCTATAAGTTCAATCATCGATCAATAGGTTCAATAATATTAATTTATTAAACGTACTTTCGGTCTAGGACGAAGAAAAACAGTATACGACACACGGTCAGAAATGGTGGAAATCCACCTTTCTGGCCTTGTATCGTATTATATTATTGATTGGGTGAACTTAATATTTTGTATTAAATATAAATAAGAATTACATTCTATGTTTGAACCAACCAAAACTTTATACATTCAAACGAAGCGTGTCCTGAGTGCATAACTATGCACACGAAACACTTTTGGAAATCATGGACATCTTCTACTCAACATAATGTTGTTAGCATATTTAGTTTCGTAATAGTGAGATGCGTGTGCCGTTGCACGCACCTCTGATCCAAGAATGGCAAAAGTTGCTCGGTTTATGCGCCCGTGTCACGATTGCGGATTGGAGATTTGATTTCACTTTTACCGCGCATCGCTGGAAGAAAATGCTCTCACTGAATCAAATAGCTAGAAATGAGTCACTTACAATAAGTGAAAGGTTACTTATTGATTCAGTGAAATAACCACTTTTGGGGGTTGATAGCACTGCACCATGTCTATTTAGCAATCACAATAAAATAATATTTTGGTACATTCAATCAAAGAATCATAGCGAAAACTCAAAATCCATAAATTTGATGAAATATTCAAAAAGGTGAATAGTTTATCTCGTAGTTAATTTAGTAGACTTACAACCCGAAAATTAAAAAATTTATTTTATTAAGGAATTCTTCTTGCTACTTAAAGCAAAGAGTAACGACCGCGCTTAACTTAAAAGTTTAGAGGTTTTGCTTCACATGATTTACTCTGGTGTTACTGAACTGAATAGTGAATAAGTCAGAAATAACTGATTAATCAGTGAAATGTCTAACTACTATTTCAATCAGTGAATTTTTCACTGATTCATATTTAGAGAGCTGTAAAGAGATTGCCAAGCTCATCGCCAAGAACTGAGTACACCAATTTATAATAACAGAAAGTTTTTTTTTCGATAATGCTCACTTTAAAATGTGAGACATTTCTTTCTCAATTATATACTGCATCAAAAAAATTGGGTAACAAAATGTTTTAAATATTAATTTCTGCATTACCTTAGGCTTAGGGGATTTCCATTAGAACACATTTTTAGTTCCAAAGGAGCTGCAGCAAAAGTTAACCCTTGCTGAAAGGGAACCCAAAACGATAAATAAGCTCTAAATGATCCCAATTGTGATAAAGCCTATGTGTATAGAACCCATTTCCTGCTTTGCCCACATCGACATTTTGTTTAATTAATAGGATAATTTTTATCATGAAGCACACATGTAATCGAACGCTGATAGGCATAACTTAATGAAGATAAATAAATTACAACATATTATAGCAATTAAAATAGATATAATGACCTCCTAAATATTTTTTGCAGTTTGTGTATCAAAGCTGTAAATCGATCCCTAACGTACCAGCCCTACTTTGTAAGCGTTTTGTTTGTGAATTCGCCTCCACTTTCTTTTCCAGAGAGCTCTAAGCGAACCCTTTTGGCTCTCTACAGGTGTCTATTTATGTGTATGATTGGAAATGGTTAGGGAGCTAGGGATTAATTCCTACCTTGCTAAAAATTACAGATATGATCCGACAAAGACGGATACACAACCGAATGAGGCTTCGGATAGCTCATTTCGGAATCAAGTGCGCCCCTATCATGTGACTGTAGTTTGCAACGTTTATAAACGAAATTATAAAATTTCCGAAATTTCTTTCAATGATTATTTGCACCTGGTGACAGTTAAAAAAATAGTTTAATCCCAATAATTCCTAATAGCTGACTAAGTTTTAAACACCTAACGACTATCAAAATTATATGGAAAATAAAGAACAAAAATTTATTTTCGTTTTAAACGTTGCAAACTTCAATTACGTGCCGTACCTGGTCCTTACACGGTTCGTAATATCATGCGCGGAAGCATTGCGGCTATATCCGGATTGTGTTCGGCATCACAAAACGAAATTATATTTAACTAAGTCAAAAATGGCATTCGATACGGACCTATCCGGAATTTGGTCGGAAATTAAGTTGGGTGATGGATGCATCAAAGACCGAAAAAGCTGTTCTAACTGAGGCTATCTGGCTCTTAAGCGGACACCCGTACAAGAAAATTAAATTTTACATTTATGTGCATTTGTTATTTTATATTTTATTCAGTTATTGGTTTCGTGCATATAGTTTAACGCACATATGAATATAACATCAGATAGTTTGGAACTACTTTATTACATGACCACGGCGGATAAACCAATAACCGCGGTTCTGGAAGTCGCACCAATCATATGATATATCCGTACGCTTTACTGACCGGCTAGGTTAATCAAGAAAATAAGGGATTTCTTTAAGCGTGGATGCAAAATCGTATAATAATAATTGACGTTAGAAATATTATTCTTTTTTACGGGAAAGTGTTGAGTTTTATAATTTAAATATTTACTCAGAAATTGTACGTGCAGTGAAAATTCAATGTGTGAAACTTGAAGAAAATGCTTCGGCAACCTTACGTAAAACATGAGCATCTGTCCAAGAATGCTGCACAGAAAAATATATCCATTACATTTTATAGAACGAATCCTATAGTAGAGGATACCATGGGTTGTTTAATAAAAGTTAAAACCGTCTTTGTTATAAATTCCGTTGAACTATTCAAGGGAATGTGTTACAAAGTCTTATAAACTGTAAAGGCCGAGGTGATGTAATCTCTGTTAAAAGGAAGGTTACGAAAAACGTAAAATAGTTCTATTATTATTACACCATTAAGCCATTTCCCTTTCGAGGTAGGCGTGACTCACTCGGCAGGGGAAAGGAGTAGTGTGTGGAAGGGATAGAGATTTTTCAGAT
>NC_046661.1:20782720-20795872 GCF_010883055.1 Belonocnema kinseyi
TGATCCGTACATGACCTTCCTGGCATAAACCCACTTTGGACTTCCCAAATCTTTGTTTCTGTTATTTTCATTACCCTACGAATAAGTATTTTTGAATATATTATACTTACGGTGCTTAATAAGCTAATCCCTCTGTAATTATTGCACTCGCTTTTGTCTCCCTTTCTCTTGTATATTGGTACTATAATAGCTTCTTTCCAATCGTCTGGGACGTCTCCCAACTCGAAACATAAATTTATCAGTTCGCAAACTCTATGTGGTATGTACTCGCCACCGTGTTTAAGCATTTCAGCATTAATACCGTCTACCCCGGCAGCCTTACCGTTTTTCAAGTTCTTAATTATATCCCTAACCTCAGTTACACAGACTTTTTCAATTGAGTTTTCCAACGCATCGTGTTCAACATCGCAGTTGTGGTGTCCTATAGCTTCATCTCCGAATTGTCTCCTAAAATAGTCTCTGAAAGCCTCTAGTATTCCATCTGCATCATATACCATTTTCCCCCTACTATTTCTCATGTTGGCAATTTCTGTACTTTTGTTTCCTTTATTTTTTTTATAAAGTAGTTTCCTGCTTCCTTCAAAGTCGTTTTGTATTTTTATCTTCTATGAAATCGAAAATTCTACCTCAAATACAGTCTATATCGAAGAAGTCTCGAAACTATAGAGAACAGTTCTATATAAAGATAACCGATTCTTCGCCGCAAAAAAATGAATCTTTTGTATTATGATATTATTACTATTATACTCCAATGTTTGTGCACGTGTTTAAGTACACAATTAGTTACTATTACTCGCACGCTATGCACATTTTTATTCGCCGCGGGTTCGAACCCTATAAGTTTCCCATTCCTAACGCCAAAACCTGCCGGCTAACCTAGCATCACGTAGGAATAGTAAGGAGTAGTATCCCTGTAAGTGGGGAGTGAAACGAAGGAGTGGGGAGTGGGTAGAAAACGTGACAGCGCAAACAGCACTGCGCGTGCGCGTGCAAATGGTCCTGGGTATCCATTCGTGACAAACATTAACGAATTCTTGGACGTTCGTGGTTTCACCTCTTCATCACAAACGCATAGGTTGATACCACTCCGTAATATTTCTTCGTGCCTCGCATGAAGTCCTTAGAGTAGGGTGGGGCGAGAGGAGCGTAGGGGGTAAAATGAGTCACTTAATTTTCTCGTAGGTTATCATTTACTTTGTAAGTTATTTTGTATTAAAATCAGGAAAAACATTATCAAACTTCTTTTTTGAAAATGTTTCGCTTAATGTTGAATAAATCTGCAATAACGAAAGTAAAAATTTTAAGACCTGTATTCTGCTATTTTGCTTTTGTTTAGAAGGTTCAAGAATCACGCAAAATCACATATTAGATATTTGTCCATTGGTTATTTAGATAGCTTATTTATTAGACCTTAAGTTTTCAACAGATTTATATATAATTGTAAAAACAAAATAGTTTAAATTTTGATTTGACTAAAAAGTGTCATATGGGGCGGAATGAGCCACCTCTTCCTGTACATTAACCTAACCTCTTAGTGTAGCAGTCAGTAGATTAGGATGCAATGCTTCATATTATCAGATGTTGCAGGGTGTTAATAATGGTGTAAACGTAACAAAAACTAATCTTACCCACAAAAATTCTCAAAGAATGTATGACAGCACTGTTATAGGTATGATAAAATGATATGAGCTGCTGTCAACCAGAAGAGAGAGAGAGCACTGTTTTTCTGGGGTATTTCTTAAATAAATTTGTTTTAAAACTCGTAAAATGCTATAAAAATAAGAAAAACATTGTTGCAGTTTAAAAATATGGCAGTCGTTTGAAAAAAAAGTTTAATAACCCAATATATACATTATACAGGGGTATTTTCATATTTCGCGCCTTGAAAGTTGCATTGAGATCGGCCATTCGGCCAAGTCCCTGAATCTTCGGATGAAGTTTATGATAGTTTCCATGGTTGCGTTCGAAACTTCAAACGGTTATGTTCAGATTCACATGTTTGCCCTAATCGCTGTCAGTAAATGTAGGCAATGTCAATTTAAAGTTTACACATGTAATATTTCATTCACTTTATTTGAAACATATCCTGTATATTCATAACATGCCTTTTTTATGCAGTAAAAATAAGCGTTAAACACCATTCACTCTTCGCCCACTGGAATCGCAGGAAAGATTAATTAACTTTTTTCCGCGTGGTGCAAAACATCCAGATACAGAAGAAATTGTCCCTCCGAGCAATATTGAGAACTTCAATGAGGAAAAGGACCGAGGGAGATAATTTCAGATCCGATGCAGGAAAGGCTTCTGTTCAGGAACAGTTAGAATTGTTGGTGGTCGGCTACTTGTATTTTAAAAATCGCTATGTGAAAGAAAGCACTATAAAGGTATAGTGCATGTTGATAGAGACACCCTATCAAAAAACTTTATGTCGTTTTCGACGTCAAACCCACGCCGAAAACGACGTAAAAAAATACATCGAAATCGACGGAGAAAATTCCGTCGTTTTTGTCGTCATTTTTGCCGTCGTTTCTGACGTCGTTTTCGGCGTCGGTTTTGACGTCGAACAAAACGTCAAGTTTTTCAATAGGGTAATGTGTATGCTGATATATTCAGACTCTACAAAACTTAAGAACATTTTATTCAATGTAATAACTGAATTATAAGTTCAAAAGAAGATGTTGAAGCGAAAATTTAATCACAGAGAGTGAAATTCGTCCCCATTCACCTTCTAACACAGTAAAAATAAATACTTAAAGTAATATTCGACTTAATTTCAGATTTGACTTGAATTAAGGAAATACCTGAATTTAAGTGTGCAAACTATCTTGAATAAATCACTAACTTAACTTAAATAAGAAATCAGCATTTTTCTACTGGAATAAAGTAAAGTATGCTCCTAAATTTCAATATTCAGTTCTGAAAGTAAGTTGAAGGCAACCTGAAAGCTCGTGACCATTTTTTCTAGTCGCATTCTACTCCAATACTCCATGTCGCGTTAGTCAGTGTCGGCTATGATACTATGTTTCCATAATTCGTGGAATTTTAGTTTCATGAATTTAAAAAAGTGCTGCATAAAAATCAGTTCCAGTTGTCATCCAATATTTGGATTATTACACCCATCAAAATAATTAAATTATGACAAAACTTTTCACTTCACAACGTGAGTGCCTTTTCAATACATTATGGAACGCTATTGTCTGAAGATTTTGGACCGCACCTGCCCCCAATATACCGTTTTTTCCAGTTCTCCTACTTTTCCTGTATTTTGGTACAAGTTTGAAAACAACTTGTATATTTTCTAAAACGAATAACTATTATATAGAAAACCTGAATTTCAGGTCATGCCTCCCTGAATTTCAAATAGTCCCGACCGGAATTTCTGAAATCTAATTCCCTTAATTTAATATTTAGATGTAATTCTTAATTTCAGATAGATTATGCTTCTTTTTGTGACACCTTAAAATAAGTCGAATTTTAGATTTAAATTAAGTACCTTTTTTGCTGTAAGGAGCACCTAGCAATCTCTTAACACCAATGGAATAAATAACAATAATACAAGGAAAAATGTACACTGTAAAAAAAATCTATTGAATTTTACATATCTGGTAGATGTAAATAAAAGCACCCTCGTGTATCGGAGTAACTTTACGAATCTGTTGTGATATTCCAATTCGGCCGATAATTTTACATGCGAAAATGTAAAATTCATTATGTGAAAGAATAAAATAAAATTTATCAGGGCGACAGGTTTCGAACACTCGAAAGCTCAAACTTCGTACAATTTCATGGAGATTGAAGAAACACAAGCCGGACACGTTACCACTTACCTAAAACACATAAGATACTATGGGTATTTTTTTGATGTTTAAATATTCCGTAAAAAATATGAATTATGTGTTTTAAATAACCGCATTTTTTCCGGGCTAATAGCAGAAAATATAAAAGGCAAAATAGGAATAGTTCGGATTCGGTCTTCTTTGTGCGAAAGCTGTAAAAAAAGTTGAACATAGCTGTCAATTTCCTTGAATTAAAAATAAAAATGCTCCAAAATTGAAGGATGAAGACATCGATAAACAACGAACACGAGAGACGCTTTCGTATTCACATATTATTTGATTAATTATTCAAAATTTTAAATTAATTATAAATAAAAAATTTTACAGTTTACGCCAGGGTAAAATTAAAGATCTTTGGTAAAATTAAAAATCTCGATGTAATTTTCAATTACAGGAAAGTGTATTTTTACACGCTGCGACTGAATTTTCTCTTTTGAATGTAAAATTCGTACGAGGGAATGTGTAATTTTATTTTTATAGAGTGTGTAATATTATGCTGCTGTTCGAGGATCCTTTTATTTACATCGCTAGAGGATGTAATTTCACATACTTTTGTAAAATCACACAGTGAAGTGTGTGGTATTTACAATGATACAATATTTAATTTTCCGAAACTTTGTAATTTTACACAAATCTTTTTTTACAGTGTATGTATTATGTTTTATCTACACGTTTTAAAAAAAAATTAAACAATAATGTTTTACAATTTATTACATAATTTTTTCTGCATTGAAAATATTTTTAATTCAAGAGCCATTTAGATTTTTGTATAGTCATTTATCTGATCCACTGCTCATTGTTTTCAAAAGTCAATATTGAATTTTTAGTTGCTGATAAGTCAACTAAAATGTTTTTTTGAATGAAACATATTTTTTTTGTTGAAAATTTGTCTGTTTAATTTAAAATGTCATCTTTTTTTAGTAGAAATATTGCATCTTTTTTGTATAAAAATGCAACTGTTTTGTTGAAAACTCAACTATTTCCAATAAAATTTACTTTTTGTTTAAATTCGTATTTTTCTGTGGAAAAGTCAATTGAATTTTAACAAAATTTTAAATTATATTTTTCTGAAAAAAGATCCTCTGACAATCGCTCTACTGAGAATCGAACCACAGAATTTTCGATGGCCGATCGGGTTCTTTCCCAATTAAGCTATTTGAAAACTCGAGAGAAAATCTTTTTTCTGAAATATGCGCTATCTCAAGCTAGGAGATACTAGTAATTTCATAATAATTTCATAATTAATAATTCAGGCTGTAATATTAAACGTTAATTATTTTCAGTAATTTGAAGAGTTAACTTGAAATTACATCTTATTTGGATGAAAATGAAAAATTTTGGTTAAAAATTCAACAATTTCGTTGAAAAGTGATACTTTTTTGTTGAAAATTCTGCTGTTTTGTTGAAAGTTTAATTATTTCGTAGAAAATTTAGTTTTTGGTTAAATTTAATATTTTGGTGTTGAAAAGATAACTGAAATCTTTTCTGGATTAAAATTCAACTATTAAAAATTTTTTTTCAATTTATAATTTATCTGTTTTAAGAGAAATTTCATCTTTTTTTTAAAAAAATGCAACTGCTTGGTTAAAAATTAAACTATTTGGTTAAGAAGTCATACTTTTGATTGAAAATGCTATTGTTTTGTTTAAAATTGAACAATTTCGCAGAAAATTTACTTTTCGTGTAAAATTTATATTTTGTCGTTGAAAAATGAACTGAAATCTTTTGTAGATGAAAGCTCAACTTTTAGAAAAAATCTGTTATTTTTTATTGAAAATTCAGGTCCGGGAAGATGGAATTATAACATTGTCATATCGATATGGACACTATGCTATCATTTAGTGCTTATTTAGTGCTAATATTTGCTTTAGACAACATTTTTTGTGCCCGGTAATTTTGGTCAAAAACGTGTAGTAATGCTAGCTTCAGCTGAAGTGACTACTCCGGTATGCGAAACTCGGAAGTTATTAGTGGTATCAAATTCTCCGTTGCTCAGAAATTTAGTGCTAATTAAGTGCTCTGAATTTTTGGTATGCAGAAAATGCGGCACTTTTTTTTGTCAAAAACGTGTACTAATGCTGGCTTCAGATGATTGGCATATGAAACTCGGAAACTATTGTTGGCATCCAATTACCCTTTGCGCAGGCATTTAATGCTAATTACGTAGTAATATATACTTCAAAAACTAAACTTTGTGCCCGTTAATTTTGACCAAAATATGTAGTAATGGTCGCTTCAGATGACTCTGGTATGTGAAACTCGGAAACTATTAGTGACATCAAGTTCTACTTTGCGCAGGAATTTAGTGCTAATTATGTGCTAATATATTCTGCAAAAACTAAATTTTGTGCCCGATAATTTTGACCAAAAACATGTACTAATTGTGGCTTCATGTGACTAGTATATGAAACTCGGAAACTATTTATCATATTAAATTCTCCTTTGTGCAAGAATTTTGTGCCAGTTAAGTGCTTATATATTCTGCAAAAACTAAATTTTGTGCCCGAAAATTTTGACCAAAAACATGTACTAATGGTGACTTCATGTGACTGGTATATGGAACTCGGAAACTATTCATCACTTCAAATAGTCCTTTGTGCACAAATTGGATTGCTTTGGATTTTTGCAATTCAAAAAATTTGCACGGAGAAAAATAGATGTTAGCACAGACTATCTAGATACTGAAGTAGAGTATTCGTAGATATTAAAAAGAAGATTTTAACTGACAATATCCAAGATATTAAAGGGCAGAATCTAAGATATTCAAGGAATATTTTTTAATTGAGCGAAAATGACCTGCAAAGCATACCATTTTCTATATAATGTAAAAAGATGTTAATGTTGTAGTCCTCTATTTTTAAAATCCGAATCTTCAAGCATTCGCCTTTTTGCATAATTATGCAATTTTTGTGTTGAACATCTAACATACAGAAAAAGCGTGGTTAAAATCTTTTGTCGGCACGCCACACGTCAGCGACCTTGCTCCTATAAAATTTCGCTTTTTTAATATCTTAGATATTAACTGTTAATATTACAAATTTTATACTTTCAATATAAACATATATTGCCCTTTAATATTTTGTGTCTTGAATAGAAGATATTAGATATTATGCCGTAATATCTATATATTATGGTTAAATATCTAAGTTTTTAATATTTGCTTTTCAATATCTATTTTTCTCCGTGTGGGCACTTTTTTCACGAAAAATGTGTAGTAATGCTGGCTTCATGTAACTCCAAAGCCAGCCTTCCTACATGTTTTTAACCAAAATTACGTGGAACGACTTTTATCATGACAGAGTCACCTGAAGCAAGCATTATTACACGATTTTAGTTTTAAAAAAGTGCCCTGATTTCGTGCGTAGCACAAATCCAGAGCAATTAATGAGTACTGAATTCCTGCACAAAGGAGAATTTGATACCACTAATAGTTTTTGAGTTTCATATATCAGAGTCATCTGAAGTCAGCATCACTACATGCTGGCTTCAGGTGACTCTGGAATATGAAACTCGGAAACTATTGTTGGCATCCAATTCTCCTTGCGCAGGAATTTAGTGCTAATTATGTGCTTGGTAATTTTGAGCAAAATATGTAGTAATGTTGGCTTCACATGACTGGTAGGTGAAACTCTAAAAGTATTCATGTTATCAAGTTCTCCTTTGGCATGGAATTTAGTGCTAATTAAGTGCCCTGGATTTGTGCAACGCCAAAAATCCGGGCACTTTTTTTTTTACTAAAAACGTTTAGTAATGCTGGCTTCAAGTGACTCTGGCATATGTAACACGGAAACTATTGTTGGCATCCAATTCTTCTGTCCGCAGGAATTTAGTGCTAATTAAGTGCTCTGGCTTTGTGCTATGCACACAATCCGGGCACTTTTTTTAACCAAAATCGTGTGGTAATGCTGGCTTCAGGTTACTCTGGCAGAATAAAACTTGGGAACTATTAGTAGTCTCAAATTCTCCTTAGCACAGGAATTTATAGCTAATTAAGTGCTAATAAATGCTGCAAAAATTAATTTTTGTGCCAGGCAATTTTGGTTAAAAACATGTAGTAAGGCTGGCTTCGGAGTCACCTGAAGCCAGCATTACTACACGATTTTGTTGAAAAAAAGTGCCCGGAGTTTTTGCATAGCACAAATCAAGAGCACTTACTTAGCACTAAATTCCTGCACAAAGGAGAATTTGATGCCACTAATAGTCTCCGAGTTTCGCATACCGGAGTTGTTGCTTCAGCTGAAGCTAGCATTACTACATGTTTTTGACCAAAATTACCGGGCACAACATTTTTTTCTGCAGCATAAATTAGCACTAAACAAGCACTAAATTATGGCATAGTACCCATATCGATATGATAATCTTGTAATTCCAGCTTCCGGGACCTTAAAAATTCGTCTTTTTGCATTAAAAATTCGCCCAAAGAGAACTACAATAAATACAATTAATAAAAAATGAACCACTTCGTATTTGGATTATGCATTTCTAAATTGGAAGTCTTAATGAATGAAAAAATTTAACAGTGAAGCATTGAAAATTAATTTGTACCTACAGTTTTCAATGTTTTGTTGAATATTTATTTTGCTATACAAATAAATGAAACACCAGAGTTATTATGCTTTATACAAAAAAGAATGTATTTATTAAAAAACTACAAAAACATAGACAAGTTGCGAGGTTGAAAGTCCCGTTTTCGACAACCGCTCTCGTGAGAATTTGTCAGAAGACTAACTCAGGTAAGGACGCATCGCTGATGCGTTGCCGCTGGAAAACTAACCCTAAAGCCTATTACCTGAGTAAGAGAGAGTGCATAAAGGTTTTTTCATAAAACATGTATCGAAAATTTGTCTTTCAATGCCCCCGTAGCGGGTCGAAAGTTGTGTTTTCAACCCTAGAATATAAAGTAGAAACAGACGAATGCGAAAGTAACTTCACGCCGTAACCGGTATCTAAAGTATATACATTCTACTTTATCTGCAGTTGTCTGCAGTTATTCTCCCTCTTATCGAACCTCGTTTCGAGAATCGTGTCATTCTAACCTATATCTCTCACTGTCTACGTATTTACACTTTTAGAAAAATCTATATGAAGTTATATTCATGTGTGTGAAGCAAATATGCACTACCGCTACTGAAATGGAACATACATTAGTATAGTGAATTTAATATACATGTGTATTAAATTTAATATACAGGTCAGTACAGCAATGTGCGTAAAAATTCAACCTGCTTTCATTTCTTTAAATCTTGTCAAATATTCTAAATTAAATTAATAATCTAGAATTCGTCGACTCAGTTGTTATTTATAATGAAAGTGTATTGTACGAGTAAATTTTTTCCCCTAAATTCGTTCTAAATGGACAAAATTTAAGTCGAATACAGTTAATTGCAGGTTAAGTCTATTATTTATTTGCTAGATTGAACTTTTCGTATTGAAATCCAATTTTATTTCTGGTTAACAGAAAGAGGGTATCATGTTTTATTATTTAGAACTGAAAATTACAGCTAGACTTATTTTAAATTTGTGAAAAATGAAATGATATGATTTTTCTCGCAAGTGATTAACATGAATGTATATAAAATTTAATATACGCGCTCTTAATGGCGATTTCATATGCTTCGTATATTAATTTTCATACACATGGGTATATTAAAGTTAATATTATTTTTAACAGTGTAGAAAGAATAACAACTTTGATGAGACGCAAAGAAGTTTCAGGCATCTTAAGTCAAATGTTCGATATATTTTTTTATGAAAAAGTGTATGCGCAAGTCGGGGCGAGGCAACAATTTCACTCGTGTGATATCTGCCCTCGCTTCGCTCGGGCAGCTAACTTCGCGCTCGTGCAATTATCGCCTTTCGCCCCTTGCTGCGCAATATACTATTCTTCTAACTGGCAATACGTGACGAAAACAGTCTTTCAGGCCTATTTCAATATGCGTGCCGAAAAGTCTAGACGTAATAAATGAACTACTGCATAGCGGAGACACGTATATTATTTTATTATGGTACATTCTTGAGTAGGCAGAAAAGAAGACAAGCATCTCGTTTCGTACCGTTTAGCTTAGGTATAATATTCAAAGTACCCTATGCTATACTTCAATGGTCATAGCTCGACTCGCACAGATATCTGCTTAAGTGTACCCCCACCATTACTACCCCTCACTTGCCACTACCCAGTATATATCGCGTCGGATTAGAGGCCGGCCTACCTGAGATTTTGAAATCAGTATCCATTGTACTTATAATCCCTTTGTATTCGTAATGCTCATTCATAGAATCTCTTTATATTACTCTAATTTGGGAATCTGAGCATTTAAATTTATTATGTTTTGAAGAACTTTAAACTGGAAATCGAAAACTTCACAAATTTTACCATTTTTAACGTTTTAAAAGTGAGATTTGACTGCAGTTGCTTATGTATCAATCTGCAATAATTTGAGTGGGAACATTTTCTATGAATTTAAATTGATGGAACTATTAATGCTTTTAATACTTTTTTATACGTAGCTTTTTTATACATAGAAAAAATTCGGTTTCTAAATTAAAATGAGAATGAATAACAGTACTGCATGCTGAGATTCACTCTGTGAAAATTCCTGGAATATTTTATAATTAATACTTAACTATTATAAATTATCCATGAAAATATTTATTAATACATTTTAATTATCATTTGTCACTAACTGAAACATTCAACTTAATCACAAGCTATTTGAATGGAAGAAACGAATTCCTTGTACTTAAATTTCTAAAATATCAAATTTATTCATCTAATTTTTTCTGAAACTAGAAATTGTTATATTTTACGATATTTTATGATAATTTATTTTTTTCACTGAAAATTCCTCTTTTTAGGATCCGTATCATTGCCCCCCCCCCCCCCTATCATTTAATAATAACGTTAGACGATGCAATGTGGTGAAATCGTACTGTTTTTTATTAATCAACTAAGTAGTTTAATTTTTAAAGAAGCAGTTGAATTTTCAACTAAAAAAATGAGTTCTTAACGACAAATGTAATAGTTGATATTTTAAGCAAGAAAATATTGTTGATTTAAATCAAAAGCAGCTGAATAGAATAAAAAATAATTAATTTTTAATAAAAAACGTTAAATCCTCACTCAAAGTCGTGAATCTTCAACCAAAAAGTTATTTGCATTTTTAATCAAAATATAAGCTTTCCGTAAAGTAGTTCAATTTTTAATAAAATAGTTACAAATGGTTACGAAAAGGCATTAATTTCACAACATTAAATCAAGTTAACAAACATTATTTTTTAAACAATTTACTATTAATAACAATATTATCTTAGAATAATGCTAGAAACTCGGAGTTTTTTTCTAGTATTCTCCACTTAAAATTTTAATGAGCTTATAATTAAATCGCGGGGAGATCCCCGGAAATAACCGTAATCTCATACAATAATCGGGATTCTCTTCTCGATCACTCTAAAAATACAAATTTAAAGTGTTTAATTTTTATTTGAAGCTTTAATTTTTCAGTGTGGCCATTTTAGTCAGTAACATTTAATTCTCAATCATTTTCCGGTTCGCCAACATTGTTGACGCCTAAAGGGAAAGTAAATATATAATAAATTAAAGGCTATACTCAAAATATAAACTCCTTTTTAGTGTTTCTAGGAACTTATGTCAAATTTATTTCTTCTTTTTCAGCCTTTCAATATGCTTAAACAGTTTCAAAATTTGATTTTAAAATCTAAAAAAACCTCAATTTTGTTAAAAATGTTATGGAATATTTTTAAATTTGTTATCATTTTTTAAATTCTTCTGAAACATCTTAATAACTAATTTTTATATCATTCGAGTTTTCCATGAAGCTTTGAATAAATCCTGCAAAATTAAAATAGGCTGTTAAAATCTTCCATTTTATTTTCTGACAATTTTGGTAATCCTTTTAAATCTTTTTAAATATACTCTTAAAATAAATTTAAAAAATCATCATTTTTATTCTTCTAATTTTAAAATAAATATCGGTAAATTCCAAAATAAAAAAATTCTAAGTTTCATAAATTACACTTTTGGAAATCTTTTCAAATATACTCTTTACATTAATTTTTAAAAATAACCATTTTCAATTTTCCAATTTTAAAATTAGTATCGGTAAATAGCGAAATAAATCAATTCTAAGTTTCATAAATTGTAAAGATCGAATGTACCACAAAAAAATCACGCTATAAGTTTCAATGCTCTAAATTGAACAATAAAACAACCAATCTGGAATTTTTTTAAATTATATCACTTTAAGCAATTTTAATGAACGTTTATTAAATTAGAAGTTTAATCCTTTTTATTTTGAGTTGCCACAAATCAATCATTGTTCAATTGTTATTTATACATCAAAATTTATTTTGAAATCCTGTTAAATATTCGTTAAAAAAATTTTTTTCTTTAAGAGAAACCATTAAAATTTTTGCCAGGAATCTTAAGAATATTTTGCTTTTATCTAAAAAGTTTAAAAATCATTTAAAAACGTCAAAATCTTATTTCAAGATCTTCAAAAATATACATTTTGTTAAACTATTTAAATTAGTTTAATTATTTAGAAACTTCTCAACTTTTGAATTATTTTTTAAATTCTTTCAAAACTTCTGAATATTGCTTAAAACGATTCGACTTCTTCCACCAAGAAAAATAATCTTCTACCAAGAAACAAGACTTTTTAATAAACGAATTTGTAACCAAATAATGGAATTTTCAACTTTAAAAAAGTGGAAAAATAAATGAAATAGTTCAACTTTAAGTTTAAAAATCAATTTTTGACAAAAATCAACTTTTCAACTAAAAATATTTAAATTTGCAGTCACATTAATTTTTAACTACGAAATATATTAAAATATACTATGTAAGGCAAAGTCCGAAGTAGCACTTTCCCTTCGGACTTTGCCTAGCCAAATCGCGAAGTGCCCGACAGGCTCAGGCAAAGTCCGGGGTAAAAAGAAAACCTACGGGGTTTAGTTTTGAAGATGTTTATGTAAAAAAAATTTTTCGCTCAGCAGATTGAAAAATGTAAAAAAAAGTAAGGATTTTCGAGTACATTTAAGAACAGTCAAGTTTAGAGCATTATTTTTTGTACAAGGGGCGATGGGAAAAATTTGAAAAATTCATGAGCATGAGGGAAACTGTTGTGAACCAGTTGCAGTTGAGAAATTTAAAAAATAATAAAAATTGTTGCTTAAAAGTACAAAAATGTACAAATATATTATCTTCAGTTCTAATACAGATATTAAAGCGATTCAAACTGCAAACTGTAATGGATAGGCTCTGTATTTATTTTCAATCACCCGGAAGGACGTGTTA
>NC_046661.1:20795972-20797884 GCF_010883055.1 Belonocnema kinseyi
CCCCCCCCTGTTTTCTGTCACTTGTTTTCCAATAAAAAAAATTTATAAAAATATTGCGATTTTCATAAAAAATAAGACTAACACGTCCTTCCGGGTGATTGAAAATAAAGACAGAGCCTATCCATTACAGTTTGCAGTTTGAATCGCTTGAATATCTCTATTGGAACTGAAGATGATACGGTTACACATTTTTGTACTTTTAAGCAACAATTTTTATTATTTTTTTAATTTCTCAACTACAACTGGTTCACAACAGTTCCTTGTACAAGAAATAATGCTCTAAACTTGACTGTTCTTAAAGGCACCCGAAAATCCTTACTTTTTTTTACATTTTTCAGTCTGCTAAGCGCACAAAATTTTTTACATAAACGACATAGCCCGACAGGCTGAGGCAAAGTCCGGAGTAAAAAGAAAACCTGTGGGGTTTACTTTTTCCACTGCACAGTAGGCCTTCTCTGGAATTTACAATTCTAAATAGTCTACAGATCGCAATTGTGAACAGATTTGAAAGTTTTTATTTTATAAATGATCAGCATGAAATTTTTAAGATAACTTATTGAGTACATTTATCCATTTTTGTATTAATATATTTATTTAACGCAAGTTATTTTCTAAAAAGAAAAAACACAATATGTATCATATTTAACGTAGATAGACTTAGAAAACATAAATAATTCATTTTTCATATTTTTATTGTTCCAAAGTGTGAATAGTTTCAATATACGTGTAAAATACTTTTTACTATAAAAGATTAACTGTAAAATTTTATAGATAAAAAACTACAATATTTATTGTAAAAACCAACTTTCCAGTAAGAAAGAGCCAATAATAAGTGTTTCGGTTTTAAAATTTCTTATTAACATTTAAAATATTAATTTATTGAAATCGAAAATCACTGTTTAGACAACGCTACTAAGATTTAGTAATGGTTCCTGTACTAATGTTGGAGGTATTATAAAAGTAAATTTTTTATCTTATGGTTTGAGTTTCAGTTTACATTTCCGAATAAGTTATTTTTGTCGCTTCGGAATAATATTTATAAATCGGCAGTGTTTTTGAAAATTCTTAACGATGGCTAATGAAGTGCAAAATCAACTGATGAAAATTAAATTCGAAGATAAATTCAGTGCCCTCAAAATTGCAGAAAACTCGTCGCGAATTTCGAATTTAGAAAGATACTACGTTAAATGTAATACATATCGAGTTTATTTTTTTATTTTGTTCTTCGAAAATAACTTGCGTAATAATATATATTAATAATAATAATAATAATAAGTTGGTTAGACACTCGGACTTAACCTCAGAGGTCCGGGGTTCGATCCCTGAGCCGGTACCTCTAGAAAATTTTCAATGTACCTTTACCGAGGTTCTGGTGGTTCGTAACCCACCTTAAGCTGTAGGTCCCCCCATCGTGTACTTGACTGCAACCCTGTCCGTCAATGATGGGGTAAAAACCAGGCTTTGTCCAATATGTCTGGGCAGAATGCTCTCATCAGATCACTTGATTGCATTATAAAAATGCGTCCGTGACTGATGATATATACCAGGACAGCCCCGTGAAAAAATGATCAAATAAAAAATCCAACTCTAACCAAAAATGCCTTCGACATGTTGAGCAGTATAAACCTGTGACAACATTTCCAGACAGAAATGTTTTTTTTTATATATTTAATATTAATAATAATTATATTTGAAACAAAAATTGATAAATATAATCAATTAGTTTTCTTACAAATTTAATACTCATTATTTCTAAAAAAAAAAGTTTCATATCCGTTCACAATTTCGACCTGTAGACTATTTTGAATTGTAAATTCTCGAGCCAGCCTACTGTGCAGCGGGAAAACTAAACCCCGTAGGTTTTCTTTTTACCCCGGACTTTGCCTGAGCCTGTCGGGCACTTCGCGTTTTG
>NC_046661.1:20797984-20800513 GCF_010883055.1 Belonocnema kinseyi
TTGACTTTACTCTGTAACCAACGAAATAAAGGCACGTGATATCTCGTTAGAGATATCACATATTTTTAAAAACTCATTTGAGCCTTTTTCAATATAACAGCACATACGAATATAAAAATGTATCCCCAAGACTTTTTTTAATAAAATAAAAATGACCAAAGTTATAGCATTTTCAATATCCGAAAAAAACAAACGAAAATTAGCATTTTAAGTAAAACAATGAACGATCTGAAAAAGCGAGGAGAAAAAAATGTTTCTTTTTAAAAATTCTACAAGATGATTATAAAAACGATTTGAATTTTCTTAAAAAACCGAATATTCAACTTTTGACTGGACAAAAATAAGGAAAAAACAAAAACTCAATTTTTCGGTGAAGTTATGCAAGATGCGGAAAAAGATAAATCCAGAAAAATTGTTCTTGTTTTTTTCTTTAAAAACAGCATTACAAAGAAATATTAAAATTTTTAGATAAAAGACACAAACTATTATGAAATGGATTGAGAAGAGTTGTTCATCCAAAAAAGAACGCTTTATAGTATTAATCTCAAAATTTGGTTATAAAACAATATAAAATGTCGGCTACTTTTAACTTGGTACTAAAACAAGATTTTGATCACATCGGTTAAGCTTAGGATTGTAGGCTTAAAGTACAATGAAACCTGAAATTAATGTCAATTTTGAGACTGAGCGAGACATTAAATTTAGATTCTCGGTACTATTTTGTCTCTCCTGTTTTTTCTGTTTCTTGTTTCTCTCTCTTTTCTGTGACGCCTTAGTGATCACCGCATATCTTCCCGCATCTCCTCTCACCCAACCATACCACGCGGCGTCAATTCTCAGAAACATTAAGTGGAGGATCACGAAGTCCAGGTTTGACTGTATGTATATTAAAGAACTAAAATCAAGCCAATATTTCACAAAACATAATGAAAGACAATACATTTTACATACTGTGTACAGATTGAGCATCCGGAAAATAATTTCCCTGCTCAAATTGACAGATAGGACCCGATAGAGACGCATATTTTCGATGTCGTCTAAAGCCCTATACCGTTTTCATCAGATCGTATCCGGATACTTATTGTTATTTGTGTTTGGTTTTAAGTCCGGTTCTATCCAGAAGTTGGACGATGCGTACAATTCTTCCTATCTGGTTTCTTATGCGGTAACTTGTGTAATAGTTTCCGGGTAGCTAGTTTCATTGTTTCTGTCAGGAACTCTGTACATCTGTCAAATGGTCCTAAACGAGTTTTTCTTATCTGGAGGTGACGCGTTACAATCAGAAAGAAAAACACATTTTGATGACAACTTTTGCAACCAACTAGAATTTACTTTAAAGGGAAGGCAAAGCAAGGAAAAAGCAGCTATTGAATTGAAATTTAAACGTATTGTATTATCAACGTTTTTTTTCAAACGAACAGTATATTTATATTATATTTTTTTAAACACGTTTTAATTTAATATGGAACCCTTCGACTCCATCCAGGCTCCATATATCCCACTTCATGGATTAAGTATCTATAACATTAGAAGAATAATCATTTTAGAATTGTTGAATTTAGCTTCAATTTTATTTGGATAATTTGGGATCAATTTAAAATAAACATGTTTGTAAGAGATCGCCGTATATTTCATTTAAATTTGACGTTAAAAAATTTTTCCGGAATCTTCTAAATCGCCGTTCGTTTTATTCCCATCTGAAGTATGACCGTCCGAAGTATGACCTTGAAAAAAACGTAATAATTACAGTCACACAAAAAAAGTTGGATTTCCGACGGATACGAAACAAGATATCCGTCTTTTGTGCTGCAAAAACTTATGTTATGTTTACGCGCTCGTGGTTTTCCTATATTAATTTTGTTCTCAAGAATTTTTTAACCGTCTTTTGCACTGGTCACATTTGTCTTTTTTTTACGCGCAGGCTTATTGCCTGATGCAGCTTTTATGCTCTGACGTGCTTAATTGTAAGATGCTAGTTTATTATTGTGGATTCTCCATCGCCGAAAAATAAGAAAACTTTATAAGAATAAAATAATATCCCTATGCTATGTAAACAAGAATAAATAATCACATCAAATTAAATTAATTAAAGTTTGAAGTTTATTAAATTGGAGTTTCAAATGTTTATTTTTATTAGTGCTTGGAACAATATTTTTTTACGAAATATATAATTGGTAGAAACATTTCTTCCATTTAAACATATTGATGTGGCAAATGCCCGACTCGTACTATTGACCTGCTAAGATTCCCCCACCATTGCATCCAACGCGTTAACCCTCGCTTGCTTTTCTCGCCTGGCATTATATCTTGGAAGGCTGACGTACCTGAGATATTTAAACTGGAAAATGTAAACAGAAATCGTAAATTTAATTTTCCGGATTCCTCACAATAAAATTAAGCTGTTCTCCCCTTTGGTTCGATTTTAGAAATTTCCCAAGGAGTTTATATAAAACTCGAAGACTAAAAAAATCTTTGATAAAAATGTAATTGTTTCAACATTATTTGTGTAATATTCGTCTTTTTAGTTAG
>NC_046661.1:20800613-20812274 GCF_010883055.1 Belonocnema kinseyi
AGAGTAAAGTCAAGATTAGAACTAAACTAGTGGCCCTGAAGCCCTCAAATATATAGGGCTGCTTATCTAATCGAAGGAGGAAGCTGTGACTATATTACAGTGCTATAGACATAGAATTTTCCAATTAAGGAAAAGGGTGGTCTCAAAAATATTGAAAATGCTCTAACTTTTTGAATTTTTATCAAAAATGGCTGGTTAACAAACTCGATCCTTCTTTTTTGTCGCTCAAACTGTACATTAAAGCATAATCCATCCGATTAGTATTTCGAAAGTTATCCGATATACAGGCGACGACAAAAGCAACGACGAGGACGAGAAACAGACAGCCACCGACGTAAAAACTTTTTTTTCTGACTCAGGGGGCCTCAAAACGTCGACATTGTATGAAATCCGCGAAAGTCGATTTTCACATAAAACTAATACCTTCTCATTGTGGGTGAGAATGTAATAATTCATTATTTTTTGTGGGATCAAAATTAGAATTTTCGATCTTTACATTCTCATCAGAGAAGGTATTAGATTTGTGTAAAATTTGACCCCCCCCCCCCAGTTTTTGTCAAATATCCACGTTTTGAGACCGCCTGAATCCGAAAAATAGATTTTTACGAATGTGTCTTTCTGCCAGTCTGTCTGCCAATCCGTCCGTGAATGGTTTTTTTGTTAGTACGATACCTTTCGAAAGAATTGACAGATTGGATTACCCTAATGACTTTTTTTGATAAAACCAAATTTTAATTTATAAATGTTGCTTTTTGAATGCCCTACAAGATTATGTGAAAATGAAATCAGATGAAGTCCCATCTAACACAACGCTGCTGAAGGTTAGTGACCTTCTCAACATGGAACACTAACCAGCTATAACTCTCGGTTGAAACTAATCCCCCCTCCCTCCAAGCCCAAACACTCACACTGAGAAAAATGTTTGTTTGAATCAAACAAATTTGGTTTGAATCAAACAACTTATTTCTTTAATATGGGACAAACAAATGTTTGTTTGAGTCAAATAAATTTGTTGTTTGTCCTTATTTGTTTGGTTCAAATAAATGTTTGGTTAATTTTAATAAATTTCTTGTATAAAATAAGTAAAGTTCTAGTTTACATTGAATATATATTTTTTAAATTAATTAAAGATTTTTTCAAGTGAAGTAAATTTTTTTTTTACACTTAACCTCAAAATTGAGCATTCTTTATAAAAATAATGTATAAGCTCGATAATATGTTTATTGTTAATAATAAATATTATTTTATATGAAAAAGCAGAAACACTTGTTCAAGCCGAATGCTTAATTCTGGTTAATGTTTAACTCTGGGCTTCTAATTTCTGTATTCAACAATCATAAAGTAGAATAATGAGAAATGAACCAGAGTTAGATATTTGAATTGAATGTATATATGTGTTCCTGCTTTTAAGTATATAGTGATAATTATAATAGAAAAGAACATGATTGATTTCATAAATCATCATTATAAAGAAAGGAAGTTAGTATTGAAAAAGACTTACTCACATCCGAAATCTTCAATTATATCCAAGGTGAAAACGCAAAACTTCAAGTAGATCCTAAACTAGAGATATTGCACCCATTTTTCAATTAATTTACCCTTTTATAGTAAATCAGAACCTTTAGAATAATACAAAACTGAAAAAATACGAATGTCATCAAATATTTTAAATCACATGATCATTTAATTGAGATTCTACGTTAGTCCCTTAAGAACCGCCGGCAGCGCTTTAGCACGCCTAGCGGCACTTTGTAGTACTGGTTTCTACTGTATTTTTAGTTTGAATCAAATAAATAGTTTTATGAATTCGAATAAACGGATTTTAAACAAATGCATTGTTTGATAAAAGTCCATTTTTTATTTAATTCAAACAAATTTAACTAAACAAATTATTTATTTTAATCAATAAGGCAAATAGTTTCCATTTCTTTAAATTAAATCAACCCTTTTTTCATTGAAGAAAAAAATTTGTTTGATTCAATTATGTGAATTCAAATAAATTTTGTTGTTTGATTCAAACAAATATTTTTCTGAGTGCATTTATCGAAGTTTAGTCAGTCACTGAGGTTAGGGATATAACTTAGAAGTTAAAAAAGGGTAAGGCTGATGTGTAGACCGGATGTGTAACGTTTAAATCGTAAAAATAACATTGGAAATGGGCAAATTAAGTTTTTGAAAAACCGACAGAAGTTGAAATAAAATGTTTATTAACAACATTTTTTTAAAACAAATGATATACAATTTGAGGGACCAAATCGTGTGCGAAGCATGAGATACGTGATGAGAATGTGTTCGTTAAAGCCGAAGGAGCTTTGATAAAAGAGAATTCACTATCACCAAATTACTGTTGGCGATGCTTTGACCTTTAGTTTAAAACAATTTGTGCACAAGTGTAAGGAACATAAAAAGACCGAGCGCGAATCGCAAGAGTCAATAATCGCGCAGCGCAAGAGCCAACAATCGCGCACCCTAGGCGAGCTCAAACTTGCGAGCCGCGCGCGCAGCGCTTGATGACAGTGTGCCCGCGAAGCGGGTTGATTTTTTTTTTACAAAATTGGAAAACCGTGTTTAGACAATATTGTGTGGCCTTAAAAAGTAAAATTGTCCTTCTCTTGACTTTTTCCCATATCACGCTTTATTTGGCGTGAAATGTTCAATTTATGGTCACATTTTCGATCCTCCTTCAGGTGCGAAACCAAAATCTGATATATATATATTTTTTAAATCATTTATATATTTGAGAATCCTTGAAATACTCTGAAATTGTTGGATGAAAAAATGTAATTTTTGCATTTTCCATTATTTTGTATTGTGTCGAGACTTGAATTTTCGATTTTTCAAGAAAATTAAAAAAATTGTTAAAATAATCTTTTAGGGCATTCGAAAAGCAACATTTCGCTTCTCTTGACTTGTTTTCATATCGTGCGTTATTTGGCTTAAAATGGTCATTTTTGTCTGTTTTTGGAAATTTTGTAAATGCCATAACTCTGGTCATTTTTGGTTTAATGAAAAAAGTCAGTAAGACCAATTATTCGACTTTTTGAATGCTATAAACATCCGTACAGAAAATTGTTGAATTTTGTAAAAAGTGGTTTCAAAAATATTCAAAATGCGCTCACTTCGAGTTTTTATCCAAAATGTCTGGCTAATAGAATGTTTTTTTCGTAAGTTATCGTGCTCACCGACAGACGGACAGGCATACATACAGACTGACACATTCGTAAAAACCTGTTTTTCGGATTCAGGGGGTCTCATAACGTGGATATATGATAAAAACTGGGGGGGGGGGTCAAATTTTACATAATTTTAATACCTTCTCTGATGAGAATGTAAAAATAACGGTTGGGCCCCCCTATAAAATAAATGGAAAACATTAACGTTTTATCCACTACATATAAACTGTATATAACTTTTTCACATGCGTTACTTTTCGTTCCGTCATGTTCAATGGAACACCTCCCCCGGTAAAAGAGGATTCGGGCCTTTCAGGCGTAATTGAGCTGAGCCTGTTGGCCCAAGCTCGACATCACCTGAAGTTTTTTTTGTACCCTCGTAACCAGAAATAAGATATATTTTGAATACTGCCATTTATTTGTAGAAACGACATGGTCTTCTTTAATGCTTCAGTTTAATACAACTAATTATTTTTTTGGTAGTTTTACAATTCCATTAACTTTTTGCACTTTTTAAAGATTAAAATTGTTATTTGCATTTTTGTAAATTTCTGATTGAAGTAAGCCTTCATTAAGAGTTTTGTATTTAGCGTTCAAACTGAAATACACCCAACTCACGGTTTAGGAACAGTGTCGGGGGTTGTCTCGCTCTGACCTTGTTACTAAATCGGGCAAATAGAAACGTAAATAGTCAGGGCCACTTGAACCATTTCTAATTGGAATGTATAATACTGCACAATATACTCGTTTAATTACACGTCGTCATTGTAAATCGGTGCTCTAGAAACGTAAACAGTCAGGGCCGCTTAAACCGTTTCCCATTGGAATGCCAAATATACTCGACGCAGTACTCGCGCAGTGCGGCCTTCTGAGGCGACAGTCGCAGCTGCTCTCGCCATGCTCCCCTGAGAAACTGCGTGGGTCAGCAGGTCTAGGAATTGGTAAATCAGGCCCTCTACTATGGAAGTCCTTGTGTAATTATTTTGAATATTATTATTATTATTATTATTATTATTATTATTATTATTATTACACTTGATTTTTTACACATCTACAAACTTATTGTCACTTCACTGAAAAAAAATGGTTAGTTGTGACAAGAAGTTCTTTGCTAGTGGAGATGGTATTAGTTACAACAACTGCTTTGATGGTAACAGTAAACTAACCAGTTTTGTACTATTTGTTTTTTGTTAAATATATCATCAATTACTTTTAAAAAACACATATAGCGAAATTGTACCGTCAAGTAGAAGGTTCTTGGTTAAGTGGTCCAAAAAAGCCCTGTAGTTAACGGGTTATAATTATTTAAACGATTTTCATGAACAATTACACACTTTGACCATTTTTTCATGAAAAGGTTAAATTTTTTTCGGAATCAATGCGAAACATCTTAAAAAAGAATCCTCGCTGTCATATTTTTTATAGTGACCTGATATATAACAGCAAGGATTTTTTGCCGAAAATTGACAAAAATCTAGTGACCGCCCAATTCTTCATAATTCGTAAATTTTGTTTTTTATTTGTTAATAGAAATTGTTTAAATATTAAAAAAATTTTCTTAACTGAAAAACATGATAGCAAGGAGTCTTAGACAAAACATTTTAAGTTGATTCCGAAAAAAAATCAAGCCTTTTCATCATGAAATGGTCAAAATGTACATTTGTTTATAAAAATTGTTTAAATAACTAACATAGAATTTTGTTTAGCAAAAAAAATTGTAAGTCTGTTGTTAAATAAAAAATTTCCGTTAAGTCAAAATAAAAATTGCACTGTTAAATGTTATACCTCGAAGCATAACGGTCAATTCTAAAACAGAAAAATCTAAAGCCGTTAAGAATTGCGCACTGTCAGTCGTTTTTTGTCCAAAACATGTGCTTTTTCTCTCACTGTGCGCCTTCTCAAAGGAATCAGTCTTATGTGTGGTCGTGAATAATTCAGTGATCATATAATTAGAATTTATAATTATTGTAAAATATACAAGAATCTATATAAATTGTATTTTCAAAATTTTCTTTGTGAAGCGTGAGTTAGTTATTTTTTGGAATTCAATAAAAATAAACTGTTACTTAGGAAATCTATGTGTTATAAATTGTTTTTCTGACTGAAATAAAACGCTATACAATCTATATGTATTCTTGTGCATTTCATAATAACTGTTTATTTTAATAAAAATAATTGTATTCAATACCCCCCTTTGAATTACGCGCCAACTGTGGCCAACCAGCGCGTGAACCTAACGCAAGCGCAGTAGCTCAAGGCGTCGCCATTAACATCCTTGGAGTAAGCAGCTTGCATTCCTCGAGGTTGTAGCTCTCCAGGAAGCATCATGTCGGCCCTTTTCAGAGCTAACACATTCTTTAACGAAGAAAAAAAGAATTGTTCTACTTCATGTGTCATTTGCTTATGACATTTCTTGCTCGAACATCGGTTGAATTATTTCACCCACTTCGAGTGATATTTCGCTCTTCATCGTGTTGAATTAACCGCTAGAATTACTCGAGTGAACAAATTGAATCGAATATCGGTTGAGTTATTTCCCCGGCCTCTAGTGATATTTCCCTCTTCTTCGAGTGAGAATTCGCTCGAATGAGTTGAGTGGAAAATGCAGTCGAACGAAGAGTAGAATTTCACCCGAATCAGAGAAGCGGGGTTTTCACTTTTTCTTCGAGTCATATTCCACCCGATTCGAATGCAATTTCACTCGAGAAAATTTAGAGAGATCTGAGTGAATTTTAGCTATAAATCGGGACACCAGATTTGAAACAATCACAGAAAAAGTTTAAAACTTTCTGCAGATAAGACTTGCAACGGTTAAAAATTAAACATATTTCGGCGAAAATTCCACCGAGGTTAGGAGAATAATTCTGTTCTTGTCTACTGCGTGACGCTGAAGTAAACATATTTCGGTAAAACATCTAGAATCAGCAACAGAAAACACGAAAAAAATTGGTCTTACTGATATATCTCCTCTGACATAAATCACATTATTGTAGACGAATTAGAACTCATTTATTAAAATTTAGCAAAAAGCGCAGAAAGCAACTGACAGGTGGGAATCCCCATTTCTCTAATGAAGTTAAACGACGATAGATAGCGCTGGCGTCGTAATTCTCGCTACATCTCGAATAAAAATGAAGCGCTTATAAGACGAAAGATTATACAGACAAGGTTAAAAATCGGAATTTTTCTTCGATTCATGTAAAGTTTATCTGGCAATGTTAATTTTTGTTGCGGCGAATCTTTCACCTGGAATCGATGTAAACTTTATCTTTCGTTTTTTCTGTGTTTTAGTGATGTAGAATACAGGTAATATATGCAAAATTTTTAGGAGTTTTATAGTTAAGACTTTTTTCTCCGGGACAGTCGATTATAGTTTTTTTAAATCTTCATTCAAATTGAATGAACGAAAAATACAATTACAAATTCAAATTACTTTTATTAAATGACAAATACGATACAAAAAGAAGAAATACAATGTGATGCCAATAGAGATAATCTACCGAAAATAGATATATTTATGCCATGTGTAAAGAATTCATTGAAAAAGTACTTAAATGTAATCATGTTTACTGAACAATTCGTAAATATGTACGATTTAAAAATGTGTTAATAATTGCACTTACTGTTTTCCTTCAACATACTACTGACTCTTAAAACAAACATTACAACAGGATAACTTTTTTTGTCACATAATAAGTAACAAACATCTATCATGTGTTTCGCATCACCAAATTGATAGATAATTATGAGAACCTCTGAGTCACGTGACACCCACGTGACTCCAATTTGAATAAGTGTTTTACCGCCTTCAATTTTCAATAATTTTTTTCTGTTGAACGACACAAAATAAAAAAAGACTATAATGCACCTTCGATTCAGATTAAAATTTAGTTAATTATTTAATTTAGTTAATTATTTAATTTAGTTGTTCCTCGAAATTGGCATCAATTATGTACTGAGCTTAGATGAGTCAAAAAAGTAAAGAATTCTGCAGCAGTCACCTTAATTGCAGGTGACGACCACGCACCGAGCCCTCGAGTATCGCGTTAACTACAAATCCGCCAGCGAGTTCATTAGCTGTTACGAGTAGAAAATTGGCCTCCATTCTCTTTCCCGAGGCCAGATTTCGTTTGCCCGTGTCCAGAGCACGAGCAGGCTTAATCACCAGCAAAGTGAACATATGACTTCACTGAAATCGAGAGAAAATTAAGAACGTTTCGAGGGATGTTATAAACGCGCTACACTAAAGAATGTAAGAAAAAATGTCCAAAATCTTCAACTAATATAATTACTCCCATTAATACGTAATATTTAGCAACATTAAACAAAAATTGTTATCAATATAGCCACACGGAGAAAAATGGATGTTTAAATGTAGATGTTGAAAGGGTAAGATTGTAGCACCTAACATGCAGATTTTCACGCCAAACATTTACCATCTTTTTGAGATATTAGGCGTAAAAATATTTTTATGTTAAACTGAAACCGATTCAGACGTTAAAACTGCCCGAGCGCATGCGCATCGCGCATTGGAATTTCACGACTATAGTTGACAGCTATATATTTTCAATATTAAAATTATGAAATATTACAATTTTGGAACATTTCCAAAGAATAAAAATTAGATATCCTTAAATAAAATTGTGTAACGACTTTTTTCTGTCTAAAGAAGGGAACAACGGTCGCAAGTTTCAGGTCTATTGACACATTTGACAAAATGTTTATGAATTTAAAATCAAATTTGAGTTTAAGTAACTTAAAATAGATCGAATTTTAAATTCAGATTAAAGATCATTCGTTCTCCAATTACTTACCCCCATTTTAATTTCAAATTAAAAATATTGAACATAACCTCAATTTGCCTGAAAGTATCATCTGATCGACATTTCACACCTTTTACCTGTTTTTCGTTCGTGTACGAACATACAATTTTTATTTTAAATTCACAAATAAGTTATCAATTAATTTATTAAATGAGCATAAATAAGTAAATTCTTCAAATATTTACAGGTGTTATTTGACATATCCATACATGTAATATCTCGGATATTTCAGTTGAAAATTTTAGATGTTCGAGAGTAACATCTCACGTTTTAAGATCTACAGATGTCAACTTTGAAAATCTAGATTATTGTCCTATAGTTAAACATAAAATATGTTAACCCTG
Organism: Belonocnema kinseyi; assembly: GCF_010883055.1. Taxonomy (NCBI): domain Eukaryota; kingdom Metazoa; phylum Arthropoda; class Insecta; order Hymenoptera; family Cynipidae; genus Belonocnema; species Belonocnema kinseyi. The sequence continues at coordinate 20,808,954 of NC_046661.1, forward strand.
AACATTTAGATGCTACTAACATCTAACTGAACTAACTGAATATCTTTACGTTCCTCATTATAAGACGAACATATCAGGTGAAAAATGGCCTTACCCGTATCACGTTGCCATTTACGTTGTGGGCTTACAGTCTATAATGTGAGGAAAGGGTTATAGGATTTTTAGATAGATCCAGAATTCTCATAATTTTCTGTTTTAGTATCCTTCTTTAATTTCTTTCAGATCTATGCATTTTTTCATGCAAGCTCTCGTGTTTCTGTGGCTTCATGTCTCTTCTAACTAGGGTCTTATTCACACACTCAGTTCAAATCTAAGAAAATGGTATATTTAGAATTTATTTAGGAATTTTTTACAAAAATAATAGATTTCAATCTATACATACGTCGTAGACACGCTTAGGGTACCCTGCTACCCATAATATAAAATTCATATTTGAGTGGTTTTCGGGTGTTAATGAATATTTTTATGGAGCTGGAAATGTAACTGGGGGTTTTCTGAAGGTGACTTGTGTGATTATTCGAAATTTTTTAATTTTTTAGTATTTTACCACTTGGGGTTATCATTATTTTAAATTTCTAAATATTTTAGAGTGTGTTGCGTGGAGATACTCGGGATTTGTTCAGGTAAAAGTGATAGGGGTAGACTTCGAGGGTTATTGAATATTATTTTGAAATTGGAAATTCAACTTGGTGATTTTTGAAGCTATCAATGAAACAACTTTTAAAGTATAAAAATTGGACCACTGACTCAGATTTTAACTTGACCCCGGTAATGTCCTAGTTTGATTAGTTTCAAAAATCTCTAGCGTGGCGCTAGTTGTCTTACCTTTTCCGGTTTTTACATTGCTTATACAATGGGAGTAGAATAATTTTTTTTCATATTTTCTGCGGTGACCTTAGGACCTTGAGGGACTATGATTTCCTTCAAACAACAGTGTTATATTATTCCATCATTTTTCTGCGGATTAAATTATTGTCTTCAGATTCATTATGATTCTAAACCAAAAGTCGGAAAATGTATATACTCTGTAAAGCTGCATCAGGGTCATTTCACTGCATGGACAGCACATATATAGCTGAATTTTCTAAAATCCTTTGTATAATTATAAATACATAACTTGTATTAGCATATTTATCCGTGGTTTTATAAAACTACATCTATTTTATAAATTCAGTTATAAGATAAAACTAATAAATTACACTTATATCTCGTGACATAAAAATGCCAAGTGTTTTAAATTTTCTAACTTTGTTTTTTTTACAGGTAAGTCTACTATTTCTTTGGCTGAGGGATAAAATAGAGAGTCATCATTTCTTGTAAGTACAGGATTTAATTTTAAGAGGGTCTCCTGGTGTGAAGCTCGAAAAAATGTTATTTTTCAAGATTTTTATTTTACGAAAAGAAAGTAACATGTAAAGTTTATTTCAAAGGTATAATTGAACCAACTTTTTAACCATATTTAAAAAAAAAACTTTAAAAAGTTAGAAAATGGCTGAGTGATCCAAAGTTGTCTCTGATGAATTGGTCCGCTTGTGTACACGATAACGTCCGTAATTCGCAACTGAAACAGAAGTTGTTTTTTTTTAATTTATGTGCTGTTTACCCTATATGAACCTCAATTACTAAGTGAACACCAAAAATAAAATTTTTTTTTCACGTTTTGAACCTAAAAATGAAATTTAAACTCAAAATTTAATTTTTTTTTTAGTTTTAATGATCAAAAACAATTAAAGTTGCATAAAACTGTGGTTCATATAGAACGCTTTTTTTACACTCTGCAAAATGAAATTTGTATCAAGTCGATAGGTCACATAGTTATCACGTAATCGTAAACACAAGTTGCAAAAAAATGATTTTGAGAAAACACGTTTTAAAGATTTGAAATGCAACGAGCATCTAAGCAGCGCATCTGTGCATTTCTAGCTACATCTTCTGAAATACCTGGAATTAAGAGCTGAACTTTGTAGTAATGTTTACAGAGAGTTTTGTGACAGATTAGGCTAAAAAATCGATTTTTTCAATTCATACAAGGAGATCCCCTTAATTTCGCTACAACATCAACACTAATTTTAAATTTTCATAGAGCTGTTTTGGATATTCAAAATAATTGAGATTTCTTTAAATATTAGAATCTTGAATTTGAAAGATTAGAGGATATTGAAACCAAAATTCTGTACCAAAGATAATAACAATAGCCATTAGCTTGTTAGAGTCTCCGAGCGAACCCGTGGGCTTTCATGAATACGGTAGCGGTTTATTGATGCGCTACCACTTTATTGGTACGTTACCACCTTCACGTCGACATGAATGTCGTCGTAGTGGATCAAACTTATGCTAAAAACAGATGCTGCTTAGAGATTAGAAAAGTTTTAGCTCATGCTTTCGAAATATAGGGAGGGAAATATGAAATTAAACAAGTAAAATTATAATCTAATTGGAACAATATTTTTTTTAACATATTCGCGGGTGAACCCGGTTTTTCATCATCAGCCACGAACTAAATCAAGTGCCTGATGAGATAAGGATGTTATGAATTAATTTCATACGGTTTTTGAAATCGTTTGCGACGATGTAATAGGTACAAAATTAGGAACATGGTAGTTCGGAGTTTGTCTTTTACCGTTGTCCATACACAACGACCGCTAGTGTCGGAGGTGAAATTTATTAGTCGCCTCTACTATCGGCGAAAAAACTATAGGCATCTCTTTTGAAGTTTACCAAATCTGTCAAAAAAAATTCTAGCGCAACAAAAAAACAGTCCTATAAAAGCTGAAAGTGTTCTACGTAAATGAGCTTGAAGATGTTTATGCAAAAAAAAACTTGTGTTTAGCAGACTGAAAATTTAAAAAAAAATACGGATTTTCAGGTACATTTAAGAACAGTCAAGTTTAGAGCATTATTTCTTATACAAAGGGCGTTGGGAAAAATTTGAAAAAAATCATGAGTTGAGAAATTAAAAAAAAAAATTGTTGCTTAAAAGTACAAAAATGTGCAACTATATTATCTTCAGTTCCAATGCAGATATTAAGGCATGTGATGAGTGGGTCATGTGACCAGATTCCTACATTACCGTCACTTTTCTTATTTCCCAATTTATATTCACACGAAACGCCACATCGAGTTGAAAATTTGGGATACTAATCAAAAAGCACTAAGAATCACCCGTAAGGATGTGTTAGTCTTTGTTACGGACGCTAAGGTTCTATTATATTTAAAAGTTTCAAAGTTTGTAAGTGTAACTCTGCTTGGCTGAGCAAGGACCCAAGCTAGGTACCATGTTCTAAAAATAGGAAAAGTGCCCGAATATGAAAGTGGGGGTAA
>NC_046661.1:20812374-20816621 GCF_010883055.1 Belonocnema kinseyi
CAAACTTTTAAATTTTGAACGCAATTTATTTATGATTACTAATTTTTGGTCATTAATCTTCTGAGCATACAATTCAAATTTTGAAGACTTGAATTATTTATATTTCATAGTTGAAAATAAAATTTTGAAAGTTTTGAATTTCTATTGATTCCATTTACAAAACTCTAATCTACAAATATTTCAATATTTAACGTTTTGAAATTTTTCTGCTTTCTAAATTTCAATCTGAAGCTTTTAAATTTTTCAAGAGTTTTCAAAAGATTTTAAAGGATTTTAAATATTTGAGGATGTTTTAAAAGATGTCAAGGAATTTTCATCTTATTTTTATAGTTTTACGGAATTTCAAAGAATTTTAAAGAAGTAATTAAAAAATATTTTAAAAAAAGCTGAAAGTATGTCAAAATATTTGGAAGGTATTGCATTATTTGAGAGTATTTTTCAATGTTCCAAGGAATTTTCAATTGATTTCAATAATGTAACATGAGATTGTAAAAGATTTGAATTACTTTAGGGTATTTTTGAATTTTCAAGGAATTTTCAAGAGATTTCAAAAGACTTGAAAGGATTTTAAATATTTGAGGATATTTAAAAAGATGTAAATGCATTTTCAATCCATTTTTATAATTTAAGGGAATTTCAAAGAATTTAAACAATTCTAGCAGGGTTGTTTAAAAAAACTTTTAAGTACCTTAAAAATCCTAAAAAGATGTCAAGGTGCTTCAAAAGATTTTTAAGGTTTCGGAATCATTGAGTGTATTTTAAAAGGTTCCAAGGAATTTTCAATTGATTACAGTAAAATTTAACATGAGATTTTAAAGTATTTGATATATCTTAGGATATTTTAATAGATTCCAAGGAATTTTCCATTGATTTCAATAACTTAGTATGAGATTTTAAAGGATTTGAAATATTTTAGGGTATTTTTAAAATTTCAAGGAATTTTCAAGAACTTTGAAAAATTTCAAGAGATTATAAAGGATTTTAAATATTTTAGGATGTTTTAAAATATTCCAAAGAATTTTCAATAAATTTCAATAAGTTAAAACAATTTCAACAAGAAAATTAATCTTTTTTTTCGAAAATTTAACTATGATTAAACATTCATTTTTGTATAGAAAATTAGACTTGGTGGAAAATAAATTTCTTTTGTGCAAAGTTCATGTATTTTACTGAAAATGCCTTTTTTAGTATACAATTCAGTCTTTTCAACGAAAGGAATGAATTCTTCATTAAAATAGATGCATTTTTTTAAATAGGAATAATTCTCTATAAAAAAAAATCAATTTTAACTGAGAAAATTCAATATTCAAGAAAAAAACTCAGAAAAATGGTTCAAGTTTAAAATTTAAAAAAATTTCAACCGAAGATGATACGTTTTCAAACAAGAAGAATAATTTAATTCCAAAACAGATGAAATTTTAATTGAAAACGGTCAATTTTCGAGCAAAAAAAACAAATTTCGAATCAAATAGTTCAATTTGCAATGAAAAAAGAAATAAGTTTTCAAATAGAAAAGACAAATTTTTAACAAAAAATTATATAATTAAATTCTCAGTTGAATTTTTGTTCAGCCCAAAAACAATCATATTCTCAAGAAAATAGTTGAAGTACCAATAAAAAAATTAATTTTTTACGTCAAATATAAATTTTAGACCATAAATGAAACAGTTAAATTTTCAACTAAAAAAGATACCTTTTTAACCAAAACAGAAACAGTTACATTTTCAGTAAAAAAAATGAATTTAAAACAAAATCGAATTAACAACAAAATAGTTACCTTTTCACCAAAGAAATGAATGTACAAACATAAAGAATAATATTCTTATATAAAAAAATGAATATTCAACAAAATGCATGGATTTTCCACCACACAGTTGAATTTTCAACTCAAAAAGAAAGTGTTTAAAAAAAAGTTTAATTTCCAGCAAAAAATGGAAAAGTTAAATTTTCAGTAAAAATAAGATTATTAATCGAAAAAAGAAGTTATAACAAAATATTAAAATATTCAACAAGACCAAAATTAATTTTCGACGAAAGAGTGGAATTTATAACCCAAGAGGTGAATTTTTAATAAAAACAGATAAAGTTTCAAACCAGAAGAATAATTTCCTATCAATCAAGGCGATTTTTCAACTAAAAAGTTGAATTTCCAACTAAAAATGAAACAGTTAAATTTTCTGTTTAAAAATCAATGTTCAACCAAAAAGGCTTTTTAAGTCCAAAAAGAAAAAATATCAGCTTAAAAAAAATTTGTATATCAAAATGAAGTACTTCAACGGAACAGATGATTTTGTTGCAAAACCTTTAAAATTTTCAAACCAAATATATGAATTTCTAACAGGAAAGTTCATTTTAAACCAAATAAAAAAATTCTCAACAAAAAAAAACGAAACCTCAATCAAAAAAATGTAATACAAGAAGTTTTAAACTAAAAAGGAAGGTATTCAGTAAAAAAGAGTTAGACATTCTTATTTCTTCTTTATTCATAACGTGGAATTGTTGATGCTGAGTTTTTCTGATATTGTGGTGAAATTTGAGGTGAGTGGATTGTGGAAGTGTGTAGAAAGGTGTGGAGGTGAGGGATCTAATTGAGGGATTGTGAGATTGCAAAGCGGAGGTAGATATTTTGGAGGATTAAGACAGATTTGTTCGGAACTTTGTTTGGAGATTTGTGACAGGGTGGGAAGACTGTGTTGACGGATTAGTGTAGCAGGGTTAGGTAGCGACAAAGAAAGGCGAGACAGGTACCAGACAGCGACGGTAGAGGCAGGGAAGTATAGAAGGCGGGAAAGTTTGAATTGGATTAATGGCTAGCGGAGCGAATATCTCCGCGGAAGAAACAGAGTTAGAGCAGGAAGTGTTCAGTACGCCGAAAGAAGAGATAAAGAAAAGGAAGGCAAGGGGGAAGTATAAAAAAACTATAGAAAAGGAAAGATTAAGAGCAAAGAGCGTGGGATCAATAGAAGCATTTATCAAAAGGAAGAGAGGGGAGAGGGAAAGCAGTGAAGAGAAGGAAGATTTCGGGGCAAACGTGAAATATCAAAAGATGTTTAGATCGCCGCCGGAAAAGCAGAGTTTGTGTAGGGAAAAGCGGTAATAGTAAGGGTGATGACGGTAGCGAAGATGAAAATGAAGTGTCGATGAAAGAAGAAAGAATAAGGGAAATTCGAGAAGTGATGCTAGAGGTAATGGGGATTTACGAAGAAAATCAGGAGAAAAGGGGAGAGGAATTAAAGAATGAAATTAGGCGGGAAATGGCTGAAGTTAAGAAAGAAATAAAAAATGGGAAGAAATCAGGGAAAAGTCAGAAAAGAGGATGGAGTCATTGGAGGAAAACTTAGAAAAGCAAGAAGAAGTAAATAATACAAAGGTAGAGGAGATAAGAGGTAGGATGAAGAAACTTGAAAGATCGAACGGGGATTGCGGTGGGGGCGAGAGTGAGAATAAGGAGATGGAAAGGCTGAGAAAAATAGAACAAAGAATAGAAAGGAAAAAGAGGGAAGAAAGAAAATTAAACATAGTGATAAAGGGTGTAAGATTAGAGGGGAAGGAGCTGAAGGAAGAGGTGAACGAAGTACTAAAAAGGATTGATGCTAAGGTAGAGATAGAGGAAATGCGAAATGTAGGAAGGGAAGTGAGAAGAGGGGAGATAATGGTACTGGTGAAACTAAAGAAATGGGAACATAAGAGGGAGGTGATGACAAAGAAGAGGTTATTATATGGTAGCCCAGAGAGAACAGAGGATGATTTGACATGGGTAGAAAGGAAGATGCAGTATAAATTAGGGAAAATAGCGGAAGAGGAAAGAAAAAAGGGAAAGAGAACATGGTTTCAGTATGGGAGAATTCAGACAAATGGAGTATGGTGGGATTGGGATGAAGAAAGGGAACAGATAGTAAGAAATGAGGTGCAGGGAAACTAGAAGAGGAAGGAACGGGAGATAGGAAAATAAGAAATAGTAAGAAGGAAAAAACGATGAGAAACGAAAGTGAGGAAGAATGGAAGATTTGTTACTGGAATATAGCAGGATTGGAGAGAAAGGATAAGGAGTTTATGAAAAATTTAACACAATGGGATGTAATCATAATGACGGAGACATGGCTGGATGAAAAGGGATGGGAAAGAGTAAGGGGAAGGTTACCAAGAGGTTACAAATGGCAAGTGCAAAATGCAAAGAGGAAGAATAAAAAGGGCAGGGCAATGGGAGGAATGGTGATGGGAGTAAGGAATGAATGTATAACAGGGAA
>NC_046661.1:20816721-20825503 GCF_010883055.1 Belonocnema kinseyi
ATAATTTTATTATATTTCGCGAGTGTTCACTTAATTTCAAAATATTTTTAAGCAATCACATTTTGCCCTTTTCACTGAAAGTTCGCGTTTATAGAATTATCAGTCTTCTTTTTTGTGAAAAACGCGATTTTTTTAGACATTTTTTTTTGTTGGAAAACAAGTGATAGAAAGCAGAGGCGGGGGAGCCCTTTTTTGTTTTACTACCGACCGCTGGTACCTTTCTTCGACCCGTGGCCAGGTGCCTTTCCAAGCATTCAGAACCAGGGGTCGAAGAATGGCACCAGCGGTCGGCAGTAAAACAAAGAAAGGGCTCCCCCCCCCCCGGATTTCTGTCACTTGTTTTCCAACAAAAAAATGTCTAAAAATATCGCGATTTTCACAAAAAAGAAGACTAACACATCCTTCCGTGTGACTGAGAAAAAATACAGAGCCTATCCATTATAGTTTGAAGTTTGAATCACTTTAATATCTGTATTAGAACTGAAGATAACATAGTTGCACATTTTTGTACTTTAAAGCAACATTTTTTTTAAATTTCTCAACTGCAACTGGTTCACAACAATTTTCCTCATACTCATGAATTTTTCAAATTTTCCCATCGCCCTTGTATAAGAAATAATGCTCTAAACTTGACTGTTCTTAAATGTACCCGAAAATCCTTACTTTTTTTTTACATTTTGCAGTCTGCTAAGCGCAAAAAAATTTTTACATAAACATCTTCAAGCTCATTTACGTAGAACACTTTCAGCTTTTATATGACTGTTTTTTTTGTTGCGCTGGCATTTTTTTTACTGAGTTAAGCTTTAAAGGCAGATGCCTGGAGTTTTCTCGCCGATAATAGGCAGAGTCCGAAGTGAAAGTGCTACTTCGAACTTTACCTGACACCGCTCAGGCAATTCGCGGAGGGGCTAGGCAGGCTGCGTATAAAACGAAGAGTTTTATAGATCACATATATGGGGTTGACTCCTCTAACACGCCCTCGCGAGTACCTGAAAACTACCCTTAAAACAAAAACTGTCAATTCTTCATAAAATCGACCTTTTGAACAATGTATTCTCGTCCTTTTTCACTTAAAGTTATTAATATTGGTCTAGTGAAATATTTATTATGATTGGTTTCTTAATTTTCAATTATTTAAACAAATGGACTTTGTTTAAACAATTTTTTCGAAAATTATTTTTTCCTTAAAAATTATTACTATTAGTCTAGTGGAATATTTATTAACATTATTTCATTATTTTTCAATCGTTTAAACAAATAGAATTTGTTTAAATATTTTTAAAATAAAAATTATTAATATTTTTTCAGCGGAATATTTATCAACATTGTTTGATGAACTTTATTAAAAAAAATTTTTTGTATTGAAAATGATTACTGATCAATATTCCACTAGACCCACAGCAATAATTTTTAATTAAAAAAAATTTAGAAACGAAATTATCCAAACAAATTTCATTTGTTTAAATAATTCAAAATGAATGAACTAATGTTAATAAATATTCCACTAGACCAATAGTGATAATTTTTAGTGAGAAAAGGAATTTTCATAACATTTGTTTAAACAATAACAAATTAATAAACAAATGTCATTAAATGTTCCACTAGGCTAATAGTAATAATTTTAAGAGGTGGGGGGGATTTTCGAAAAAAAATGTAAACAAATTCCATTTGTTTAAATAATTAAAATTTAATTAAACAATGAAAATAAATATTGCAATAGACCAATATTTATCATTTTAAGTAGAAAAAAGACGAGAATACAGTGTTCAAAAGGTCGATTTCATGAAGAATTTACATTTTTGGTATTAAGAGTAGTTTTCAGGTACTCGTGAGGGTGTATTAGAGGTGTCGACCCTATATGTCTGATACACAAAATTCTTTCTTTGTATAATTCTCAACAGGCTCCCATACTTTCCCGTCACATTTTTTCAAATCCTAAAAATGATTCCAAAAATGTTTAAAAGTGATCGTTGCCCTCTAAAGAAAAAAGCGTTTTTGAGCCAACCTAGTGCACAGTCTTCACCTTTTTTTTCTTAGTTTTCCCTTTTTTTTAAAGTTTCAGTACCAAAATTACGTCGCTTAATAATCACAGCCGCAATTATCACAGAGTCTGGTGTTCATTGAAAATAGATCGGTGGCATATTCGAGCGAATACTTCAACTTTTTTTGTCCAAAAACCCGGAACATGCTACAATCGTGCATGCAAATATTTTCTAAAACTTAATGCTGTATGATTATTGCAATACATTGCTTTTAAACAAAAAAATTAAATTTACTATTTCCTACATAATTTATATGTATAAAGGCATGTGGGGTACTTATGACCCCATGCGTTTTACTTATAATTGTCACTTCATAACAACGATTTTCTGTACTTGAAATACTTATTTTAATACTTTAATCTGAAACTTAAAACCAAATCAGTATCAAGTCGTACCAAATAGGGTATTGTCTGTTTAAATATTAAGCACTGTGATAAACGGTATTTGCCTCGAGGCATAGTATTCACAATAGGAGTGTTAAAACATATGTAGATTAAAAACTCGAAAAGTTCTAAGTGAAGCATGGACGGCTGGACTAGACGTTCATGTCTTGGGTGCGTGGAGCGCTATATCACTTGTTGAATTTATTACTTGGCGTCACTGGTAAACTCAGTGACGCTGTTTTAGTTAAGTCACTTACTAAAGTCGGCGTCAAAAGTATGCGACCCTCACTTTGATCGCTCGCCACTCGTTAAAAAAATCATAGAAAATTCTAGCCGAGTACACGTGAAAGCCTAAAGTCTCCCGCGTTGAACGATACGTATATTGTTGTTCTAAAAAAAATGTTACGATAGCGCTACGCAAAATATTCCGAAAAACACGGTTTTAGAGGCACTTTTTTAAGCCTCGACTGTCGAGGCTTCCCAAAACGAGTCAAAGTCGAAAAATCACTGCTTCACCGGTCATCATTCAAAATCCTGATTCAAGCGATGCCAATTTCACTGATTCAGATTAGGAGAGCATCTTGTCTCACCGTTGATACCACTTCTCACCCCACATATCCACTTTTACAAAACATGGTGTCATTAAAATCTAAAACGCGCTAGAAACTTTTTTAATGTCTTGAATTGCACCTAATTAGGTCATTTTTAACCAGGGATCGGAACCTTTTAGGTTGGGCCCTCGTTTAAAGGGTTCTTTTCCCGAATCGAAATTTACACCTACTTTGAAGTTGCAGCTCCTTATTAGAATCTGCTTTGATGCGATTTAAACTTCTAGCCCCTGCTTTAAACTTTTTAACTCCTAGAGAATGAAACATTAGAGCCTACTTTGACTCCAATTCGATCTATAAGCCCTACTTTCAATCTTTAGAGTCTTCACATTCGAAAACCAACTTTAACGCTATAACATCTCTCTTAAGCTACTTTGAATCTTTAGAGCCTACATTGTCATAAATACTTCTTTGCAATGCTCAATCACAGAAAAAGATTTTCTCTGAACTGGAAATGCTGAAAATTTTTATGAGAATGATATTCATCATCGAAAATTACTAAATATTGTCAATTAATAAGTCATTATAAACATTTTGATCAAAAAATGATAAAATGATAATAAATGATACAAAATTTGAAAAATATATTGAAATATGACATGCTCAGAGCAAAAGCGAACTAAAAAAATAAGTTGCGGAAAAGAGAAGTAAAAACACGCGAGAGCAAAAACGACCTAAGAATTAGCCGAGAGGTAAAACGACACAAGAATTAAGGGAGAAGATTCCCCCCACTTTGCTGCTGCGAAGACCAGCCTCGTGTAAAGCCGAAAAAGCGCGAACACGAATCCGAGCTCGCCCGACTTCACGAATGACGATCTAATCAGCTGCTCCTAAAATTTATTCTGGTTTTAAAATCCTGAGTTACCATAGTTATTACATTTGTTGCGAAGTGGAAAATATTTTCACCATATAATTGAATTTTTTACTAAAATGATACATTTTTAATGGAAAATGGAATGTTTAATCTTTATCTAAACAAATCATATTATATCAACAGAAAAGAATTCTTACTAAAAAGGGGGATTTTTAACGAACGAAATGAATTCTTAATTAAAATAGATTAACTTTAAACAAGAAGAATAAATTTTTACCACAAAAAGATAAATTTCTAACTGAGAAAGGTCAATTTTCTTACCAAAAAAATAACAAATTTTTTAATTAAAAAAATACATTTTTAACCAATAACTAAAACAGATACTTTTTGAAACACGAAGAATAATTTAATTAAAAAAAAAAACATGAAATTTTAATAACTGAAAGCAGTCCATTTTTAAGCAAAAAAATGTAACATAATAGTTCAATCTTTAACGAAAAAAAATATAAATTTTCAACTAGAAAAGATCAATTTTAAATAAAAAATGATACAGTTAAAATTTAAGTATTGAAAAATGTTTTTTCAACCAAAAAGAATCGAATTTTTAATAAATGTGTTAAATAATCAACCAAAAGAATAAATGTTTTTACCAAAATAGATGCATTTTCGAACAAGAATGACAATTTTCTACTATAAAATAAGAATTTTCAACTGGGAAAAAATAAATGGTAAAAAAATCAATAAAATTGTCAAATTTTAAACTTGAAAATTAATATGAAAACTAAAAAAAAAAAAACAAGTATTTAACCAAACATGCAATAGTTCATTTTCAATTTAAAAATTTTAATTGTCGACGGAAATAATGAATTTTCAACTCAAAAATATAATTTTCAATACAAAATTTAACAGTTGAATTTTACATTCAAAATTTAATTTTTAACAAAAAGAAAACAATCGAATTTACTGCGGATTAGAAGTTTGAACACAGAAGTGAATACACAAACATCACGAATAATACTTTACCAATTAGATGGATTTTTAACCATATACATACTTGAATTTGAATAAAAAAAGATACATTTTTAACAAAAAATGGAATTAATACATGTTTAGCAAAAAAATTAATAAAAAAACAAAAAAAATTAATTTTAAAATGGAAAGAAGAATTTTCAAAACAAATAAATTTTTACTAAAAAGCCGAAATTTCCATTTAAACAAAATTCTTTTTCAACCAAAAAACAATGAATTTTTAATCAAGAAAAGTAATTTTCAAACAAATATTTTTCTTAAAAAAGACGTAGTTTCAAACAAATTAATTTTCAAAAAAACGAATTATCTATGAAATAGGTCGTTTTCAACCATGAATGCCATCGTAACATTTTTAATAAAAAAAATAGTTTAAAAATTACGAATTTACCAAAAAAAATTAACCAGATAGTTGAATGTGTTAACTAAAAAAGATGTTTCAACCAGAAAGGGAATAGTTTATTTTTCAGCTAATAAAAAATTTTTAAACAAAATCATCATTATTTTTTACCAAAAATATCAGTTTTCAAACAAGAAGGAAAAGTTTCTACCAAAAAGACGAACTTTCAACTGAAAAAAACAAACACTTTTTAATTGAAAATTCCATTTTATGCTCAAGGTTTCAGTGGAAAAAATTTAATTTCAACACAAGAATAACATACAAAAAAAAAAGAATTTCAACCAAAATGTGTATTCTGTTTATGTAAAAAAAGTTTAAATAAGTTGATCAAAAATCATCATTCTATCGATAAAAAACGAGTTCACTACATTAGTCGATAACATAACGATGAATTTCAATGTTTATTTAAAACAATTTTTCTCGTTATTCGCCTCAAACGCGAAGTGAATTATTGATAGAAACAAATAAGAATGTCTAGTTCCTTATTTCTATTTCCTGCGATAGCGCAATTTAGGACTTATTAGCAAGCGAGTGAGCAAGCGAACGAAAGCGAGAGTGCAAGCGAGAGAGAGAGCATGAGAACGCAAACGCATCTTAGTCTACTTAACTTCTGCTTTACCATTACTTACAATTTTCACGCTTCTAATCTAAGCGACTTCCGTTTCCTTTTTCTTTCACTTTTTTATACCTCCATTTACCTTTTTCACGTGCATTCATTCATTCTCCCTCATTCGCCCCTCTAGCAACCTCCAACTCCTTCATCCATTCTTCTCCTAATCCATCTTCCCCCAGAATCTTAACCATATTTTCTTGCCAGCTTCCTTTTTCTTCCATTCCTCTCCTACATCCTTCCCATGCATGCTCCCATGTTTCCTCCTCCCATTCACATATTCTACACTTTCTGTTCTCTTCTTTTTCCCAGTACATCCTCTCCCTTACCTCGTTATCCAATCTAAATCTTGATATTCTGGTCCACCTGCTCTCTCCCCATCCCTTTTCTAAAGACTTTGGCACCCCTTCCTTTTTTATCATCTTAAACCATTTATTGTATTTCGATTCTTCAATCGCCCCCCCCCCCCATCTTTCTATTAATTGTCTTTCCCTCTCCCTTTTTTCCAATTCTTCAGTTTACTCCAGTCCCGTCCTCTATTTCTCTACCATTAAAGAATTCCCTCCTTTCTTCTTCCCATCTCGTTAATTCGATCGCCCTCCCTCTCTCCTCTTCTACCTCTATCAAACACTTTCTCGCCAACTCCCCTCCCTTTCCCTCCCTCAACTTTGTCTCAAATTTCCATGCCCTCTTTCCGCTCTAATACTTAACTTATCTCTTTGCGCTTCTTCTCTCACCATGTATCCTCGCGCCCTCCAGTCTGCCCCTAGTGTCCACCTTCTATACCTTTCTTGTAAACTCTAAATATCTTTCCTTTCTTTCCATCCCCATATCTCTGCTCCACAACCTAATACCGGCCATACCAGCGTATCAAATAACCACATTTTCCTTCTCCAATTTTTTTTAACCTTCTTTTTCCTATTCCCCATACCTGTTTCATTACCCCTGCTGCTTTTTTTTATCCTTTCTCTTATATGATCTGTATGATCCCCATTCGTTTGCAAGATATATCCTAAATATTTATACTCTTTGACTTCTTCTAACTTTGTTCCTTTCCATCTCCCCGTCCGTTCTTTCTTCCTTCCCCCTCCTTTTCGAAACCTCATTATCTTTGTCTTTTCTACATTTACATTCAGCTTTTTCTCATTTAAGTATTTCTCTTATCCTGTAATTAATCCCGCCATCCCTTCTTCATCCTCTGCCATCAACACTATGTCGTTTGCGTATGCCAGTGTATATATCTTTTCCTTCCCTATCCTAACTCCTCCCCAACCCTTTTTCCTCATTTCTTCTTCCAAGTCTGATATTAATAAATTAAATAAAAGTGGGCTCAGAGGGCACCCTTGTCTCACACCTCTACCTTTACCCTGCTTCTTGTCTCTCTCAAAATTTCTGATACTCTCTTTAGTAATCCCTCTCTTTTCCCCCTTTTTATCATAACTTTTTCTATTTCTTCTCAGTTTAATGAGTCACACGCCGCCTTTAAGTGCACGAACATTGCTATCATTGCCCCTTTTTCCCTTTTAATTCTCTTATTTACTAGATAGTTCAGAACATATATGTTGTCCATTACCCCCATTCCTTTTCTAAACCCTGTCTGATTCGGTGATTCGATCTTTTTTTCTTCAACTTCTATCTTCAATCACTCCGACAAAATAGTTGCATATACTTTATACAGTGTTGGCATCAACGTCACCCCCCTATAATCTTTAACCTCCTCTCCCTTGCCTTTCTTTACTATTGGTATAACTACTTCTTCTTTCCATAACTCTGGCCACCCCTCTCCTCTCCATACTCTATTACACATTATCCATGCCCATTCCTCTAGTTCCTCCCCTCCATATTTCCATACTTCATTTGGAATCTCATCTATACCAGGTGCCTTTCCATCTTTCATTATTCCTACAACTTTAACTATTTTTTCCCTTAAATTTTCCTCTTCCTCATCTCTTTCCCTACCATATTTTCCTCCCTTTATAACTTTTCTCTCTACTCCTCCTAGCAAATCCAATAAATATTTCTTCCATTCTATCATTTCAATATCTTGGTTTACTCTTTTTCTTCTTTTTCTTCCTCTATTTACTACCTTCCATACCTCTTCTTCCGTCCTAGCCTTCTCCGCCTCTTCCTCAAGCCTTTTATTCTCTTCTTCTTTCTTTTGATAACACAACTCAGTACACTCTTTCTTTTTTTCCTATATTTTTCCCCATTACTTTTTTCTTTTCTCCGCTTTCTTAATTCCTTTCTGACCTCCTTTTGTTTCTCTTTGCATTCCACATCCCACTCACTTCTATTCCCCCCTTTACTAACTTCATTTTTGTTTAGGCACTCTAATCCTATTTTTATTTCTCCTATCATTTTTCCCATCCCCTCGTCCACATTTCCCTCTCCCATTTTGATATTTCTTATTTTTTCTCTAAACTGTTCTTTTCCTTCCCTTGAACAATCCCCTTTTCCTACGTTTTTTTCATTTGCTCCCCTTTTACGCATATTGCTATTGCTTTTTTGTCCTTCTAATGTCACTATTAAGGGAAAGTGATCCGAATCAATATATTCTCCTACCTCTAGTTTCTTAACCTTCTCTCTTACCTTATCGTCCACTATCACATAATCAATTACCCTTCCCCTTTCACTTTCTGAGCATATATATTCTCCTTTTTCATCCCCTTCTATATTCCCGTTTAAGATATACCATCCCAACTCCTCCAAGCTCTTTAACAACTTTTTTCCCTCCCCATTTAGTACCTTATCTTTTGATTTTCTTCCTTTCTCTTCTCCCCACTCCCTTCCTCCTCTATCTCCTGTTCTCGCATTGAAATCACCACCTATTATCATCCTAATCTCTTCTTTATTTTTTTCAATCATTTCTTTAATCTCCTCTGCTTTTTCCTGCATATCA
>NC_046661.1:20825603-20846309 GCF_010883055.1 Belonocnema kinseyi
AAAATCGTTTTAGAAATCAACACTTTAATTTAATAGTTTAACTAATCTACAAACATGAACATTTTTAACATTTTGAAATTTTTCTGTTTTCTAAATTTCAGTCTGAAATAATTTTATTTAGAGATTGCCCAATTGAATAAAGTACGTTTAAATTATGAAGGCTTTCATTTTATTCATGATTAATAATTTTTTATAAATAAAGTTTCGAATTTACAATTCAAATTTTCAAGACTTGAATCCCATCTTAAATTACCAGACCAAATTATTGTTATTGGAATAGTTGCAAATTTTTGAAAATTAAATTTCGAAAACTTTGAATTTTTATTGATCCATTTTCAAAACTCTAATCTACAAACATTTCAACATTTAACGTTTTGAAACTTTTCTCTTTTTTAAATTTCAATTTGAAGCTTTACAAAATTTCAAGAGATTTCAAAAAATTCTTTTAAAGTTAAAAGTTAAAAAGTGTATTTTTAAAATTGCAAGGAATTTTCAAGAACTTTAAAAAATTTCAAGAGATTTTATAGGATTTGTAAATATTTGAGGATTTTCAACTATTTTGTACAAAATTCTTTTTTTTTCTTTAAAAAAAATTTTTTCAACTACAATAAAATTGATCTTTTTTGTCAAAAATTTAACAATGATTAAATATTAACTTTTTGTATAGAAAATTAGTCTTGGTGGAAAATAAATTTCTTTTGTGCAAAGTTCATGTATTTTATTAAAAATCCCTTTTTTAGTTTATAATTCAGCTTTTTGGATGAAAATTTAACTTTGTGTGAAAAAATTTAAACAAATTTTTTCTAAATCTATGTATTTTATTCCAAATTTACCTTTTTTGCATAAAACTAATTGTTTTATTTGATAGTTGAACTATTTCTATTAAAAGATAGTCAACTAGTAATTAATATTAATATAAAATTTTATAATTATAATATTAACATCAATAATACATATAATAGTAATAATATCCATATTATATACACCTGAAAAACATAACCTCAAAATCGAATCATGTATGAAATTAAGAATCATGCGAAACATCAGAATCGCCAATTTCTTTAATTTTTTTTCAAATGGGGATCGAGATATAAATAGAAGACCTATGGTGGGGGTAAATCTTAGGCTCGATCTGGCAGCTCTAGGAGCAGCTGATTAGATCTTTATTCGTGAATTCGGGCGAGCTCGGATTCATGTTCGCGCATTATCGGCTTTATACGAGGCTGGTCTTCGCAGCAGCAAAGTGGGGGGAATCTTCTCCCTTCATTCTTGTGTCGTTTTACCTCTCAGCTAACTATTAGGTCGTTTTTGCTCTCGCGTGTTTTTACTTCTCTTTTCCGCAACTTATTTTTTTACTTCGCTTTTGCTCTGAGCGTGTCATATATATTTAGTAATTATAATTAAATTTCCTGATTGTTATTAAATTTTTATTAGAGTATTACGGTTACTTTATTTGAAACATTATTTCGTAGAGAAAATAATTTTTTTCCAAGGAACAGTACCACTTTTTCAATGGTTTGATCACTTTTCTACAGAATAATAACAATTGAGAGTTTCTGAAACATTTTCCTACAGAAATATTACTGTTTGCGTGTCTACCACTTGATTTAGAAGGAAAAATGATTTCTTTTCGTGTGAAAATGTTTACTGTTTTAATTTTTTTTATCATATTTGTTTCAGAATAAGAACAGCCAAATGCATGAAAAATAATTTAATGCTTATCTCGAATTTCGGGACGACGAGACAATTGGTTATAAAACCAGTATTGTTGTTGTTAATATTAACTTATTTTCTGCTGAATATTTGATTGAATCTTGAACTAAATATTTGTATCTTTTAGGGTAATTGGATTAATTATGATTCTGAAGGACTTTTTAAAGTCTTTGTTTAATAAAGAGATGAAAAGATATTGTTATTGAAATCGACAAGTTTGGCATTGTATTCGTTTAAGTAATAAATAACACAAGTAGATAGATAGAGCGCGTTCTGGACCACTTTTTCCGTACGAATAGCAGGTTTCGCTCCTTATGTTGACTAACGAATCACAGTTTTGAACGATCCACACTATCGATATTGGAAGTCAATACTTAAAAATCATGGGAATGGATATTTTGAGCCCCAAAAATATGGAATATGATATGATATACGATATCGCAATATTAGACTATTTAATGCCTGTTATTCCCGGAATTGAAGTTTTTCACCCCAAAATAATATAATTTTTTATGTATTAAATGTTTATCGCAATGGTGCGTCATTGAAAATTTTCAAGATCTGCAACCACCCTCGTGCTATTATCACAATTCTCGGTAAACAAAATTCCATTCTCATAACGTCATCATCGATTCCTAGAATCTTTATCTATGTGAACTGAATTAATTAAACGTTCTCCTTTGATATTTGCCAACAGGGGCGTCATGTTTCATATAATGTTAAACAATTCTCGATAAACAAAATTCCATTATGATGACGTCATCGTGATTCCTGGAAACCTTATCTACGTGAAAAATTAATTATATGTTCTTCTTTGATATTTGCCGACAGAGGCGTCATATTTCATATAATGTTAAACAATTTCTAGGGTAAATAAAATTCCATCCTGATGACGTCATCATAGTTCCAGGAATCCTTATCTACCGTGTTGCCATGTTTCAACTTTTTTCTGTACGGATAGCAATAAGTAAGACGGAATCTGCATCGCTATGGGTGAGTGCATATCTGTGTTAGTTATAAGGTGTGCATCCGTGCCAGGCAGGTTAAGAATGCTAGTTGGTGCTAGGCGATGAGTGATCATCCCCTGATAAGTGAGCCGCCAGAAGATATGATGATGTAAGTGGTGTCATATTTCCTGTATTTTGATGAATTTATCGTTGAATATAATTGGTTGCTATTGTCAATATAATTCTGAGAAATAGTCGGTGTCTTTGATGTAGAGTGTGTGATATGATTATTTTCAAGGTAATTTCTGAGAAATGTATTTTGCAAGCTTAAACAGGTTTGAGTCGAAGAGTACAGAGTGGCGAATCATCATCCCCTTTGATAGCTGAGCGGCCGTTCGGGAGATAAGATGATGACGTAGCTGGTTTATCTCACATGCACATGTGAGGGTGGCAATTCGAAGAAATATTTGTTAAAAACTTCAACAGAACTTTAACTAAAAACTTCTACCTTTATTATTTTTAATGCGCAAAAGATGCATGTGTATAGCTGACATTTGATATGGGGGTTATGCATGGCATCCTGTTTTTGACTATTAATTTTATTTACTGCTTCCTGATAGATGAAACATTATTCTGTAGTCTAGAATCAACCAGAAAATTAAAATAAAGAAATATTTAAATTCAATTGAGTGGTTTAGGCGCAAGAAAGGTATCTAAAATCATAATAATAGGATTCCATAAGGTAGATCAAATTCTCAGGGAATCTTGTCGCTTTATTCTCGTATTAAGTAGCAAGCGAGCGAGAACTAGAGATACGTTAAAGATTTAAGATAAAAGATTAAAAAATACAAAATATAATAAAATATTTGATAATTTTTTCAATTATCCACTTAAACTACTGTATAGTCTTTATAGAAATTGAGAATGATCTAATTTAGCGTTAAAATTCTTTTTATATAATGTTGAATCTTCTCAAACAAAAAAGGTAGATATATATTACTATCAGAGACCATAGAAACCTACCTTACCGATATTCTACAGCTGTGGTGATTCGTGCTATGTTTCCACAATATTCTGAATGGCTTCATCAAATTATACTACGCAAATTTTTTTTGTAAACAACTTCAAGGTTATTGTTAGTGATGCATTACATTTTTTAAACTGCAAAAACGTTATATTTCAAACGTGCCTAGATGTGTCGATTATAATTTAGAACCTTGTAGGATATTTCGACAAAGAGGGGATATATTAATAGATAGAGGCAGTAAATCATCTGCAGCATGTATACCTTAGAGAGAAAAATAGATGGAGAGAGAGAGAGCCATGTATTAAAAAGTGTTTGAAATAAAAAATAATTTTGTAAAATTTGTAATATTGCATAAGGCTTTACGATTGAGCGACTCGAAAAATACCAGTAGATTCTAAAGAGGTCCTTTTACATACAGTGGATCACTGCAACAGATGTAGAATTTATTTATACAACTAGGATGCGAAATAAACTATTACAATGAAGAAAGACGTTATATTTCAAACGCGTCTAGAAGTTTCGATTATATAATTAAAATATTATATAAATAATATTTCGACAAAGAGGGAATATATTAATAGATAAAGATGCAAAATGATATGGAGAAAGAGAGATGGAGAGCGAGAGAGAGAGGGAGAGAGCTATGTATAAAAAAATGTATAAAATTAGAAATAATTTTGTAAGATTACAGAAAGCTTTGCTATTGAGTGACTTGAAAAATACAAACAGATTTTTAATAGGTCCGATTACATACAGTTGATCACTGTAGCAGATTTAGAATTTTATACTGATATAGCTAGGATGCCAAATCAGCCATTTGAGATGAAGAAAATACAATTTGAAAACGCTTTCTAGAATTTACAAAATAAATCAGCTACATAAATATTGGACTTGACTAAGAAACATTGAAATCATCTTTCACATAATAGAGTAATCTGCTGAAAAGGATTCAATTTATTTACTTCAAACATTAAAATAAAGCATCATAAATAACAAAAATAAATTCAGCAGTATTAAAATTCAATGCAAAGAAACTTTGAATCAAACATTATAAAAAATGACACAGTGAATATCTGCTTTCTGGAACTTTTTAAATCCAAAGTTAATATAGTTCATAGAAATTAAACAATCCAAGGTTAATATAGTTTTTATAGAAATCGAGGCTATGTTTCCAGAATCTTCTAAAACTAATGACATCATCATTACATTTTACTGTGCATTTTTCGTAAACAACTTTAAGGTTATTGTAAATGACGCATTACATTTCGTGATGTTAAAAAACTGTATCCGCACGTATTGCTTATAACTTAGAACCTTCTAGAACAATTAGACAAAGAGAGAGATATATTGATAGATACAGAGAGAGGTGTGTATTATAAAATGTTATAAATGAAAAATAATTTTGTAAGATTGCAGAAGGCTTTGCTATTGACTAACTCGAAAAATACCAAAAGATTTCTAAGAGATCCCTTTGCATACAGTAGACCAACGTAACAGATTAAAAATTTTATATTGATATAGCAAGGATGCAAAATAAACTATTAGCGATTAATACCAGGTAGGTCCCCCTGTAATAATAATATTATATCAACTATTTGAGATGAAGAACATATAATTTGAATAATTTGAATGCTGTTGATAGCATTTATGAAATAAATCAGGTACATAATTTTTAGAGTTGACTGCTACAAACGATGAAATCATCTTTCACATAATAGAGTAATCTGCTGAAAAGATTCAATTTACTGACTTGAAACAATAATATCTAATGCAAGGACACTGTGAATCAAAAATTTAAAGTGAAGTATTGAACACGTATATTAACATGCACTGTTATGTATAACAGCTAAAAATCTTGGTTTTTCTTAAAAGAACATTTTGTTTTAAAGTATTGTTAAATGAACCCATTTAAAGGGGCCAGGATTTCAAGTTAACAGAATAAGTAAATGAAAACTTAGTTTGATTAAGAAGAGGTGTTTGGTTAACAGAGGTTACGATGGAGTGCGCCACTATCAGGTTCGCTGCTTTTCATGTAGTTGTAACCACGCTTCTCCTGTTAAATCTTGTATTCTCTTAAATCAAGGTAACTAAGCTATCAAAAATGTATGTAGAAGAACGAGAAAGAGTAGAGGAGGAGGAGGAGAAGGATGAGGATACAGTAATGGTGTAGTTAAGACAAATAGGTACTGAAAATATTGGATTCAATGATTATATCATCCAAATCGTATGTTGTGTGACATTTGGATGTGCAAATAAAAGGAGCGCAACAGCTTTAAAATAACAACAACAAAAACTTAAAGAAACTGCAGGTAACACCTTGTTTATGCGTACTAAGTGTATTTCTATTCTTTGTACTGCACTCTGCGATGAGTTTGATAAATCCAGTTGAATAGATAAGGATGTCTTATTAATAGAATCATGAACATACTTTTGTCTCAACTATAGCACCTTAGTAAACTAAAACTTAGTTTCATTAACAAAAGATCTTTGGTTTACAGACATTACCATAGAGTGTGACACAATCAAATATGTTGCTTTTCTTATAGTTGTAACCACGTTTTTTTTTCTCCTGTTGAATCTTGAATGATCCTAAATCAAGTTAAGTAAGCTCCTAAAATATATGCAGAAGAATAACATAATAATATAGGGGTTTGAGGAGGAAGAGGAGGATATGATAATGATTTAGTTAAGGTAAATAGGTTCTGAAAATATTAGATAGAATGATAACTTATATTAAATATTCTGTTTTATAAGATGATTTCCTAAACTACAATTCATTCCGGTAAGGGAAATCAATAAATACACATACATTGAAAAAAATTAAATTTACTTAACTTATTTCGTTACAATAAACGTATAAAAATTACATAGCACATTTTGAAACTTATTGCTTACTTTGTACAGTGTACATTTAACTAGTTGCTAAACTAAAAGAATTATTTAATAATACCAACCTCTCGCATTTAATTAACAATTGAAATAATTTCGTGTACATTACTTACGTTTCCAGCTAGTAGATCTTGTAAAGATGACGGGAGAATAAAGAATGGAATCGTATGGGGGATAAAGAAGAAGGGGGTGAAGAAAGAGAAGTTGGAAAAGGAGGGGGTGATGAAAGAGAAGTTGGGAAGGTTATACATAATAGTGAATTTTAATATACGTGTTCAATACTTCATTTTAAATTTTTTATTCACAGTGTCCTTGCATTAGATATTATTGTTTCAAGTCAGTAAATTGAATCTTTTCAGCAGATCACCACAGCTCTAGAATATCGGTAAGGTAGGTTTCTATGGTCTCTGATAGTAATATATATCTTTTTTTTTTGTTTCAGAAGATTCAACATTATAGACAAAGAATTTTAACGCTAAATTAGATCATTCTCAATTTCTATCAAGACTATTCAGCAGCTTAAGTGGATAATTGAAAAAATTATCAAATATTTTATTATATTTTGTATTTTTTAAACTTTTATTTTAAATCTTTAACGTATCTCTAATTCTCGCTCGCTTGCTACTTGATACGAGAATAAAGCGACAAGATTCCCTGAGAATTTGATCTACCTACCTTATGGAATCCTATTATTATGATTTTAGATACCTTTCTTGCGCCTAAACCAGTCAATTGAATTTGAATATTTCTTTATTTTAATTTTCTGGTTGATTCTAGACTACAGAATAATGTTTCATGTATCAAGAAGCAGTAAATCAAATTAATAGTCAAAAACAGGATGCCATGCATAACCCCCATATCAAATGTCACCTATACACATGCATCTTTTGCGCATTAAAAATAATAAAGGTAGAAGTTTTTAGTTAAAGTTCTGTTGAAGTTTTCAACAAATATTTCTTCGAATTTCCACACAAAGACATCAAAGACACCGACTATTTCTCAGAATTATATTGACAATAACAAGCAATTATATTCAACGATAAATTCATCAAAATACAGGAAATATGACACCACTTATATCATCATATCTTCTGGTAAGTCACTTATCAGGGGATGATCACTCATCGCCTAGCACCAACTAGCATTCTTAACCTGCCTCACACGGATGCAGACCTCATAACTAACCCAGATATGCACTCACCCATAGCGATCCAGACTCCGTCTTACTTATTGCTATTCGTACAGAAGAAAGTTGAAACATGGCAACACTGTAGATAAGGATTACTGGAACTATGATGATGTCATTAGGATGGAATTTTGTTTACCCTAGAAATTCTTTAACATTATATGAAATATGACGCCTCTGTCGGCAAATATCAAAGAAGAACATTTAATTAATTTTTCACGTAGATAAGGATTCCAGGAATCACGATGACGTCATCATAATGGAATTTTTTTATCGAGAATTGTTTAACATTATATGAAATATGACGCCCCTCTTGGCAAATATCAAAGGAGAACGTTTAATTAATTTGGTTCACATAGATAAGGATTCCAGGAATCGATGATGACGTCATCAGAATGGAATTTTGTATACCCCAGAAACTGTTTAACATTATATGAAATATGAAGCCCTGTCGGCAAATATCAAAGGAGAACGTTCAATTAATTTAGTTCACATAGATAAAGATTCTAGGAATCGATGATGACGTTATGAGAATGGAATTTTGTTTACCGAGAATTGTGATAATAGCACAAGGGTGGTTGCAGATCATTGAGGTAATAGCATTGCCCGTATGCCCCTATAGTTTGCATGTCTTGACGGAGTATTTAAAAATGGTTTTTGTTTTTTTCGAAATGCAGAGTGAATATTTGTGAAAATTTTCAGGAGAAGTCAACACCCGATATATAAAAAAATGGAAAAAATCAAAAACTTTGATCCGTATGTTCTTACAGTTATAGATTTGAATGGCAATGTGAATTCAGTGCCCTCGGTCACAATAGTGGATATAGGGTCATATTTTATTCAATCTCACAGTTTTTAGACCGCAAAAAAAGTAACAGCACATAAAAGTTTTGAAGCTTATCAAGTTTTAATGAAGCTGGTTTTGTGGTGAAAGTGAAGTGCAAGCAGTTCAATGGTACTTTTCTGCTTCTGAGTGACGTTAGTGTAACATTATAGTTTTTTTAGTGTAAAGTTAGTATTTTCAGTTATAACTTATTAGTTTCTATGAGTATGAACATAAATGTTAAGTAATATTCATGTAAAGCATTGCATTCGTGTCAATTTACGTTATCAAATTCCATTGCTGATGTTAAATTCAATGATAGTTTATTGAGATTTTGAGGTTAGGAGAAGTCTAACAAGAGCGATCTGCTCTCAGAATTAAAAAACTCAAGTCGTATCTTTAAAAAGTTTTAACATTGCATTTTTCTTTTCCGTTTTAATGTAAATAAGTGGTATTTTTACAAAAATCTATAAAAAATATTTTTTTCTATGACACATTACGAAAATATACGACTCGAAAAACTTTACGAAAATTTAAGATTTTGCTTAGTGTATTTTGTTGAAGCTGTGTCCTTTCTGATAGAGAATTTTTCTTCTTGGTCAGGGAATATGTAAAATTGGTCTGGATAAGATAGAGATTTTTGAAATTGGTATTTTTTAGGTTTTTCGTATTCAGTAAAATAACCACTTTTCAGGGTTGGCAGCACTGCACCATGTCAATTTAGCAATTATAATAAAATAATATTTTAGTACATTCAATCAAAGAATCTCTGTATTGCGTCCTTCTAACGTGTCTCAGTTTTTGAAATGATTGTCCGAACTGTTTAGGCGTTATGCTAAAATATTTTACATTTTCAATACCTTGAGATATGCCTTACGTGCATAAGATGCTAATTTTAAATAAATTCGTAGAAAAGATTTTTATCAGTATAATACCTTAAGTAAAAGAGTAACAACACTTAACTTAAAAGTGTAGAGGTTATGCTTAAAATGTTTTACTTTGGTGTTACTGAACTGATCAGTGAATAAGTCCGAAATCACTGATTATTTAGTGAAATGTCTAACTACTATTTCAATCAGTGAATTTTTCACTGAATTATATTCAGAGAGTAATGATATGACGTGAGTATTTTAATTTTGCGAGCAGATCGCACTTGCCAGAGACTGCACCAAATCTCAGCAGAAAAATACCATTGAACTGCTGGCACTTCACTTTCACCACAAAACCAGCTTCCTAAAAACTTTATAAGCTTCTAAACTTTCATGTACTGTTACTTGTTTTCCGATGTAAAAACTGTGAGATTGAATAAAATATGGCTCTATGTCCACTATAGGGACGGGGAGCACTGACTCACAGAGAGCATACGCATCAAAGTTTTGGATTTTTTCCATTTTTTTATATATAGGGTTTTGATATCTAATGAAAATTTTGCCAAATATTCACTCTGGATTAAAAAACAAAAAATCAATTTAAAAAACTCTAATAACACAAGCAAACTATAGAGACATGCTGGCAATGTTATTCGATCAGCGCGACGCATGCGCAGTAGAAAAAGTAGCGGTCTGTTAGCACCACTGTTTATGCTCTTTTAAAATGCCAAACTTTGGAATGGAAACCGTTTCCCCCTTTCTCCATTGTTTTTTGTCAACAATCAATTTGTAAATTTTGTAGATATAATTCAAGGAACGCTTTAGGTTGAATCCGAGGTTAAATGTTACCTGAACGGTTCAGTTTCGGGCTGGATACGTTAGTTTCTTAAGGGTCCGGACTCTAACCTTTTAAATTCCTAATTGTCCAGGTCCGAACCCGGAACCACTTAAAGGAACACTTAAAGGTTCGTTTCTGGAGCCGGACATTATGAATTCTTAGGGGTCCAGGTTCCAGTCCTGGACCTTTAAATTCTTATGAGATCGGGCCCGGACCGGACCTTTGATGGACCATTTAAATCCCAGGACTCCAATTTCTCATAACCACCCAAAAGATAAAATAAATGTAAAATTTTGTTAAACATAAATGAAATTCATTAAGGTAACATAATTATCGAGAGCGCACAATGAAGGAAATTAAAATATAAGGTAAATGTTCCAGTAATCTTAAGTGTCCTAACAACTGTGAAACTTGCTTGTAATTTTAATTATATTGTTAGCAAATATATTAAAAGTAACATTTATTGAAAAAAACCTTTATTTTTTACATTTTATATCAGCACATAAAATTTGAATGCAAACAAATTAAATGAAAAGCAAGAAACCCTGCGCTACGATTGCTAGAACGTTTATCTTATAATTTAATTAGAAATTTGTTATGTTTTCGTATTAATTTAATTCAAATTTTAATAAATTATTTCGAATTGTCTTTCATGAAATTCATAATTTTGTTTACAATTTTATCCATTTTAATATGTAATTCCAAATATCTTCTAAAATACTTTATCTACGAAAAAATGGTTCCGACAAAGTTTGACCAAGACCGAGGTAGACATTTAACTGTACCATCAAGTTTTACCTTGAGGTCAATTTTCAAGATCAAATGGAGGTAAGACCCTTTTTAAAAATGAGAACCCCTATTTTTGACTGCGGATTTGAAAAGAGCGGGAAATTTTACTTCAAAAATGACCTGTGGAAAAATGGCTTTTGTGACCCTGGAAAGGTAAAAAAATAAGGTCAAATGTCTGAGAAACGACCAGATGTCTTTTTTCTGAATTGTCTTGGTTTTTCGGGATAAACAAACCTTCAAGATGCTTTACAAAAGTCGACGAAATGTTAAGGT
Organism: Belonocnema kinseyi; assembly: GCF_010883055.1. Lineage (NCBI taxonomy): Eukaryota > Metazoa > Arthropoda > Insecta > Hymenoptera > Cynipidae > Belonocnema > Belonocnema kinseyi. The sequence goes on from NC_046661.1 coordinate 20,836,958, forward strand.
GTACATCACCTTGACCATCATGACTTCAGGTCCATTTTCAAGGTGACTTGAAGGTTCTAGTTTCATTCGATATGTACTTTGCTCACGTAAAAGTAAATTCTACAGCGACGGACAGCATAATAGACATAACTGTCATTAACGTTGACAGGCACACTTACTAAGAGTTCTTAAGGGACCATTTACCTGGACTATTGGAGAACGTTGACTCAGCAATAACACAAAGAATGTGGCTTTAAAAAGATGGTGCTCCGCCGCATTTTGCACTCATCGTACGTGAGGTTCTGAACTTAAATTTGAATGAGAGATGGATTGGACGAGAAGGTCCATTCGAATGGCCTCCCTGCTCACCAGATCTAACATCACCTGATATCTTTCTACGGGGTTATATTAAAAATGTAGTTTTTTCTCAACGACCCACAACAAGAGAAGATCTGATGTAAAGGTTTCGGGAAGCTTGTGCAGCCATCTCTCGAGAACCTTTGCTGAAAACTGTGTACGGTTTTGAAAGACGTCTACGTTTGTGTCTTCAAGCCAATGAAGAGCACTTCGAACAGTTACTCCGTGGCTGATTGTAACACTGGTAGAAATGGTGAGAGGCAAGGGGATTTACGTTAACCAACCATTCGCAAGGTGAAAAGCAAAGGGAATTGACAACAAGAAAGCACCCCAAAGGAAACAGAACTTACTATGTCTACGCCGTTGTTTCTGGGTAACGCTAGAAATAAGGACAAAGTGTCTTTTTTGTAACTAATCACAGAAAAGTGATATTGTCAAGATTGTCACTTTTGTAATTACAGAGTCAAGTCTTTACATTTTATCCTAAACGATTATTACTGTCTGGGTATGTTTAGGGGTGGAGGTGTTGTGATAAAAATCCACAGCCTGAAGTCTACAAACAAAATTCATCCGGGCACAGAGTTCAATCTGAGAAAAATCGTCTTGACCTTCAAGTGACCTTGAAAATTGACCTGAAGGCCATGATGGTCAAGGTGATGTACACCTTAACATTTCAGCAACTTTTGTGAAGCATCTTACACGTTTGTTTACCCCGAAAAACCAAGAAAATTCAGAAAAAGGGCATCTGGTCGTATCTCAAATATTTGAAATTAATTTTTTATCTTTCCAAGGTCACAAAAGCCATTTTTCCACAGGTCATTTTTGACCTGAAATTACCCGCTCTTTTCAAATCCGCAGTCAAAAATAGGGGTTCTCATTTAAGAAAAGGGTCTGACCTCCATTTGACCTTGGAAATTAACCTCAAGGTTAAAATTGATGGTACCACAAAATGTCCTCAAATGACCTCAAATCGGTCACCGTGAATATGAAATAGTTTGTTTTTGTAAAATTATTTTACTTTAGTTGATATTAAATTAATATTTTAATGCCGACAAAGAATGAAATGATCTTTTTTGGCCTTCTTGTTTGTTCTCATTTGGTTACACTTTCATTTTTTTCAAATTCTGATAAATTATTTTTTATACCCGTATTGTTAACATTATCAAAAATCTAACCCGATATTGCGAAACCGAGATTCTCGACTAAAATCACGAAAAATGGGAAAACTTCTCGCGGTTGACACACCGAAAAAACTAGGGGTTCACTCATGTTGCGGCTCGAATGAATTTTGGTGTAATTCGGAACTTGAGCTCCAATAGATACCTGTAGAGGCCTAAATGCGTTCGTTTAGAGCGCATTTGAAAAGAACAGCATCAACAGCATCAAGGCCCATTCACAAGCCAAACGCTAGCAAAGTCGGGTTGGTAAGTTAGCGATTTACAGAATATGTCGGTAAAACAAACACAAACGATATTAATATTTATTCATTTTTCTTCTTACTTGTTAAGGTTCACTTATTTTATAATTTTTAATACAAAATCGTTTTAAGTCTACACAACCTTTAAACTACTATGATTTAAAATCATTGGTCAAATAATAATTGGAAATATAATGCGGTTTTATTGATTGTAAGTGAAAATTCATCACGTAGCTAAACCATTTTTAACCTACTCTTAAAAGTTATGAAAAATGATACTGCATATGCAGTATTAAAATGCCTACTGTTCGTTATAATTACTTTATAAATTTGAAAAATATACTTAGGGTATTTTCTTGAAATAAAAAAAGGAATTCAAAAGGGTTAATACAAGATTCCCTTTCTAATAATTGAATACCAGCAACACTATTTGTTGCTTTTAGCGCGCGCAGTTTAAATTGTATAAATATTCAAATGTTATATTTATAATAAATAATGATTAGCAAATGCTTCCAAAGTAATTTATTAATCCTAAAATGGAATTTTTGAGTGACAGATGAAAACATATTGTGATTTTATTGCAAAAAACGTTTTTAATTTTGACATCAGAAAAAAAAATTTTCAATTTATTTTTAGTAACTTTATTGATTTTATTTTAGGTCCAATAGTTGTAAATAAAAAAAATTAAAATTAAAAACTCGACAGAGACCAGATTAAGGGCATACTCTTTGGTGACCACGTGACCAAAGTAGTCCCCGGTTATGAGTATTTTTTGGTGTTCACTGTGTCCACACGGATTGAGATATCGTGTTTAAAATTTGACAGATTAAATAAAAGGCACTAAAGAACGTTTGTATACAACAATATATTGGTAATTTTAAAGAAACTTTATTTATAAATTGATGAAATAGGATATTACCATTCGAGTTATAGCACTTTGCAGATAATGTTTGGTTAGATGCATTTCAGATTTTTTGATTCGCGTAAATTGAGCACTGACACAAATTTTGGACTAAATCGTCTAAACCTTTAAAAAAAATTAATATAAGCAACAAAATTTGCTTATTCGTTGCAAATAAAAAATTTAACATCTGCACACACGTAATCCATCATTATTTCTGGAGCATTTTTAGCGATTTCTAGCGGACAAAAAAAGCTTTGAACGTCGATAAAGACGAGATACGTGACTAAGTTCGTTCATGCAATTTTTGTGTAGAGAATGAAATGATTTTCATTTTTTTTTGCCCTCACTACGTCCAAACGAGATATCGTGTTCAGGATTTAGAAAGTTATACAGAAAGCACTAAGGAACGTTTGTGTACATCAAAATGTCTATAATTACGAACGAAGTTTTCTAGTTAAATACCACAGGAATAGGAAATAAACTTTTAACGTCGATAAAGTAGATGCCTCGATTAAAAAGATCGAGGAACATCTTAGAATGTACTACTCGAAAATCCGTCCAAGTCCCATCTTGAGAAATGTGCATCTTCAGAAAATAATAAAAATTTTCTAATAGCTATATATTCTTGTGGATTTTTTGTACTGGTGTGAAACAATTCTAAGAATAAAAATAAAATTTTGCCCCGGGGCGAAAGACAATGCGAGTCCGACGCTGAGCCCCGCTGGTTGGTTCACTGTCAACAATACTTATCAGCTGATCGATTCAACGTCAAGAATTGTGGAAGTTGGTTGGAAAACTCCGACGAGTAAATTTTAGCACATGGCTGGTATTGCTCTGTTTCCAATTTGAAATTTATCTTTTATTTTTAGGACAAAAAATATGAAAATCATTTTACACAAAAATTTCATGAACACTCTTGATCTCGATTTTATCGACGTTCAAAGTTTCTTTTTTTCTCCGCTAGAAATCGCTAAAAATGCCAAAAAAAAAATAAATAAATAATAAAATATAAACAAATAAATCTAAAATGCATCAAACCAGAAATGATCTGCAAAGTGCTATAACTCGAATGTTAATATCCTATTCCATCAATTTATAAATAAACTTTCTTTAAAATTACCAATATATTGTTGTATACAAACGTTCTTTAGTGCTTTTTATTTTATCTGTCAAAGATTAAACACGATATCTCAATCCGTGTGGACACAGTGAACACAAAAAAAGTTCATAACCGGGGACTAGTTTGGTCACGTGGTCACCGAAGAGCATGCCCTTAATCATTGAGCTAAAAAAATGCTTTCTTTCTCTGAACTCGGAATTCACAACGTATTTTAAATTAAAATCGAATTAAATTTGTATATATCACTTCAAAATCTTATTTTAGGATTAAGACATTACTGTCAATGCATTTCTTAATCATTATTTATTATAAATATCACATTTCAATATCGACACTATTTCAAATCAGCCCGCCAACAGTAACTAATCGTGTTGCCGGCGCGACGCAAGCGCAGTTCAAAAAATTCGGAAAATTGGGAGCACTGATATGAATAAGCCTTTATATTTACAAGTTTGCTACATAACCTGCAAATGGTATTTATCAATTCATTATATTTATTTTAATTGCAGTAATAAATATTATAAGTTAATTATGTTCATTAAGCTAGGTCCGTCAGAGTTCGATGACATGTGTGCTGCAAGGTAAATATTGTGTTATTAATTTAAAATAATGTACAATTGGGTAAAGCGAAAAATAGGTTCTTTAAGAATAGGCTCAATTCCATTTGAGATCCTTTCGAAACCCAAGTGTGATATCATTTAGAGCTGATTTATCGTTTCGGAAATTTTCATGTATTACATAACAATAAGAAGGGGGAGAAAGGTTGTTTTGTTACGCCCACGTTATAAAGTTACATGCAGCTTTTTTCTCTTTTTCCGTTTTTTATTTTTTTAAGGGGGGAGGATACCTTTATCGGCTTCTGCCTAAGGCACCTGTCCAGCTGTGCCGGGGAGCGCCGCAGTTACATTCGAGTGCTCGACTCTGGGAGTAGTCTCGATCCCAGCCTTTTGTTATAACTTTTTGTATATTCCCTTCTTCCCTTCTTGCATATTGTATGGTGCATAAAAAACGCATATTAACGTGTAAGTCGTTAAAACCAGAGTTTTTACTTATTAAAATTTTAAACGTGTTTTTCTTAAAACTGACGCGACACGTAACTCAAAAAATAAAGGACTGACTTCGATGAAACTTCGTATACATCTTCCTAACCTTTTTGTTTAAAACATGAACCTAAATATTTTCGGAATTAAAAAAAAAAGTAATCTATATTTCAAAATTTATCCATTTTTTCTAAAAATGTAATCCTTTTTTTAAAGCGTACTATTTTATACATTTAAAACATTTTTTACTTTTGTTGCTTCATATTCTGCATATGAATGCTAACGAAAGAAAAAAATTTGATATTTTTCACGTAAATCCTGCCGATGCTACATGTGATGTTGAAGAACTTTTTCCTTTAAAAAAAAAGATCATGAAAATCAGCAATTTTTTCCTCACCTAAAGGTATCTCCCTCCTTAAGTTGCCTCTCGAAAAACCTTCCCCTTTCCTCGTTTTTCAGAATCTACCACTACTTAGTGTGAAAGGCTTGCCATGTCCCACGATCCGTCGCCGAAATTGAGTTTCCATAAAACACATAGGCCTATATTATTTTTCCGTGTGAGTATAGAAGCATTTTTATCGTAGTGAGTGTGATGCTTAGGCAGATTGAATTTAATTGAGACGGTTGCTATTTTCCATTTCTTCGTCTGTAATTATCAATTTGTGGCATTACGACTTTTCCAGTGCGGCCTGGTCGGGGCCAGGCACCGGATGAAACACACGCCCAGATCGGAGCCAGGTCGGGACACCCGATTGGGAAACCCGATCGGTGCCCCATCGGTATCCAATCGGTACACGATGAGTCTAATTATAATCCATTTATGAATTTCACAAATAGAGATTTAATATAAGTAAACTCGAAAGTGTCGAATGGTCCTCTCCTTTCGAAGGCCACCTTAATATTTTGAATTTCCAATTAAGTTATTTTAAGTTAAAATTGAAGTACTACAGGCACGAAAAGAAAAGGTTTCAGAATACAAAATTTAATTATACTTTTGAAAAAAGTAAAATTATTGTGGATGGTATCAGTTTCGAGGAAAAGTTTTGTTTTTTATGAAAAAAATGGATGATAACCAGAAATATTTTAAAGAAGAATTTTAATTTCTTGAAAAAAAATGTTGTCCATAAAACTTTTCAACAAATTAGAAAAAGTTTTTTCGCAAAAAGATTCCCTACAACTTGACATTTTCGAATGATTCCAAAGAAAATCAACGGGAAATAACCTATGATTTACGATTTATTAACATTTTACTGTAAATAAATTCAATTTTCTGTCAATTGCATTCCTTTTTGAAAAATTCGAGAAGTTGGTTGTAGATAATTTTTTCGCCAAAAAATTGCGCTATCATTTATTAGATCGTTTTATTTTTTTAAATAAATAATAAATTTATTACCGAGTTCTACCGATCAGAGCCAGATCGGGAAATCCGATCGGAGCCAGATCGGTATTACGTTTGAAATCGGGCGATTTCTGCACGGGTTCTCCCATGTTCAATTTTCTCAGTAGGTTTGTTGATTGATTTTAAATAATGGCTATACATTTCTTTTGGTCATACACATTCGTTAAATGTTTTTCCCTATAAACTGTAAACTTTTAAGAGACTCGACTATCCGCGTTTCTAACTGTACATACCTTTTGCTCTATTCACATGTATTACATCTGGACCTTATGGAGTGAAAGTTTGTGAGTCGCAGAATTTTCTCCCAAAGAAAGCGGAAGCTGGTGCATGATGATTGCTCAGTGCACTCGTGATTACGCCCATTATCCTTCTCTGTATTCGTTGACACAATGGAGACATCGTGTCGTACTAACCGTGAAAGAGTCGCGGGGCGAATGTCCCCAAGTGTGCGTTCACCTTTTTCTTACTGGGCTTTGATATTGCAAGTCACTCTTATCGACTAAAGTACCATTTTTCTTATCCAATGTTCAGAAACATTTGACAACTATATAATTACTATGTTGCAAATTCCAACTACATGCACATCTTTCTACTTAAGTGGGACGATGGTCGTGGGGGCTAAAGCGTAGGCTTTGGACCCACTCCTTCGGCTTGCAGGTTCGATTCCCGCCTCGCACTCTGGAAGAGTCTCGGTGGCCCATGCGGTGAACACTAGCCTAGCAAGGGAGTTGTTCATCTTCGGAGAGTCGTGGGACCGGTACCTCTAGAGAAAAAGGTTTTCTCTAAGTACTTAAGGCTGTTGCTCTTGGTGGTTCGGAACCCACCTTAAACTGTAGGTCCCCCTTCCACCACCAAGTAAGTGTGTGGAGGGTGTGTAAAGGAATAGAGGAGGTGTAAGAAAAATGTAAACTCTTAGGGGACACATTAGAAGCTTCCACTCAACTCAACATCTTTCTACTTAGATTCATTTTCAACGAGATTTGATAGAATAAATGAATCTCGATTTCGTTGGATCAACAAATTTTTTTAAACTTAATACTATCATTTTGCACGCAATTATAACCAAAAAAGCGTTCGATAAGTAGCAATAGCAAATAACTGTAAAAGAAGATTGTAAAAAAAGACGCCATCTATGTATGATCTACTTGTCGTATATTTTACTTTCACAACTTCACACACAATATCGCGGATAGATCAATACCATTGATTTTTCTAAGTGTACTTACTATAAAATTTACAGCTTTTCCCGCTTATTTCTTAGATACCTACACATTCAAACATATTTTTTGTAGTGACAATTGAATCTTGATACTCATCTCGTTGGTCGGTAAACTAGATCTTTTACTAGAAAATTTTACTTGCAGAAATAAGTTTTTTTTTATCAAAACATTATTATCAGTTTGGTTGCTTCCCGGCAAGCGCTCATTCGTGAATCTTCTGGCATTCCTCTACATTCTTTTCATACCGGCGAAATTCTTCTTCTTCATATGCCGATTTGTGCGCGTGTGTAGATAATTATATATTTTCACGCGGATTTTGTCGGGCATCAGTGACGGCGGTGGGGAGGTAATAAGAGGCGGCTTATCCGACAGATTGCCTTCTCGTCCCTCAAGTCATGTAATAGAGGCCCTTTTACCTATCCTGACTCCAGGCTACCTTCGATCCTAAACCCCGTAGATCTGTAGGCGGTAACCAGATACCTCTTCTGCCTAGCATCTTACCTTACACCAATTTTCGCTGCTATTACAATTTCAAATAATAATTTCCCCCTTTGACGGTATAAAGAATTTAAAATTATAATGCAAACAATTAAAGAATAATTTCAGTTATAATTAAAAATTCGTTAGATTCAGTCAAAGCACTTTTATGCTAAAGAGTAGATAGATTTCAATAATCAACTATTATGAATAATGAAGCGTTAAAAATTGAACAATTCTCATTTTTCTCGGTTCGAAAGGCACATGAAGGGACTTGAAATGTATTCATCGTGAATCCTGATACCTTAAGGCCCTTTATCAGAATGGCAATCGCGTCTTAATTTTAAGGCCGCACGGCTGAATATTTTTGTCTAATTTTTTTACACCTCTTCTAAATAACCATATCTCGAAACAAGCAGAGCGTATAATCTAGATTATCCCTTGCAGAAATTCCAATTTGGATCTGATCGGGGCCAGATCGGGCAGAATTTAGCCCAAATCAGGCTATCTAGATGGGGCCAGAATCAAAATGAAACCCGATGTCCGATCGGGGCACAAGCGCTGCGCCCAGAGATAACCGTGTCCGGACCCGATCGGGCCCATATTAATTTATTTTTCTTATTCTTAATTGAAAGGGATTCTTAAATAAAATAATATTAAAAGCGAATATATATCACCTCCTTAACTAAAATTTGAAAATATTAATATCAGGTTATCTAACAGATCGCGATATGAAAAAATTGGAGTATGTCAGACACTTTTTTTCGAGCAAACGGAAAAAGTCAAACGACGCAATATAACAGCCAGCATTTTTGCATGATAAACCATTTAAGTATTTTGCAATATATTTTTGGTTTTAATTTCTAAATTGAAGTTGCTTTCAATTTCTGTATTGAACTTAATTGTGCAAAGTTATTTTTATTTATATTCCGATTGTATCAAATCACCTAAAATACGTGAAAATAAATATAAATATCTAATTCGTTTTCACATTCAACAAATGAAATATTACTTTTGCTACTTTTCTTATAAATAAATAACCTCATTTCGAGGTTAGGTTTCATCTTAACATTCTTAATAAATTTACTTATTATAGTCTTCAACACGTAATTCAGGAATATTTTGAAGTATATTATACCTACGCACTCGTCTTGTGCTCACTTTTGGCATTTTGTCATGTACTTGAAGTTACGAACGTTCATATGAACGAAATTAAAATTTTTTTCCCCGAATTTTTTTTTGCCTAAATCATTTAGGATGACAAAAAATAATATTCCATCGGAAGAAGTGTTCGAAATTTTTATTTTTTGAGGGGTTGAATACCCTTACAAATCACTCATTATTCAAACCTGCCAAACACAATTTTGATTGTCGATGTTTGAAAATATTAAAACGTCAAAAATTTTCTTTTTTTACCTCACTAATTATAGAGGGAGTGA